>NC_140381.1:7830000-7857500 GCF_054491055.1 Hypomesus nipponensis | reverse complement strand
CCTCTCCCACATCCCTCTGGACATCCGCTCGGGGCTGGGTTGAGCAGGCATGGCTCCCGCCCGGGCATGGCTGGTGATAACCCCCTGACCGGGCGTCCGAGCTCTCGGAAAGGCTTCGGTACACAATGGCCGTCCTGCTCTGAACACACGGACGGGCCGCGCAGGCCACAGGGCGTATCCTAGCTACGGTAGGCACAGCGTATCCTAGCGACGGTAGGCACAGCGCGGGTTCAGGTGTGCGTCCATGGAGACGGAGTTCAGAGTCAGCCGGTCGTTCCAGGAGTCTTTTGCCCCCCCCCCTCCCCCCCATAAGGTTGTCCTCCGAGATGAACTCTTACCCCCAGCCTTTGTCTGAATAAATCATACTTTGAAATTAGACATTAAAAATAATGAGCTGTCCCACCCCCCCCACCCCCTCCTCCTCCTGCTCCTCCATCTTGTCTTCTGGTGGGGGAACTAATACATCCTTAAATCATCTTCTGGACAGATGGATAGATGGAGGGAGGGAGGGATGGAGGGGTGGAAGAATGAGGGACTCCAGAGGGCTTTGCACTGACACAACGCAGTTCTTTCCATTCTTTCCATGACCACGAGCTGGAACATCTCTGCATGTTTTTTTCTTTTCTTCTTCTTCTCCCCTTTAGTTCAAGGCTACCTCAGGGTTCCAGAACAATTTGGAACCGTGACACACTCCCACACTGAGCTTGTAACATTGTCACATTACAGGCACAAATCTGGACTTGGTTGCGCAACTCGGGGCAAGAAACCCTTGCAGCTTCCAAGATTTCTACCCTGGCATTGCAGGCTGGTGACGCTCTTAATCATCCTCTGCTGGCTCATGACTTGATTGGGGTTCTACTCTCTGAACCTGAGGGAACTGTGTGCCCCACCCCCACACACACACGCACACGCACACACACGCACACATACGCACACACACACACTTCCACCCTCTGTGTCCTTCCCACCCCGAATCCAAAGTGTCAGGAACTCTCCCAGTCCGTTCCTTCCAGTTCCTTCAGTCCCCCTGAGAAGCACACCACCCCTCATGGGGGCTTCTGTTCCAAATGGTTAGGGGGTTGTGTGGCGGCGGTGGGTGGTGGGGGTGGTAGGAGCGGGGCCGTAGGCAGCGGCATTACCCAGGCAGGCTCACGTGGTCAGATGGTAACTGTGGTCTCTGGACCCGGTACAGCAATAACACCTCTGCTCCATCAGTGTCAGAAACAATCTACGTGGACCAAACCAGCTGGACGCCGTACCCTTAAACACAACAGCCCCCCCCCCCCCCCCCCTTCCCCTCTCCGGTCCCCCCCGACCCTCCTCCCTCGCCCCGTCCTCTGTTATTCCTGGATGGACGCGGTTCCCCCGTTTTTAGCCCGATAATGAAAACCCCCCTCGTAAAGATGTCACAGTTATGGCTTGGCTCTCTCCATCATGGTGAATTGGGCTTGCGCAATCCTCCCAGTGCAATGCTGGCCTCTGGTCGTGCCATGCTGTTGTTTCCTCATCCTGTGTTGCAAGAGGCTTGTCCTGCGGAGGGGTCTGCTGGTCCTCCCGCGGGCGGCTCGAAACTCGGCAAGGCTTGGCTCTCCATCTGGGGGGCGCGGCATCAAAAGACTCGATTTACCGGACGACTTGCAAGCCCGTCAGGCGACGCGAATCCTTCACAGATCATTTCTCCGTCGGCCTACGGGCGCGTACGTACCGACGGCGCTTCGATGCATAACCTACGTAACCCACGGGCCGGTGTGTCCGGCGCTTGTCGTTACCCTGACGACGGCGCCGCACAACGTCCTGACGTGAGCGTGCCTGCCATGGCCCGGGGGGAGGGCTAGGGGTTGGGGGAGCCTGGCAGGGGGGGTGTGTGTGAGCTCATCCTGCTACACGCGCACACACAGACACACACAGCTTCTCTCCGTTGCACCCTCCAAGACAAACGGCTGGGCAGAGGCAGAAGCAGCCGTCAGCTTCACAGTCCATTACCGGGTCCAAGCGTCCATGGCCGGGGCCTTTGAAGCCCGGCACACACGAGGCTGGAGGAAACATGGGCCTCGGCCCAGAAGTGAATTCCCTCGTATACGCCGCACACACACACACACATGTGCAGACCCGACGCGACGCACACACGAGCACGTGCGCGCAAACCCCTCGTGCCAGACACACATACGCACGCGCCTCTCCCACACGTTCAGACAGACATGTTTGCAGACACACACACACACACGCAGACAGACACAAGCACGGAGCATGCTGTACACGTCCTGTAGGCGCGCCAACATGCACACGCGCGCGCGCGGAACACTCTCAATCACATAGACACGCAAAGGGGCGGAATTCGCCGGCGCCGTTTGTGAAACGGACGGGAGGCGAGGACAAAGCGAGGAGGAATAAAAAAAATAAAAAAAAACAATAAACGTGTCAGGGTCGGCGATGAAGCGGCGCGCCGAGGCTCCTAATTTACGGTTCTAGCGGCTTCCTGCGCACTCCCTCCTCTCCACAGGACAGATGGAGCTCCACGTGTTGCAGGGAGTCAAAAATGCACCCTTGCTTCCACACCCCGCCGGCGACGATGTGAAGGCTGCCCCCCCCTCTCCCTGCCCCAGGGGGAGGGGGGGGCAGCCTTCACATCGTCGCCGGCAAAAGCGAGGCGACGATGTGAAGGCTGCCCCCCCCTCCCCCTGGGGCAGGGAGAGGGGGGAGATAGGGGGAGGCGTTTCGTAGCCACGGCGGCTTGTGTGTTGTATCTGGAAAGACGTCGGAGCCGAGACGGTGTGATTGGCCTACCCGACCGCACGGCGCGACAGAGCGGCCTCTCTCTGTTTACACTCGGGCTGCAGCCCGGAGCCCCAAACGCTCCCTGTGCTGCGGCAGCCCGGAGCCTGGGACTCACGATGAGGCTGCTGTGTGTGTGTGGATGTGTGTGTGTGTGGAGGTGTGTGGAGGTGTGCGTGTGTGGGATGGTGTGGACGCGCGTGCGCGTCTGCGCCTCTGCGTGCGCGTGTGGAGGAGACAAACTGAAAGCTCGGGTACGGAGCTGTGGAGGAGTGTGTGTGTGTTGCAACCCTGAATCTCCGGTGTGGGAATCACTGTACAGTCATGCGGCAAGACTTGAGAGAGAATTTTCTTCGAAACTGTAGGCAGGATGGTTCATCGGGTTAACCCAACTTTCATGACCTAATCGTTATTCATCGACTTATATAAATCAACTTTATTTCCAGCGCAGTTGGATTTCATGTTTCATTCAAATTTCACACCAGTTCCTGTTGGACACTTCAATACGAGATAAACACTCTGCATACTTACTAAACATTGGAGGCAGCAAGAAACAGTAGCTGCTGAGGCAAGCCACACATTTACCACACTGTTCTGTCATTCTCCATCACCCGGCAGACGACTTTTACCTTGTTCTTTACGCCACGCTGTACTGAGGCCAAATCTGCCCCCTGGAGAGCCTTAGCACTAATTGACGGGTTGTAAAAGATCTAGAAAGATCAGGCAGTTAAGTAGCACAGCTTGAACACCCTGAGAGAGGCGGCGGGGGGGGATGGGACGAACGGACGACACACACACTTTCTCTGAGGGGTCGAGGGACGGTTTGTAGAGGAATGTTGGATCGTCTACCCCTCCGTCTTTTCCATTCCTCCATACTTAAATTCCCTCCCTCCCTCCCTCCCTCCCTCCCTCCCTCCCTCCCTCCCTCCCTCCCTCCCTCCCTCCCTCCCTCCCTCCCTCCCTCCCTCCCTCCCTCCCTCCCTCCCTCCCTCCCTCCCTCCCTCCCTCCCTCCCTCCCTCCCTCCCTCCCTCCCTCCCTCCCTCCCTCCCTCCCTCCCTCCCTCCCTCCCTCCCTGTGTCCCCGCCCTCCACGACGACTGAAGTCATTTTCATGCCCCATAAATTTGATTGAGAAAGCGGCCACAGCGTAGGGGGGGCCTCCTATAAAGCAGCGCGTCGGCTTGTTAAAGCCGAGCGCCGGCGGTAAATCGCCGAGGTGACACGCGCTAACGACATCAGCAGCAGGAGCGCCGCTCGCACCTGCCGGAGGGGGGGGGGTTCACCCGAGAACCACGCCACGGCCCTGCCAGGAGACCCGGACAGGAAGTGGGGGGGGGGAGGTCAGAGGTTGAGCACCTGGCGGCGTCGCGGTCCAGTCGCTAATGAGGCAGGCAGAGACACGGAGAAGACCGTAGAGATCGAGGAGAGGGGGGAGAGAGAGAGAGAGAGAGAGAGAGAGAGAGAGAGAGAGAGAGAGAGAGAGGAGGGTTAGAGTGTCGCCGAGTTACCTCCTCGCGTTCCCCTCCCCCTTTCTTCCACTTCTTCCTGTAGATGAAGTCCCTTGCTATCAGTCAAGCGTGGACGTTTGACGTTTACGAAGTGAGCTGGTGCCAGAAGTCGAGGCGGTGAGTTTACAGGCTAGTGGTTAATCAAACATTTTCTAAGAGGGAAGAGCCCTCCATGGAACTTGGTTGGAGGGACACAAAAAGGCCCGGTCTGTCCAGAAAAGCAGGTGATTTGCAGCCCCGCAACAGCGGTGAGAGACGCTCATTCGAAATCAGTCATTCAGCCAGTTACTTGGCGACGGCATTTCGAAAAAGGAGGGGAAAAGAACCCGGTGAACTGCCACCGCCTCAGCGCCTGAGGAATCCCGCGGAACATTCCGGACCCATCCCTTTCGACCGCGGCTCGTCCGCACAGCTCCGAGGCTGAGTCCGACCCCGTCCCATTGTCCGACGTGTGAAAGGCCTTGTCCCGGTCCGAACCCTCCCCCCCTCCCCCCCCCAACCTCTCAACACAGGAACAAAGCACCACCCGCTAGAAGAGAAACACGGAATGGAAACTGCGCGTGAAAGTTCTGCTTTGTGTCTCGCCACGTCAATGACATAACGTGTCGCCGACGCGATGTTGACGGGGATATCCGATAGGCCTGCCAGCCGCACGCCGCTCTCTAAACCCAGACCCAGAGAGAGAGAAACAAAAGCAGGAAAACGTTGCCCTGCCTTTCCCTGCCTGCAGGCTGCCACCGACTCCACCAGCCTTCCAAACGCTGTTTATCCTTCCTGGCTTCCAAACTGACAGTCGGTCCAACACTCGGCTGACCGCTTTGGGTAAAGAATATGACAGGATAATGTCTTCATTACACACTTGGGCGAAAAAGGCCCTACCTAATGGCCCAGAGGTGCCAGATAAGTGTAGATCAAGCTTATACGGACTGAGGGTTAGCTCTGCCTTGCATTGATGCACCCCCACCCCCCCCACCCTCCCTCTCGCCTAATTGACAGTACCAGCCCTGCCCTCAGCCTAAGGCAGAGACACACATAAAGGACCTAGCAACAGTACGTGGGCCGAGAACACAGAGCAGGGAGTCCCATGGAAACCAGACGGAGCCTACATAGACAGGAGGTGATGTTTGACAAGAGAGGGAGTCCTTGTTTGGGGGAAGGATTTGGGCTTCGCCTCGCCCCTTTCTCCGTAGATGTGCGCCTTGCGGTTCCCCGAAAAAACAAGAACGGGGGAAAGAAAATCTTACGAGTGGCGTTTGGAGATGAGTGCTAGCGTGGCGTAGGAGACTGTTAGCTAACGCTTGGATGTTAAACATGGGCCAAACTGAGAAAGAGCAGGTCTGTTTTAGCCAGCCAGGCTTCGACAGCGGTGCTGACAAGGGGGTGGCACCGTGCTTGGGTGCGATTGCGGAAATCGTTTCACCGTTGGGCCGACGCTCACCCTCAATGTGCTCCGGCTCAAGTCATTTGGCTCACGTCCAGCATCACAACCAGGTCAGAATCGACCACCGTTCCCACATAGTTGCGCTGAGGGTATCTGTTTGTTTGGTCGGACGAAACGCTAGACCTCCTAGGCCTTTTGGAATCTGCTGTGAAGAAAGAAACACCGTGCGACCGTCAAGACACATTTCCACGTCTCCGGTCTTCAGCTCCTCACCGTTCGGCGTTTCTAAAACCGCTCGGAAGTGAAAAGCGGACGTGATGGTTTTCCCTACACTGTGAACCGCACAGCCACGTTTGCTTCCTTCCGCATGATGTTCAGCAGGGGCTCCCTCTGACATGCGGCCTTCACGCGTGCGCTCATCCCGCCCCGCTCGGAGGTCCAACATCCCTCTCTGACTGAACCTGTGGGACAGGTTCCCCAGGATAGGCCCAACGTCCACCTGCCGGTTGTGTGACTGCATATCTCAAGATATCGGAGCGATTTGAGCGATAACTGCGTGTCGAGCTGCTTCGAGCTGCGATCCACCTGCATGCCTCATCCCAAACGACCCCCCCCCCACACACACACACACACACACACACACATCCAAACACCCCCCCCCTCCACACTCCTTCCCACCCACCCCCAAACTGTCAGTCCCACGCGCTATTAAGATGGCTGGTCTCTTTGTGGTCATTGTTGAGCGGGGTAGGGGGTGTGTGTGTGGGGGGCGTGCAGACCTGACAGGCCGCAGGAATCCTCATTCAGCCCCCTCAAGGCCTTTCACCAGGGCCCCGTCCTGAATAGGACCTGTCCACATCAGCCTGCAGCCGTGGCATTTTTATGGCGCAGTTCACACACACGCAATGCGCTATCGAGCGCTTCTTAACAGCCCCGGCTCGCCCTCGGCCCCCTCTTTATGTCGCTACATCGTTGTCGTCCCAAAGAAGGGGTTGAGCTCGTTTTTTTTCTTCCTCCAGGCAGCGGCGCTTTATTTAGGAGTTACTCACCCAAACACATGCACAAAGACACACACACACACACAACAGTTGAACATACCCCCCTCCCTCCCCCCGCCCCACCGACTCACACACACAGCTTACCCCCCCCTCCTCCCTCATCCTCGGGACACACTCTTAGACAAAAGACCCCTTGATTACTCAGCAGATTGAGGTGCCACAGATCATAGGCCTTGCAGAGCAGCCTCTCTTTACAAACGGGCCCCATTATGGCGTCCCAGCGTGGGGCGGAAGTATCGACGAGGCCTGGGGGGGCCGGGGGGGGCCTGGGGGGGGGCCTGAGGAGGGTCTCTCCACGCAAGGCTAACGATGGGGCAGGCCGTCCATTAAACAGGCGCTGATGTGGGAAATGGGAGGCCATTAGGCTGGCTTTGTTACTGTCCCACCAGCGTAGCGAGCCAGCCTCCCCACAGAGGAAATGCCTGATTAGCAGCCAAGAAGGAGAAAAGCTGTCGCAGGGGCAGGCCCATTTAGGACTAGTACCGGCTGCTGTTACAAGCTAATTTAAGACTAGTACAGGCTGCTGTTACAAGCTCATTTAAGACTAGTACAGGCTGCTGTTACAAGCTCATTTAACACTAGTACAGGCTGCTGTTACAAGCTAATTTAAGACTAGTACAGGCTGCTGTTACAAACTCATTTAAGACTAGTACAGGCTGCTGTTACAAGCTCATTTAACACTAGTACAGGCTGCTGTTACAAGCTCATTTAAGACTAGTACAGGCTGCTGTTACAAGCTCATTTAAGACTAGTACAGGCTGCTGTTACAAGCTAATTTAAGACTAGTACAGGCTGCTGTTACAAGCTAATTTAAGACTAGTACAGGCTGCTGTTACAAGCTGCTGTAACAAAATGTTGTTACGGGCTGTACCTTACAAACAGCATCTCCTCTTACCCTCATAGTTAAGATCCCAAACACAGTTCAGTTAAGCCAATATAAATATATATATATATATATATATATATATATATATATATATATATATATTGCCTTAACACTTTGACAAGTAACTATAGTTATCAAGATGTACAGGTAGAAATGGAGATGTATAACCTTGCTCCATCTCCTCTGGGTGTGTCTTCTCTCCAAGCTAATTCCTGCTGCTTAACATCAGGCCTAGTTAGACCTAGCCTCTTCATTAGGAGCTCTTAATTAGGAGGAACCGTCGCTCTCACCCCTCCCTAATTGCCGCTGGGGGGTTAATCTGACCAGGTCTTATTAGCCTTCGACACAGAACACCAGAACTTCCCACTGCTAGTGTCCCATCTGCCCTTTGAGGGCAATTGGACAAGCGCTCCCGATACGAGAATGCTAATTGTGACAAACACGTTGATTGTTACATTTGGAAAAACAAAGGAAAAACAAACAAGTTGACTGAGAGAGAAAAATAGTCCGGCAGTTGGCGGGGTAATGAGAGTTAATCGTTTGAAATGTTTGTAGGATACAAACATAGGGACTTGGAGGAATATTCCTGTGTAAGTTCAATTAGAGAAATGTACGGCTGTAACTAGCAGCACACGGGTAAAAAGCATGAGCATATGCCAGAAGAGTAATTAAAAATGTGTGCGTGAGGAATATGCCCTTTCGCTGTTGGAGGACCTTGAGATGCTGAGCCGAGCCAGGGTTATTAGAGACTAAAAAAAGATGGAGGGAGAAAGAGAAGCAAGGCCTCAGGGAAGAGAAGTGCTACCACTAATTGGCCGCGATAAAGAAATTAAATGAGCCTGATATGATCTCAGCAGCAGGCTCTCCATCCTCCCCTCTCGGCCTCTCTCTCTCTCCGGCTCGCCCCCGTCCACAGCTTCAGGGAGGTCTCGCACTGCTCCTGTGTCAGCCTGACCTGCTCCACAAACCCCTTCGAGACCACCCCTCCTCACCCCTCCTCACCCCCTCCCCACCCCTCCTCACCCCCTCCCCAACCCTCCCCACCCCTCCCCACCCCTCCCCACCCCTCCTCACCCCTCCTCACCCCTCCTCATCACTCCTCACCCCTCCTCAACCCCTCCCCACCCCTCCTCACCCCTCCTCACCCCTCCTCACCCCCACCCCTCCTCACCCCCTCCCCACCCCTCCTCACCCCCTCCCCACCCCTCCTCACCCCTCCTCATCACTCCTCACCCCTCCTCACACCCTCCCCATCCCTCCTCACCCCTCCTCACCCCTCCTCACCCCCTCCTCACCCCCTCCCCACCCCTCCTCACCCCCTCCCCACCCCTCCCCACCCCTCCTCACCCCTCCTCACCCCCTCCCCACCCCTCCTCACCCCCTCCCCACCCCACGCCTCACCTCTTACGCCTTCCACGCCCACGCCACACCTCAACCCCTCACCTCTTCCCCACACCTCCCCTCCTTGCCCTTCTCCACCTCCCCACCTTGTCCTTCTCAACCTCCCCTCCTTCTCCACCTCCCATCCGCCTCCTTTACCTCAAGTTTTAATGAGCTCCGACAGCTCTGAGCGGGACAGGAAAAATGAAAATATTTACAGTCCCACTTTATCAGAATGAAACACTGAGCGGATCGAGACTAAGAGAGGAGCCGAGAAGTTCACATTTCATCTGTGAAGATCGAGAACAGGAGTTGTTTAGGGCTTAAACGTTAAAAGATTATGCTGATTGCGGGGGGGAAATGTTCCAGTGAGAGGGCACGGAGTTGATCAAGTACCGTCCCACGCAACCGCTCCCAGTTGTCTTCAATTAAAGGGCGAGTTGCGTACACGCTGACGCAGGCCCAGGTGTGAAGGGAGACAGTGTGTGCAGCCATGTGCCCGTCGTCTTCCTCACGCCTTAACTCAGCAGGCTCCGCCGTGCTCCAATGTGGGTCGCATTAAAGGTGTAGCGTCGATTCAGCCCCAGCTCCTTCCAGAACGTTTGAAAACCGATCTGGATTCGGCCTTGTTATTCACGGGGCTTGTCACCTTGGGTTAAGTTGATCAAAGACTTCAATCTTAATGTGTTTCTTCCTGCTGTGTTCTGTGATCCAGTCAGTTGTTTATATCATACCAAAGGTGGTTTGGATTTGAGTTTTTTCACATCCTGATGGAGGAGGGAGGTCGGTTTAGTTATCCCAATTTAAATAGTTTAGATTTCGTGTTCCGGAAACTTGTAGAGCGATTTTTTCATCCTCATCATTGACTCCTATCATGACGCAAGCCCAGGCGGTTGTGGGTTTTTACCCCCAACATAACAACAGGCTCTTAGAAAAATATTACGTAATTAAATGTTTACTAAGTTTAACTCTGGAAAAAAGGGCAAAGGAAGAAAATGTAATCATGGTTGCCTGTGTTTCAAGAATGTATTGTATTATAAAGTCTAATTTATGGGTCAAAATTTGACAATGCAATATGATTTTATTGTTCAAAGATATAATAATGCTAATTTCATTTAAACAAATATTTGGAGTAATTGGATTTTCTGTTGTTTTTTGGTGCACTTTATTGGTCAATTGTCAGACAATTTAGATGCCTTTTGAAGATTGCTTTGGAAATTGTACACACACACACACATACAGACATGCCATTTGAAGTTTTAACTGTCAACCCTGGCGCAATTACATTTTATTTGATGCCATAATTGTATCCAAAGGGAACGTCTAGAAAAAGGCATTGTTCTATGTATGATGTCATGTAACAAACTCCCTGGAGATGTCTTCCATTAGCCTCCATATTATATGGGAATTCCCAGCAAACGTCGTAGCAGTGTCTGGATCAACAAACACTAAAAAGAGAATATTATTCTGGTGTTAAAAGGAAAAATAAACAAACCAATGCAACTGTGGCAACAGGACTAAACCGGTTGTTGTCATGGAATAAACGATTGGTTGATATGTAGAGAGAAAGAGAGAGGGAATGACAGTCTATGCACAACAACTCCAGGATCCAGTACCATACTGTAGTGTAAATGTTTCCTCTCTCCCAGATCACTGTGTATTTTAAATATATTCCTACACAATGTCGGCTTTTATTATGGGCTTTACAGAAAGTGAGATGTTGGGCTGTTTTGGGAAAAACACGAGTTTCGCACAGAAACGATTATTTTGTCTTTCTAGTTTGCTGTGGAATTCCAGAGCATGTGAATCACCCTGCCCATGGGTTGGTGTGGTCCTGACACATCCAGTATTGCCGTGACTACGAGGCATGGCTAGAAGTAACTGTCATAAACACAGCGCTTGGTAATCACCGCCAAGGAAAGTGTCAACATTGTATTCACCTGGCTGCCTGCCATCACCTGCAAGAGTCTGCTCAACGCAAATGGGAATCGGGATGATTGCTTGCGACTGCTGCACTTACGTATACAGTAATGCTGACGTTAAGCCCGAGTATGAAAATATCTGTATAATAATAAACAATATCATTATGTCTCAATGTGCTTGAAAAGCTCGCAAGGATGTGCTCGGATTGCGCAATGTGCTTCTGGGACTTTTTCTAAAGCACGGCTTAGCACAGCCGTGTGGGTCTGGCGTGCTGGCACATGTGTGCTCTTACACACTTATCCTATCAGCTCGATGTTGATCTACATGTGAGGTAGATTGACAGTGCTCGTCTGGAAGAACGTGTGTCTAATGCTGGACAGGTCTACCTTCCATCGCTCTCTGGCATTGTGTGTGGTGAATTTACAGACAAAGAGAGAGAGAGAGAGGGTTGAGGGTTTAGGTTGGTTGAGGGGTAGTTCTATGGGCGTATGTGAAGCCCTCTGTGACATGCTTGCGTGTAAAAAGGGCTATACAAATACATTTGATTTGATTTGAGAGAGAGACAGAGAGACAGAGAGCGAGACAGAGAGAACGATACTCAATAAACCAAGCTTGCATAGTATAGAGAAAACCAGCCTGGCATTGTTGACTTCGGTTCTGCTCTCCGCAAACCCTACATATGGTCTCAGTCACGCCTGTTGCCCCGCATATTGCATCACCTCTCTTCGACAGGAACGCCGTCTCCTAGTTTAGACTTTGGGAGACATCGCGGTGTTACATTGATTTACAGTCCAGATTACGAAGGTAGGATTAGTCCAGATCATTCCTCTGAATCCCCTTCAAAGTACTGTATGTACTGTACGCTTGCATGCGCGCACACATGAGTACACACACACACACACACACACACACACAGTCACACACACACACGCATGCACACACCCTCCCTGTGCCACTGAATACCTCTCTCAAGCCAAAACAGGGGAGAAGCACAGCAGACACCCAATATTTTCTCATTTTGTCTTGAGGGGGTTTTAGGAGCTAATCTGATTACTTTCAGGGGCGCCCGCAGGATTAAAAGTAAACTGTCCGTGTATGAGCTACCGCCTGTTTGTTTTAAAGCCGAGCCCGGAGAAGCAGGATGGTCTGCAGGGCCAGGGTGTAGGGTGTTGGGGTTTGGGAGGGGATGTTTGGGTGGACGGGGCACCGTGGGGTGGGCGGAGGGGGGCGGGGGGGTGGGGGCCAAGTCCCATCTGGAGGAATGGGGAGAGTATGACAAGTGAATTTGACACTGACTCTAGAACTCTAGATCAACATGTTCGTCCGTCCCCCCGTCCCCCCAAACCCCCTACCTATCCCCGTCCGAACCCCGAATTCAAACCCAAACTGTTCAACAGAGGCGCGGTCGGAGAGGGAAGGAGGGATGGGGTTTTTGCGGAATTTTCGTGTTGTCTTAATGTCAGGCTGTAGTTGTGCATTGTGGGTGGTCTTGGTTTTAATGCAGGTTTGTGCAGCACTACCAAATAATTGTTGTTTTCTATCTGTAGACCACTGGTCTGGCATGACTGCTGTTTTGCTGCAGTTCGCATATGGTTATCTTAGAACTGTTGCAAGGGGTCGGTGCAAATGCTTTCTACATAATCGAGGGAAAGAGATTCTGAGGAGAGTCATTGAGAAAAGTTCAGTGGTTTGAGCGACTAGTGTCCACTTTGTTTGCCTTGAAGCATGCGACCAATGAGAGTGAAGCTTATCACCAGTTAAGTATACAACCCGGAGTCTTCATGATAAGATTCCTCCTTAATTGAGAAAACAAGTATGTGTGCAGGAAATAGGACCGGGTCATTCTGATAGGCTGGGAACCGCTTAAGAAAAACCAGCAGAAATCTGCCAATTCTGCTGGATACATAAACACTGTTTAGGGGCTCTATGTTTTTTATATACAGAGGCAACAGATAACAGCCAGTTTCCCGCTAAAGCCTGCATTTAAAAGACTAAATACGGACCATAATAGTGTCATTCCAAAGGACTTTTGTTTTTCACTTTCTAGAAGTTGTCAAAAGCTTTGGGTAAGCTTATCCTCATCCGGTTAACTCAATTACACGTGTGTTAAAGGTATCAGAAGACACATTTTCACTGCCCACCTGTGTGTGATTAGCCAGTTGTGAACTGCAGCGAGCCGGGGCATTCTAGATGGTTCTAGATGGTTCTAGATGGCGATACCAAATCTCCTCGGCAGTCTTAATGTGTTTTTTATTCAACATTTGCAAAAGCAAGCCTACTCGGTCATCCACATTTCTCTGTATATATTCTACTGTAGCTTTTCGATTTTTAAATAAACCGATCGCATGTACTTATCTGTCCATCTTTCAGACGTCGTAGTTCCACGATGAAGTTCCGCTCACCGCTCAGTTAGGAATGTGAGTCCGGGTTCAGCTGCTCCCTTGAGACTTGAGTACCAGCATGCATAGTTTCGACTTTGTGGTCGCCATTTTGCCATCATGACGCCAATTACAGGCACTCGTATCCTTAAGGTGAAGACGCAACACTGAATGTGGGCGAGAGGAAAAGAGCAAAGAGCACTTCAAAACACAAACTGGGTGTCAAGCATCTGGCTGTGTGTGTTTGTGTGTGTGTGTATGTGTGTGTGTTTGTGTGTATGTGTGTGTGTTTGTGTATGTGTGTATGTGTGTGTGTTTGTGTATGTGTGTGTGTGTGTAAGTGTGTGTGTGTATGTGTGTGTGTGTATGTGTGTGTGTGTATGTGTGTGTGTGTGTGTGTATGTGTGTGTGTGTGTGTGTGTGTGTGTGTGTGTGTGTGGTAGCTAGGAGCTTTGTTGGCTCTGTGGGCCCTAGGTGTGGGGGCTGATATCTTGGCAGCAGTAAGCTGCTGCTTTTGTGCGTCCTCCCTCTAAGGAGCAGCCACCCTGAATCCTATCGGCCCCAAAGAGCAGGTGTTAGGAGTAGCCTGTGTGTGTGTGTGTGTGCATTCACAATCAACACTTGCCCTCATTTGGCTGTGTTCTTATCACAACAATCTCCCAGCCGGGTTCGAGGGAGGGGGGGGGGTCTGTCTGGTGTTCCTCCAGGTGCCCTTAGTTGAGTGTGTGTCATTCCCATATGAGTCTCATCAGCAGTGAAGGCCTCACACGCTGTGTCTATGAAACCACAGTGCTGAGAATGTCCCAGGTCAGCGCAGGTCTTAAAACAACCTGGCTCCTGGTATAATCACATACACATCCCAGCGTGGAGGGTACTGGTCATTCCACTTCCAGTATTAGGGTTCATTTACAATGTCACCAGTGTCATCAGTTCATTCTGTAGTTTAAGGAGCAATCTTTTCACCTGTATTACAGTAAAAGGGTCAGTCAGTTTATACTAATGTACAAAGCAGAATGATCGCCAAAAGGAAACATTTCGCACCAGAGTAGGAAACCTGACAAGACAATGCCAGGCAAGACACACCGGCTAGAATTTTTGACTGTTTTTTAATTAAACGCCGTCGGGCGAGAGAGAAAAAAAACAAACTCCCACACCGACGCGATTTCAAACATCGTTTCGCGCTCGTCATACTTCTCATAAAACACCGCGCCGCTCCTCGCGTTCCTGTCTCGGTACGAGTATCAAGTCAGGTACCTGTAATCCACCTCAGAGTACGCAGAGATCCCCCCCCAACCCCTGAACCTGTATATCAATGGAGACAGCACACTGACAGCAGCTTGACAGGAGTCTGTGGGGGGGATTGAGTGTGCTGGGAACACACATCGAAGAGGCTCAGAGTTCACATAAGGTGCGCTTGGCTCCTCTCCTATTGTGAACGATGTATCTTCTGAAACAGGACACCTGCAAACACACACGCACACACACTACGGTCCAGATTCCCCCAGACACTGACCGGGATAAACCTCATCCTAGAGTGAGAGAAAGATTTCAACCTGTTTCGTAGCGCTAACTCAACAATGCGACATAGGCTCCTTTAGGTGGAGCATACTTCATCCAGGTTCCCTTGTTCGAAATCCCTTTTCCGTTCATGAGGCAGGGAGCGAGGGAGTGGGCAGAATGTAACAGAGACTTCTCAGCTGCTCTGGGTGAGCAGTGATGCGCTAGTTAGCTTCCTCATGCTAATCCCCGTGCCCTCCAGGCAGGCTATGCAGGCTTGGGAAGGATAGGTTCGTACCCCGCGAGGCCCCGGGAGCAGAGGGCTTCAGTTGAGGCTAAAGCCCAGGCTAACTGAACCTGTCAGAGGGCGAGAAAGACCGGGAGAAGAGCGAGCGAGAAGGAGAGATGTGCCGAGAGAGAGACACAAAGGAGCAGAGACAGAGAGGGAGAGGGAGAGAGAGAGAGAGAGAGAGAGAGAGAGAGAGAGAGAGAGAGAGAGAGAGAGAGAGAGAGAGAGAGAAAGAGAGAGAGAGAGAGAGAGAGAAGCACTAGGGGACAGTACTAATTAAGGACCCTGGTGTCCCTGGCCCCTGCCAGATTATGGGGAACCTGACCCATATATCAGGGATTGCACTGTGTGTTTGTGTGTGGGAGTGTGCAATCGCACAAGCATATACGTGTGGAAGCACAAGCCCCGGAGACGGCTTCCTGTGCTAAGGAGCTAATTACAGTATCAGTTCTGACGGCAAACACACTCCAGCCCTGCTCCCAACCTGAGGAAACTGAGAAGGGCTCCAGCTCCCTCCATGATGATAGGCAGATGATACCGAGACCCACTTTCAGGGGGAGGCGTAGCGGAGAGTTGGAGGAAACACGGCCTGATGTGTCAGGGTCGTTCCCAATGTAGACACTATCCCTCCCTCCCTCCTACCCCACCTCCCTCCTTCTATCCATCTTACCCTCCCTCTATCCCACCTTCCTCCTATCCTCCTTCCTTCCTTCTTTCTTTCCTTCCCTCCTTCCCTCCCTCCCTCCCTCCCCCCCTCCACCCCTTCCCTCCCTTGTCCAGTGCGGTAGGACACGGAGTGGGCTACATTGCCACAGCAGAACTATTCGGCGTCCGGCAGTAAATAATGCATGAGGCGTGGGCCCGCCGCCTCGCCGGCGCTTAATGAAGCACGTCGGAGGGAAAAGCGAGGGAGCGCTCATGAATAAACATCTGCCGGCTAATTAAACTCCACGGTAGCAACTTTATTCATTAGTTAACAAGCAGCGACGGAGCTCCGTACGGGCGAAGGGGGGGGGGGGGGGGGTTTGGAGGGCGGGGGGGTTCTGGGATTGGGAGGAGAATGTGGGAAGGAGAAAGAGAGAGGGGTGCAGAGGGAAAGAGGAGCTGACCTCATTAACGGAAGACTGTCACTGCTCCTCGTGCTGGTGCAGACCTCAGAGGGCTGTGGGGATCTGATGTGGTTTACAAACAGCAGCTCGGAGCAGACTAAGAGCTACTGCTTTATCAGGTGTATGTATGGTCCCGGGCAGGAAAGCTAGAGAGGCGGACAGCTTGGAGAGGCTCACTATACTTTCTAGGAACGTAAACAAACGGAACCGATTGTAATGAACATGTCTATCTCTATTATTTCCCTTCCTCCCTCTCGACACCCCAACCCCCCCCCCCTCTCTCTCTCTCTCTCTCTCTCTCACTCTTTCTCACTCTCTCTCTCTCTCTCTCGAACAGCCTGTAACTGCAACCTGCACGCCCGCCGCTGTCGCTTCAACATGGAGCTGTACAAGCTGTCAGGGCGGAAGAGCGGAGGGGTCTGCCTCAACTGTCGCCACAACACGGCTGGGCGCCACTGCCACTACTGCAAGGAGGGCTACTACCGGGACCTCTCCAAGCCCATCTCCCACAGAAAGGCCTGCAAAGGTACGACGACCTCGCCAGCCCAACTCATGAACATTCTTCTGGCCTCCTGAGGGAGCGTACTCACACATCACATTCAGTATCATAGGAAAGGTAGGGCCAACCTTTTCACTTGATAGTATCCATGCACTGCATAAAGCTAGAGAGAGTAAAAACCAGAGGGATAGGTGAGTTGATAGTTGTTATGCAGGTAAGAGAATCCTCCGTTCAGTTCAAAGCTAATTATTACACGACCATCTTGTGATCTTGTTCCTCGGGTCGCATTTTAAAACAATTGAGTGGAAATAGGAGTTTTGGAAAGCACAGTAATCCACACATTCCAGGCCTGTCTCCCCCCCCCCCCCACCCCATCTTGGTCTGTCAGCGGAGATGGGTCTGGGGTCTGTGGAGTCGTGGGGTGTGGAAGAGGCGGGGGGTCCCTCACCGACACAGAGTTATTTGGATTCATCTGGGGGAGGGGGCTGACAGGACAAGCAAAACAAACAGACCTGAGGTGCGAAGTGATCCCTGGCGCAGGTCAGAAATGAGCAAGAGGATTGTTTGTTTGTGTGTGTGAGGCAGAGCACACTCCCCACACAGGTGTGCTCATCATCGCGTAGGCAGTAGGGGTGAAAAACGCAGACATGCTCTGCCCCACTCCCCCACAGGTTACTGGGGTCACAGACAGGGGGAGAGAGACACAGAGAGAGAGAGACGGAGAGAGACACAGAGAGAGAGAGACGAAGAGAGAGAGACACAGAGAGAGAGAGACACAGAGAGAGAGAGACGAAGAGAGAGAGACACAGAGAGAGAGACAGAGAGGAGAGAGAAGAAGCAATGTTTTCTCACCTCTTCTTTAGCTACAGGGAAAGATAACAGGAGATGAAGCCCTGTACAAACAAGCCTGGGGGATAGCTCAAACGTACCCCCACCCCCTCCCCTCCCAACACACACACACACACACATACCTGCTCTCCTTCAGATCGCTTTCCTCCAAGGGCACTAACCCAGAGGGAAATATTAGCCGGCTGCTGACAGTTTAAGCCTGTGTTTTCCCACATCATTCACCAGGAAGTAAATAAATAAACCAACCAGCCAATCAGTCAGTTTGACAGGTAGGCTCTCCGAGAAAAAAACACACACGCATACACACACATCTAAGGCAGAATCCGTTGGCAAAGTGGAGTCAATTGCCAGATAAATTGACATAAACACACTTCAATTGGAGGGAGGGATGTGGTTGATGTGTATTGATAGATAATGGAAATAAGTGTTGCTGTTTGACCCCTAAGTGGTGTTGTGATGACTTGCTAATGTCTGTGTCCATATAGCAAAGCACTTCTGTGTCCTCATGGTTCCCACAAACCTTTAAAAAACCTTCAAGTCACAGTCAAGTTTCTAGTACTGTGACCGCGTGCTCCCAAAAAAGTCTGTCGAGTTGGTATTATAAAGACATGCAGTGCATCCACACATTTAACCCTGTCACTGTGTCCCAAAAACAACCATCTGGCATGTTCTCTCATTCTCTCATTGCATGGAAATAAGTGTCGTAACAAATGGCACGAAGCCTCAACTAAAATATCCCTCCATCCCACCATCTATCCATCCATCCTTCCTTTGGTTATTCCAAACTGACTCCTGTGGCTTTGGGTCCATTCTCCTGTCGACTGGGAATGCAAACAGACATTCATCATGGGGGCCTTGTGTGTCCTTAACCCCTAGACTCTAAGACAGCCTGCCTAATCGCAAGGGACTCGACCCTGCCTCTCTCTTTTTTCAAATGTCATCCTTTTTTTTTTTCTTTTTTTTTTTTTTTTACATCCCTCGTGTACGAGACTTGATTCTTTTAGCATCCATATCTCACCCGTGTACGCAGGGAGTAGTGCTTGTCAGAGATGCCTCGGGGGTCCACAGATGCATTGTGACACAGCAGGGTTGAACACACACACACACCGTTTCTTTGTCCATGAAATTGAAAAGGATTTCGGAGTATATCGTCGTAGGACAGGCATGAATGTACGCAAACTGAACTGTGATTTGTTATAAATTGACTTATTTCTCACATCCGCCTGCATGTCACAAACATGCAGCACAACGTGGTTCTGCACTGGCCAGCAATTATGATAAGGGGGAAGGGGGAGGGCCTTTAGCCCGTCCCAGGTGATACTGGACTCTTTTCTTCCCCTTCGATTTTTTACATTAGAAATGATTTGCTTTTCTTGGAGAGCTAATGAATTCCTCTGTTCCTCCCTGCAAGTCAGAGGCCACGGAGGACTTGCAGGAAAGCTGAATTAGGGTCAACACACCAGAGGAAAGCCGTTAATGTATTCACCACAGCCTCCTCCAGCTTAATCCAAACTCGGCAAGGCTGCCAATCAAAATCGCAAGTTGTGCGATAAAAGTTTTTTTTCTTTTTTTTTTTTTGCGAGCGTAACGACAGTTCTCCCTCCATTGAGGTTCGGCAGGAAATGAGTATCCGTCCAATTTTTTTTTGTTGGGGGGGGGGAACGCATGTCTAATTTAGTGCGAGGAGACTTATCGTGGTGAATAATGAATTGCGTTTGTGTCAAAACAAGTTGTCAAAAGCTGTGAAAAATGCATCGAAGTGGACCTCAGGCATCTGACTACAGTTAAGGGTGCCCTACAGTACGTGCCTGTAGGGGATCCTAGGGGCTCTACATCTCTCTCAGCCTCTGATAACTCATGCTACCGACTTGGAAATGTATAACTATGTGCCTACTACTTCATTTTCTTCATCTCCTTCATGTCTTTTCTTGGCCGGTCTGCAACTCTTTTTTTACTCATGTCCATGGCCGCTGGGTGCACCAAACCTTTCCTGGTGAAAACTTAAGACTGTTGCAAAAGGCATACTTAGCTGTGTGATCCTCTGTTCGAGTTCTTTTGGACTTTAATTGTGATTGTTGGATCTCTTTTTGTTTCAGAGAAATTAGGAATACTTGTGTCAAAGTATCTTTTAAACACACTTGGCTTCCTGAGAAAGTTGCGGAACCTAGTTCAACATGACCCTCACCATCATCACTTTTATCATCCTTCACATCAACATCTCACTCGAAGCACATTTCTCCATGTCCCCTTTAAACTAAAATAGGTAGGCTACATCCAACTGCATTAATGGAGCGTTAGCATTAGTCAAACGTATCAAACCCCCAATAACAGGCAGTACTGCATGTGTACTGTACATATGGTAGATTCCCTTGTTGGTATTAGCTGGAGCTGGGAGCATACGAACAGCAGTCCCCTAGTGGCCCATGGCCTCGCATGCTAGAGAGTAATTATAACCGGGTCCCCAAATTAGGAAACGATAATTCATCTCATCCACATGAGCCACTTCCTAGCTGACGAGCACCCCCCCCCCCCCCCCACCGTTGCCTCACTCAGGACCCAAGTGTAAACAGATTTCATCATCATTTATAAAATCGTCAGTTTACCCTAAGCAGTTTGGTTCAATTTAATTCTTGAAATTTACCAGAGTTTAAGCCCCTGACATAATTACAAGCGAACATTGTCCAAGTTCTACTGGGGGGGTGTTCGATTACATCAAAACAGACCTACAATAAAGAATCTGTGGTAATTACCTGAAGGTGACAAATGATACGAAGCATGATACCCCTGGCTTGCCAGGTTAAACATTTTCGTCAAAACTATATCTGGAATGAAACCGGGAATGAGTTAAGATATGACTGTGTCACTAAATTACCCCCTGTGTCCCCCTCTCCTTCCCTCCATCTCTCTCTCTCTCTCTCTGTCTCTCTCTCTCTCTCTCCCTGGTAATGAAGTTACCACATAGGGCTTCCTATGTCAAACACCTTTATGTGCCGTCACATGCTTACCTTGTAAAATTCTTTCAAGTGGGCCGTATCATAACTCAAGAGAATTCAATGAAACCAAAACTGCGGGACTAATTTCTGTTCATTTCGACAGAGCCTAGGCATACGCACTGTGCTAAAGTGACAGCAATTAAGGCACCCGGTTATTTATTGTACTAGAGAACCTTCCCTGTGTGTGTTTTGGACAGAATGAGAGCTGTAATAAGCAGTACGAGAGGGTAGAGTACAGACTCTGCTTTTATATGAGAAACACTATCCCCCCCAGTAGACTCCTCGCTGCCATAGGAAGGAAACTGAGCAGCTAGCATAGCGTCGATGCTGAGAATGAACTGCGCTCGGTGGCTGGAATTGAAGCTGCCCAGATTTATGAGCTCTCCCCTCATCGACTGGTGCGCAAACAAGGTAGAATGTGTTGAGTTGGAGCGCCCCTCAGGACCACTTGGAGGTCTCGCACTGCCTTGTTTCGTATCCACGGGCTCCTTTTGGCGTTAGCGAAGATGAAGTGGAGCATGCTAAAGCAGGCTGATCCAGGCCCACGGTAGTCCGAGTGAATCGGATGGAGTGGTGTACCTGCTGATAGCTCGCAGGTGGCCAGGCTGTTAAACTAAACATATAGAGGTGGGCATAGTGGGGCGAAGTGGGCGATGAGGAGTCTCTGTGGGTGGTCTAGGAAGGCATTTGGAGTAGTTACTTATCTGGTCAATTAAAAGAGTTTGATCCTGGCCCTGGTTGTTATGACACCACTGTTTCCATAGTTGTATTATCAAGATTCAACAAAACATTAACAGAAAGATTATCTCCCCTGGATTGGAATGGACCTGCCGGTGCTTGGCCTAGTTGATGGAAGACAATCAGTCAACCACCAGTTTGTAATTACTGCTACTGGTGGAGCCATAAGGAAAAAATGTCCTTGATTGAACCTGGGTCAGCTGAATTTGGGCGGGGGCTGAGTGGTTAGGGAGTCGGGCTATTAATCAGAAGGTTGTTGGTTCGATTCCTGGCCGTGCGAAATGACGTTGTGTCCTTGGGCAAGGCACTTCACCCTACTTGCCTTGGGGAGAATGTCACTGTACTTACTGTAAGTCACTCTGGATAAGAGTGTCTGCTAAATGACTAAATGTAATGTAAGATAACATGCTAAAGTTTATACTATTCTTCCAGAAGACTATATTAACCGTAAATAAATTGGGTTTGTGACTTTAAGTAAAATATTGTTTTTCATGACTTCACCCCTGTTTAACATTTCTAAATGTACTTGTGTTTTCCATTAAGACTACACAACACTTGTTTTGTTTGCACATAAAATACCAATTACATTGCAAGAATATGGCCTTCAGTCCAAATGTTAGAGTATATGATTATCACAATTGCCAACTGATCATTTGAATCAATAAAGTGCAATAAAACACCAAACACTAAAACCAGAGAGAAACTCCCTGTATAAACTTGATATGTAATTGAGAAAGGCTGATGTGTGATCTAACTATCCCGTTATTTCTCATTTTTGTACAACCTCCACGCATTCCTGCGGACTCGTAGAAACCTAATTATAATAGAACCCAGCCCAGGCTTGCTTGGAGCCCCTTCATCAGCCAACAAATTATTCTTATTGGCTCCGAACGCTCAAAACGAATGGGGGAGTGGAGTTCAAACTTCAAAAGCCAGCTTTATGGTAAAAGATTGGCAGGATTTTGAAGTTCTCACATTGTGCAATCTCGTCTCAACACAAATCCGCTAAAAGCAGACCGACCCTCCGCCCGGTTGCCTTTGAAATGTCTCCCACACCCACCCCCATTACCCAGAAAATATTTTCACCCTCTTTTTTTCCCATGAGCCTCCGTACGCCAAGAGCTCCTCACGTTCAGGAACTCAATCCCCATCTGAGCATCTGCAAATGTCTTCATAGAGAAGGATGGAGACATTTACACACAAGGCTAAGCCTTCACCTTCAGAGGCTCCACCAGTATTTTAACCACGAGCCGTAAAAAAAAAAAAAAAAACTCCCCTGGCTCATATTAAAAAGAGCTCTGCGCTCCATGGCTGTTCACCATGAGGCCACAAGAGCACCCTCTCGCTCGCCCCCCCTGCTGCAAGTGCGAGCGGTCGAGGAGTGCGGAGGAGTCAGTCCAGTTCTCCTGTCCGCCATATCTCCCCCAGCCATCTGGAGTAGCCGTGAAAGGGGTTAGCGTAGCCACTTAAGCGCTAAGTTGACACCCACTTAAAACTTCAACTCTCACCCTGGTCCCTGTGGGCTGAAGGCAGTCAGGAGGCTCGGAAGTTGAGGAGGTGGAGAGAGAGAGAGAAAGAGAGAGAGAGAGAGAGAGAGAGAAAGAGAGAGAGAGAGAGAGAGAGAGAGAGAGATAGAGAGAGAGAGAGAGAGAGAGAGAGAGAGAAAGTTAAGTAGAATGGTTCCCACCTGTACACCATGTGCGGAGCACCTTGATTTACTGGCAGGCCTAAGCTGCAGTTATTGGAGAGACGCTCTTAAAAACACACACACACACACACACACACACACACACACACACACACACACACACACACACACACACACAGGCTCAGCTCTCTCTCTGAAGCTCCGACCAGAGATGCACTTTGCCCAGCCTCCCCTCAAACACCGCTGACAAGCTCTTAAATTTACAGGCCTGAAGACACACCCGATTGGTCTCTGCAGTGGTTACAGGGTTGATCTGAGATGGGTTAGTGTGTGTGTACCCTATAGTCCTGCTACTCTATTGTCAAACATTCAGAAAGAGGCAATGAAACCAGTGAAAGATTGGACTGATAAAGTGCTAATCGTTACACACGCTTTAAAGCCGTCGGCTGATAGGACCTCAGATTCCCCCCTTCCTGTTATCAGATTAAGATAAGAATAGAAGAAACAGCTGACTCCCGTAATACTGAGACCAGAGAGAGCGAGAGGGGGGGGGGGGTAGAGAGACCGGTAGAGACAGATGTGGAGAGAGAATAACTGACTTCTGTATTCTCTGTCCCCATCAGTTATTTAATTAATAATTAATAATAATTAATTATGCTTTGAAACAATTCAAAGTAACATGACCAGGATCCAAAAATCTATCAAATAAATGTAAAACTCCCCCCCCCCCCCCCCCCAAAAAAAATGACAAAACCACAGAGATCATACTATGTTACTAACTTCCTTCCTGAGGCTGTCGATCAAATAACCTTGTCTAATAAGACAAGAAAAATATGATTGTCTCTTGTGTTGGATGAACTCAGCGATTGAATAACATAATTATAATATCGATGGAGACATTTAGTACCAGGCGTAACGTCAACAACATTCTCCAGTGCGGTCAGAAACAAGAGAGCAACCACTAAATAGCCCACCAACCTCAAATTGAATCATTCAACACGAGACCTTTGAAGGTTACGTTGGTGACAAGTGACACTAAGCAGAGATTTAGGGAGGGGCTCTGTGAACCAGGCTGTAACACAACATGGTTAGGTTTCTGTAGAAAATAAACATGGAAACAACATGGGACCCCCATAAGCCAACATTTCAGTCTTAAGATCTTTAAAGCTCCTTAAAATACTTGAAAATTATTGAAATTTTGGAGAGGAAAAAAGGTTTCATTAGAATTGTGGATTCGCGGAATGTACGGCAATTTCTGCCACCAAAGACCAAAAAAAATTCATTGAGTAACAAACACAAAAATGGCCAAAAAAGGAAAGTTATGACAGAAACAACAGTTACTTTCAACGTTGACAGCGGTTTTGGCAACCAAAAGAAAAATGATGAAATATCTGAAGCATATGTCTGGAGTAGACCCCCCCAGATGGAAGGGAAACATGACATTGATGTTTTGGACTGGACTCAAAGCACCCAATTATTCTGAAAACAGACAAAAACAATTATCTATCTTACTTGGTCATTTAACAAACCCCCCCCCCCCACACACACACACACACATCCCAACCCCCCTTCCCACACACACACACACACACACTTTAATGATTAGGTGTATTCAAAGTTTATTCACAGCAACTCATCAAAATATCAGTTCTCTCTATGCTCTAGAAAAAGAGAAAGTTGGGATTTGTGTGCGGGTGTTCTAGCAGCCAAATCAAGTCTGTCACATTGTGGAACCAAGGTAACCTCACCGTTTCCTGCCAAGCTATAGCTTCACCCTCTCTGTCCCTCAGTGCCTCCTGATCCTCCTACCTTGTTATTGCTGCTTGTTACTAGTGTGCACTCGTACCTGCGTTCTCTATGTGTGTACGTATGTTTTTTGTGTGCCCACCCAACACACACCTGTGTGTATGTGTGTGTGTGTGACCACTCACTGTTCTTCTCCTTCTTCTGTTTCTCACAGCATGTGATTGCCATCCCGTGGGCGCTGCTGGCAAAACCTGTAACCAAACCACGGGCCAATGTCCCTGTAAAGACGGCGTGACTGGTATCACGTGCAACCGCTGCGCTAAAGGCTACCAGCAGAGCCGCTCGCCCATTGCCCCCTGCATAAGTACGTGGAACCCACCTTCATCTTCTAACCACTATAGGAAAATCTTTTAGTCCGTCTTTGGGTCAGGTTACTGACCTCTGCAGGATCACCCGAAAATGCACACACACACACACACACACACATGCACTCTTGGATACTCTTGTTAACTGAGAAATAGACACAGAAACATCTCCGTCCAATCTTTTTTCTCATTGGTTTCCTCAGACAAGCGCTTAGCCTTACTGGGAGTAAATCTCACCGCTGGAATAAGCACACCATTAAACCCAAGCCGTCTCAGGTCAAGGTCGCCCCGTCTGTCCACTATCTCGGTCACCGTAAATCTCGAGTGCTCAGCCCCGAGTTCAGGGCCCTGTGTCTTCAGCATCTCCAGAGCCTGGCGTGGCACTCTTACAGCAAAGCAGATATTGGGATAGTCAAATATTGATCCTTGTGAAAAGTAGGGCTAAATGTCTGAGGATGTGTTCCGTATCAAGACCTATCCCTCGAGGCAACGGTCATGTTACGACGACAAGGACGACAGGGGAAGCAGGGCACGAAACAAGGATTTAATCACCCTTTGTTCAAAGCTCACAAAACAATACGTTTTAATTGGTTGGATATGTTGTGGCGGTGGAAAAGCTTTCATGAAAATCGATAATTGTGGGGAAGTATTTGGTCAAGGTCCAGAGAGGGATTTGTAAAAGCCAAAATCTCATAGGAGATCGGATGTCTTTGATTTTCCTGGGAAAGTCACAGACTTGGAGGAGTGAAACATGGCGAGAGGGGCCCTAGACTCACAGCTGAATCAGGAGAAAAAAAGATCACAGTTCTCAGATAATTGCTAAATAATCTGCTTTCGCTTTTTAACAGCACATCCATTAAACTCAGGGATACCAATACTCAGTGCCAAGTTCCATTTTCACAACAGGAGAGGAGTGAAAGTGCAGCCCCGACCGATACCTCAGGGTGTCAAGGGCCGTAAATCCATAGGAGTCAATTATGAGAAACAGGCTCATTATTAAATCTGGCACGCGCGGCTGAACCCTGATGTGTTATCTTGAGAGAGGACCGAAGGGGTTGATCGACAGTGACACTGGGAGTCAGGCTTCACGTAATCCAGGGACCTCTGGGCCACTGGCGCCATTGTTTTGGCAGCCATTGTTTTCTTTTGTCGTAAGACAGACGTTTCAAATTCTTTATGGGAAAAGACCTAATTATATTGACCGTTCGATGGCCATGCGCGTCCGATTAGACCCAGGCAAGGTTTTGATTAATGGTGTGTATATAAACAGAACATGTCATGTACTTTCGGGAAAGACGGGAAGACGAAGGAAAAGAGGCCAAAGACGGAGCGATGGTGCCGAGCAAACACGGTGGATTGTTCCGGATCCAAAGACTTGATTCTTTCTTTCTGTCTCTGTTCACCGCGCAAACTCTTCATCCGTGCACGACCACACAGTTGCTTTTGTGGCCTCTTTCTGTGATTTGTATCTGTTCATCCTTTTCCTGTTTTATCGACGTGCCACGATAGAACAACTGTGTCATCGTTGCCCTTGCTTCCCCTTAACCCCCTGCCCCCCTTTTTTTTTTTTTTGGTGGGCTTCTCCTTCACCAATGTAAAAATTAAATAACAGTTTTCGTTGTGTGATCTTCTGTTACCATTCTGCTCCTTTGGAGATAAGAGGAGCTCACTTCATGCATGACTACCCTGAGTGTCAATTTCCTGACCCACTATGAATACCACGGTGTGATGGAGGGTTGAGAGAATCAAGTCTTGGGACGTCACAAAAACCGCAGACAAAAACATTTCCGGGGTTGTTTTTTTTTAGCACAATACAGGTAATAGAAGGTAGGGAGGGAGGTTTTGACACCCTTTTGACTCCAGATCATGCGATTGCGTTCTTCAGTTGCCTTTGATCTAATCTTAAGGTATCTACACTTGAGCCTGAAAAGAGGATAACTTGTAACCCAATCCTCCAACAGCAGTATGAAAGCGGTTTGAGAACCGTCACACACTAACACCAAAGCTTGTCTGCTGAAAAAGTGCCACAGACCCTTTTCACATGATTTATACACTGATAACCAGCCTATTATTGGAACTGAATGGTTTCCAGGAAATTCAAGCAAACTGAAATTGAACTGACTACTGTTTGTGTTTGTATTTTACCCCGGAGCAGAGATCCCTGTTGCCCTTCCGACCACCACTGCCAGCAGCACAGAGGAACCATCAGGTTAGTACATCAGTGTGTTCTGGGAAATCCAAGTGTTTCGAGTACAGGATGAATTGGGATCCCTCTCGCCTTCCGCCCCCCTCCGCTACCTCCCCGTCAGACAGACATCATGAATAGGAAATCAATTAGTGCGAGGCCTCGGGAGGTGGTTTCTTTAATCTCCTCCTCTTCATCCAGTTAATCAGTCTGAGTGCAGCGCAGTGGGGTGTTGCCGCGGCACAGCACGGTAGCTTGTTATTGTTGATCTGTTGATTCTTGTCTTCCACTTTGCT
>NC_140381.1:7625000-7825000 GCF_054491055.1 Hypomesus nipponensis | reverse complement strand
GCTTCTCTGATCAGGCCTGAAGCAGAGGAGGTCGGGCGTTGATCTGGAACGCACCCCTGGCGGTCCCCCGCCACTGCAGAAGAAGGGTTGCGGAACAGTTTGGGTGGGGGGGAGATGGGGGGGGGGAGTGGGAGGGGGGTTTGGGCGCCTGGTCCTGCGTGAGGTATTTATTTGTTCGCCAGCGACGGGGTGGACGCCCCGAAAAAAGGGGGACCTATTGGAGGCGAACCCTTCATGGGCTGCTAATTTTCCCTTCCTGACCTCCCTTTGTGCTGCACTGACCCCCATTCTCCCCCATCCTCCGCCCTGCCCTGCCCTGCCCCGCCCCCCCTCCCATCACCACCACCGTCCCCCCACCCCCCCTCCATAGTACACCCAGCCACCACCACCCCCGAGTTCCACCAATGTAATAACACTAAAATCTGAACACGGCCAGGGGGTCTCGAGGTTGGGTGATTTTTAAGGTGGGGGGAGTTCATAGGCCTTAATCAGCCCCATAGTGGAACATTGACAGGGGGGAAAAAATGGGGGGGAGGTAATTTGTATGGTTCTCAAAAACCCCGTCGGTGGCAACCTAAGCACTAGTCCAATAACACCAGCCCAGCCCAGCCCACCACCCCTCCCATCAGGGATAGGCCACAGACGGGGTCTGGCGACCGCAGCGTCCCCCCCACCCCACACCCCTGCTCCTCCTCTATTGTCTGGGCCTTTCTATAGGGACCAGTAGTCCTCTCAATGCCTCCACATAAGCCCTCTATTAGACAGGACAATGTGACCCAGCAGATGCATATCAGCGCCACACCAAGGGAATTCAGAAGATGTGCTGTCCTTATTGTCTTACTGTTCCCAGTTGTTTTAACCGAGCGTATCATTCCCTCTTTCTCTCCCCTCCCCCCTCCTCCGCCCTTTATTCTCCCTCTCTTTAACCATCTCACCTACCCTGGCTCCGGCTCACAGACTGTGACTCCTACTGCAAGGCGTCCAAAGGCAAGCTGAAGATCAACATGAAGAAATACTGCAAGAAAGATTACGGTAAAGCCTCTCGGGGTCCAGTGGCCTGCCTTCTTGCACTGTACACACACACACACGGCCTTCGAAAACAATGCTTCAGGGTGTAGTGACCCTGCCTTGCTCTGATCCATGATGTGGCTTACCGTCCCCAAAGCCGTTAGGGGGGGGGGGGAAATAATGCCAAACACATCCCAGATCCCCATCCGGGGGGCAGAGTCTCAGACCCTTCAGGTACTGTGGGCCCAAACTCCTCTATTTGTGGTTCCCCACCTCGGTGTGGCCTGGCTTAGCTCCTGCACTGGACACCCCACTATCTCCTTGGGGGGGGGGGGGGGGGGGGGGGAATCCTGCTGACGGCTTAATCGCTGCTACTCCAGAGGAAAGTCCAAGGATCAAACAGGGAAGGAGGGGAATTGGTGTGTGTGTGTGGGGGTGGGTGTGCGTGTGTGGGGGTGGGTGGGTGGGTGGGGGGGGCATCAGAGAGAGAGAGAGGGCTTAGGGTGTAAGGGTGGGGGGGGCGGGGGAGGGTGGTGGGGGGGGTGTGATGGACAGCCCAGCAGGTATTTAAGACCAAAGAGGATCAAGTGTGACGGACAGCGGGGCTGGGTCAGTCTGCCAGAGGTCCTCATTAGGAGAGGGGGCGGGGGTCCTGAAGGTAGGCTTGACCCCTTCCTTTTATTTCCCTGCAGCATTCCGGTGACCATCCGGCAGATCCCCTCCACCCCCCCCCCCACCCCCCCCTTTCAGAAAAAGGTGCGGTTAAGATGTGCGAGCCCCCCTCGCCCCACCTCCACCACCGGGCCCCTGATTGAAGCCAGTCAGTTTAATCGGTGAAGCGAGACACGCCGTCCTGCAGCATACCTCAGCAGATTGAATGACAGTCGTCACCATTGTTCTGGGTGGGATTTAGGCCGGGTCAGGTTAGACACCTCTGGTCGTGATGTCAGGACTCCCCCCCCCACACACACACACCCCCACCGTCTCCTAGATGTGCACCGGCTCAACCCTACAAACCTACTGGCCTGAACGATCCACACATGCCCATGAGGTTTCTCATCTTCGTCCTGCAACCTAGGTTTCAGCCCAGTGATAACTATCAGGAAGTTAATATTAAGAAGCATATATTCAATATTAAGAAGCATTACACAGAGCATGAAGGTTAGATTTTTCTATGTTACTATGCCGGTCATCACATTGACGCCATACCCACAGCGCGTTGTGTCTACCACACACGTGTTGAAGCAAGGGTGTAGCGATATCTCGTTTGAGTCATATTGAGCTGTGAGTGGAGCACAGTGAAGGATATGGAGGGCCAGGTTCCCGAATGGAGCACAACTGGGCCCTGTCTGACACACCTCGGACCCCCCAAACACAGTCCTCCAGCCTGGCTGCCTGCTGAAGGGTGACACACTTCATCTGCGCGCGTTTGAAGACATCAGACTACAGTGAGGCGTCCTGGAGGGGTGGGCGGGAAGGGAGTGAGCTGTTTCCTGTGAGCAGGACACGTCACGGCCTCCCCGGTGAGGCGTCGCTGAGGGTCCCAGAGAGAGCAGCATCGTTTTGTCACCCTCCTGAGAGGGTCTCCGACCCCACGTCCTCCGCTCACGCATTCACAGAGTTTCCCCCCATCGCCGTGGCATGTGCCAGGGGTAGGAGCACACGCGTGTGTGTGTGTGTGTGTGTAGGGGACGTGCTGGTGAGTGATTCCAGCACCACCCCAGAAGACCTCAGGGAGGGCTGTGACTCATTGGATTTCCTCCAGTGTGTGTGTGTGTGTGTGTGTGTGCAGCAGCACGGTTAGGGTACACGCTCCTGCGCTGAGGAGGGCTACATTGGGGAACTCCTGCTGCTCATTCTTACAGTCCCCTCCAATTACCAATTACAGTCAATTTCCTGCTTCCCCTCTAACCCCCCCACCCCCCTCCCGTCCTTCATACTAGAGGTGTACAGACCCGACACTTCACTCACTCAGTCAATGTGATCTCACGCAACTGCACCGCCCCCCCCCCCCCCCCCCCGCCTCCAAACTTTTGTTCGGGAGACGTATACGGTAAAAGTTTGACCGCCTCTCGGCCGCGTTGGGCGAGGGAGCCGTTCTAAACGACACAGACACACTCCACCCACCCATGGAGAACCACGGGGTGCTGGGGTCTTGTCTTTCAGTCCCCCACACAAAGGGCATGGGGGGGGGAGGTTGGGATTGGGGGGGGGGGCGGGAGGGAGCGGGGCAATTAGCACATCGGCACGCTCAGTGGGACTGCACTCAACCAATGGGGGGGTGGTGGTGGTGGTGGTGGTGGGGACGGGGGGCGTTTCCATACGTACAATGAACCTGATTCATGGGTTTACTTGCCCTTGACGCGTCAGTGCGATCCCCCAAACAGAGAGCGCCTTCCAGTGGCGGCCGCCGGGAAAGGCCAGGGTGACGGAGGGAGTTCACCTCCAGGTCGACGGCCTCCAGCAGACCTGGAGGTGAGCGGCCGGGGCCCCTTAACGCCTCTCACGCCGTGCCTCCGGTCTGCCGTGCCTCCGGGAGGGGGGGCTTCCTCAAACGCCAGGCCCGCCCCGTGTGCTTGACGGTGATATGAAAGGCGCGATGTCACCCCCCCCCCCCCACCACCAGTCCCTGCGCTGTGATCCACCATGCCTGACGTGCAGCCAGCCAACTCTGGACATGACTCATTTAGGCGTGCAGCTCGACTCCGCATCATTAAGAGCGTGTAGGTGGGTCGGAGGGGACAGCCGTGACCCCCCCAGAGTAGAGTAGCTGTGGTTCACTTCAGAGGATGATGGCCCCTAAGAGTTCCGTACGGCTCCTAAGGGTCCCATTTAGGCGTGCTGCAAATGGCCTGCCTCGATTCAGTGTGGCGCACTCTGTTGGATTTACGAGAAAGGAGGGCTGTCCGCTCTCTCCCTCTCTCTCTCCCACTCTACGTCAACAAGGGTTTTTTTTCCTCTTTCTCCCTCGTTCCTTCCCCCTTTACCTCTCTCTCTCTCTCTCTCTCTCTCTCTCTCTATCTCGCTCTCTCTATCTCGATGTCGCTCTCTCTCTCTCTCTCTCTCTCTCTCTCTGATTGTCTCACCCACTCTTTCCTTCCCTCTCCCCCTCTCAGCCCGGGTCATTAATCATGTGATATTACTCCCCGTGTCACTCCCACCCTCGTCCGAGCCAGGCTCCTCCTACTCCAACTCTTCCTAATCACTTAACAAATCACCCTGTTCCGACAGCAGCGTCTGACAGTGTGCCACACACACAGGCGCGCGCCTTAACCTCACCAGCCAAAGGGATGCCACCATAGCCAATAGAGATGCTACCACTGTCTGATTTGTAGAGTCTTAAACCACTTGGGCAAGAACATTGCCCAATGATAATTCCACAAGATTCATTACCGTCAACTCTTTTTTTGGAGGCTGAACAGAATACCGACAATGAGTCTCGTCATAGCTACAAGACTAGCACCACAGTGGGGTTCCCTACTTTGACAGAGGTGTTTAGCGTCACCTGGGGGGAGCTAAGTGGCGGCCCATGGGGCTCAGACAGTGGTGGTCCTACAGGGATCCCTTCATAGCCTGCAACACATGGTAGACTGTCATGCCCTATTGGGCTTGAATTTCTGAGGACTCCAGACCATTTAGAAGAGAGTGAGAGTAAGACAGAGAGAGAGACACACACAGAGAGAGACACACAGAGAGAAAGAGAGAGACACAGAGTCACAGAGAGACACACAGACAGCCACAGAGAGAGAGAGAGAGAGAGAGAGAGAGAGAGAGAGAGAGAGAGAGAGAGAGAGAGAGAGAGAGAGAGAGAGAGAGAGAGAGAGAGAGAGAGAGAGAGAGAGACCATCCTAGGTGGACGACTGGCGCCTGTGCTTACTTTCCCACTGATATCTACACAACAGTCACAGCTGGAGGAAGAGCCAGTCAGCTTTCAGAAAGGCATACTTCCTGCAGTCTCCAGTCAAAAGACCCATTCCCTCAGACAGTGCGTCCGTGAGGGCATTTCTGGAGAGAAAATCTCAGTCAGCAAAAAAAAAAAGAACATTTTCTTGTCACATTCTATTCACCAAATATTGACTCTGCATTGTGTTCGGCCGCACCTTTCTAAATACCAGAACCGACAAGTGGGGGACAGGGAAGACATTTCCGAGAGGGAAAGTTGGGAGTGTTTTGGCACTTGGTGCCATAGTAACGGTCGTTGGTTATCACCCGCGTGTGTCCACGGAGAAGAGGAGCAGGAAGGGAAAAGGTCAGGACAGCAGGAAGGAGTGGAGCACACGATAAAGACCGAGGGGGGAGGGGGGAGGGGATGGGAGGGGGTGATGTGTCATCTGTGCCAGGAAGAGGGAGGGATGCGAGTCGTTGAATTCAGCTCTGTGATACCCGGACCCCAGACAGGAAACCAGCAAATCCCATCGCTGGAATCGAGTCAGCCTTGTTGGAGGAAGACATAACAATAAGACAGTGTAATGTCTCATGTACTTTTGCCTTGTTCCCCCCTCCCCTCCCCTCTCCCCTCCACAGCGGTCCAGGTGCACATCCTGAAGGCGGACAAGGCGGGCGAGTGGTGGAAGTTCACCGTCAACATCATCTCCGTCTACAAGCAGGGCGAGAGCCGCATCCGCCGCGGCGACCAGTCCCTGTGGGTGAGGGCCAAGGACGTGGCCTGCAAGTGCCCCAAGGTCAAGCCCGGGAAGAAGTACCTGCTCCTGGGCAACGACGAGGACTCCCCGGGCCAGAGCGGCGTGGTGGCCGACAAGGGCAGCCTGGTCATCCAGTGGAGGGACACGTGGGCCCGTCGGCTCAGGAAGTTCCAGCAGCGCGAGAAGAAAGGCAAGTGCAAGAAGGCATAGGGCGGGGGAGGACGCCACCCCACCCCCCCGGCCCCCCGGAGGACGGAGGGTTGGGGGGAGGGGGGGGGGTTAAAAAAAAGGACAGGAGAGGAGGCGGAGGAGTGAGGGAGGTAAAAAAAAAAGGAGTGGATCGGAGGAGGAGCGGGAGAGACGGAGGGAGAGAGGAGCGAGGACAGAAAGGGACTGTGACCGTCGCTGCTTTGTTTCGTTTTGTTTTTCGTTGTAGAAGCATGAAGAGAATATTATTAGGATGATTTTGTTTTCTAGTGAACTTTTATTGTGAAGGAGCTCACCACCTCGTAGATCTGGTTTCATGGGTTTTTATTTCATCCTCCGAGATTCGTCTCTTTGTGGATTTGCTGAGTTGGCACCGGCATATACAGTTCTTTTATTTCTTTTCTTTTTTTCCTCGCAAACATCCGTTGATGCTGGTGCAACATAACAATGACAAAGACACACAGTCACTGAATTCATCATCTTCTCTCTCATCCACCTTTGCTCTGCCATCCTCAATCCGGACTTGGGCATACCATCGGCTCCTATTAGAACCAAGTGCCATAAAATAACATTGTTTTGAAGCCTCAATAAGTTGACCACTGTTCTACCATTTATATTACATGTGGGTAAACTCACACGTTTTGGTTGCACACCGGCAATGTTTAAGTGGGTCAGATTGCAGGTGGTTAGATATACGCCCCCAGTGATATCCTCAGTGATATAATTAACAAGAATCTAGTTGACTGATTAAGCTAATTAAGCACAGCCGAACCCCAACAGACTACCAACAGTATTGTCCTGGATGACGCTACTTCCACGAGCCCACAGTATTCTGAAGGGGATCACACAAAGGAATGTTCCTCGACTTGACCTGTGAGAGTTACAAGCTCGTGTGTACAGGCCACACAGCGCGACAACCCCTTCTCTTCCGACAGGCCGGTCTTTCCTTTCCCTCACTGTCCCTGTGCTGCTGGTAGACGCTGACGCTAGTGCTCTGACCCTTCGACCGGACTCCAGTAGACGACAACGGACATTGACAATGTCTAGAAGGTCACCCAGAGAGAGCTTTGGATGTCTGTATGACTTTCCATGACAATATCATGTAGTACAATACAATTATACAATACATGTCACTGAAAACATCAAACTGACAGTGCCATTGGAGTCCCGTGGCAACTTCACGTTCGACATGCATCCAAACACTTTGCTTGCGAGCCTAGCCCCTCGTCTAAGTGAAATGGGAGAGGACTTTTTTTTGGTCCCGATGTCTGTACGTGAAGCACATTCAGGCATGTGCTTCACGTCAGACAAAAAGAAAGCATTTGTGGTTTCATAAATGATACTGGAGGGTTTGGTATTGTGTGGGGCCAGGATAACATTGTTTTAGAGAAAATGTTAACCAAGCATTGTATGGTGTGAAAATACTGGTACCCAGTTTGAAAAACGTAACAATGTACATATTTATACGACCTTTCTCCTAGGACAATATTTCCTAATCCTTTTCATGCCAATCTGCACAACACTGTTTATGCAGTGTTGAATTTACTTAAATACTATTTTACGCCCAGTGAGAATTATGACTATATATTAAATAGATGAATGTTTTTTTTTCTCCTCAAATGTAAAGCCCTCTTTGTGATTGAAAAATGCTTCCTTCCCAGGTACTAATAGTGGCAATAAAGCATTACATCTGTATAGGTAGTATTTTTATGTGAAAGTTATCTAGATTATAATACACTATTTTTTGTTATCTTCAATGTATTGATTGTAGATTGTAGCAGGCAAAGAGAAAGAACAGACAGTAAAAATAACAGTATTTAAATCTTGGTTGCACTAGGCAACAGAAAAGTATGAGAGGCAATAAGTAAACGTTTTGACCTGGATGACTATGAAACTTTAAAACCGAATCAAAAGTATGAACTTCCTACAACGACATCCTCCGCTCACCATGCCGTGGCCTCAACTCTGTGTAATGTAGTGCACATTTCAGCACTGTGCACCACCTGGATCCTGTGGGCTGTTGTTGACAGGTTATGGGGATGTGTCTAGTCTAGACCTGCAGACATCTCTATGGAGATCCTACAGGGCTGTCAAAGGAATTATGTCCAGAAATAAATTGCATAAGGGTAAGGCTACCAGGATAACTGCAGATATTGAAAAGCATTTCATTTAATGACCTGATTGTCCCCATTCTGAAATAAATATTCAACATCTGTGTTTGATTTCAAACCAATCCAATCATGGTGACATGGTGGATCTGATTTGAGGTATATTGGTTCCAGATCGTTTAGATAGATATGCTTTTTGCTGGTGTCTTCTTGCAAAGATGAAATATATACATGACATATACATATATTTATACATATATTGACATAACTGCCTTCAACGTTATATCCGTACCATGCAACTTCACACGTAAATGTATCTCTGTTTGGCACCGAGGATATAATCAAAACCTAATCTTTAAAAAAAAAGTCTTTTAAGCACCCATGATGTAAATTTGAGATTGTTTTTTTTCTGAGCAATGGGTCGGCAGCCTCCACGATCAAATGTTAACTGTAGACAGCCTGTCAAATTGTTGCTTTTGTTCATGCTATGAATTGTAAATTTTGTTTAGCTGTTTATTGCAAGAAACCCTTGCAGTGCTGTTTTACAATGCGTACTAATATATTATGGTTATTATATATGAATATATTTAATGACACGAGACATTGTGGATTTTATTGTCTTTTTCGCCTTTTTTTTTTTTTTTTACTTGTTTGTGGTCGTTTAGATGGTTGTGATAAAAAAAAAGAAGGAAACTTTAACTACTGAACACCAACCTGGTAGAACTAAATCCAGAATTCAGTTGAAATAAACTCGTTATTAAGTGAAACGTGTGCCTTGTTTTCTTTCTAAATCAGTTCCCAAGTCCTGAAGTTCATCATGTCTGACACAAGACCCTTCCTCGTTCTACAGTGGGGGGGGGAGACGCAGACAAGATTTCTGACCTGGACCTGGTATGCAGAGTTGAACACATTCTGCAAGTTAGGAAACGCTGGCAAATCTCAAAGTCTGAAAACTCTGCCAAATTCCGGCGATTCGGTTGAATGGTAGCCTTTTGAGCACCGTGTTACATTATCACCATCCTCCCGAAACCCTCGAACACAAACCCAGATGGCAGCCAAGGGTCTAGTAACAGTACATGTCATTTATTGGAAAATTACAACATACCATTAAGTTCATTTGATTTACAGGAAAGGAAAACAGTCATAGTTAGCGACAAGGTTTGTGTTATTTGTTTTGGCTGGCATTATTCCATAAACATTATAAAAATCCAAAGACAAATCATAACATGAACATTAGAGAGCAGCGAGGAAAGGTAAATATCAGAGTGAGTATTGCTAAGCCAGTGGAATCACCGTCCTTGTACCTTCTGACCACAGACAGAATTATTAAAAGGAAATCAAAGTCCCACGGCAGCAGCTCCTACTGTAGGGTCACACTGCCCTCTACCCAACCAAACACCCTTTAACAAAATAATATGCTTCTCGTCTTCCGTTCGAGGGTTCAGCTTCTCGTCCTGGCCTCCGTACGGCAAGAAACGGTAACAGTTCACTTACCCACTGACTTCAACGGGCGGGCAAGGTCAACATCCAGGGACAGGAGAGAGAGATGGGAATGGTGTGTGCGAGAGTGTGCGCGCGTCTCTGTGTGTCAGTACGTGTGTTTGTCTGGCTGTGTGTGTGTGTGTGTGTGTGTGTGTGAACTGTATGGCGAGCCATGCTGTGCAAAGAGAGCAAAGTCAAACGGTCCCATCTCCCCCGAAGGCCCCCCGGTTCACGCTCAAGAGTCCTGATCCAATCCAGCAGTCTCCAGTAGCAGCCGGGGCTCCGTACACAAAGAGATGCCCTTAAACCGGCCACACGGCCACCACTATGATGGCGACCAACAGGAGGACGATCACTACCAGCATCCCTGACGGGGGGGGGGAAGACACAGAGGAAGGGTTTAGACAGCAGCTCACCCTGAAAGTCCAACAAGGTTCTATGATAGCTACATGCTCCACAGGGCAAGGGGGGAGTCACCAGACCCCAGACACAAAGGAACTGCACAGCGATTCAGTCTGGCCATGCAGTTCATGGCAGAGCCACGGAATACACTCGTTTGTGGAAAGTCATCACGGGGGAAGACTTGGAGATGTTAGCTGAAACACACACACACTAACGCACGCTCAGTACGTTTCCCTGAGCTACGCCCTCACAGCCCAATTCCATTTTCTCCCCCCCCCATGATGACTTCATGCAGCATACATGCAGGGTATAGCCACGGAATCTTTATTGACACAGATCACACACTGCGATATGCACGTGTTTCGGATTTGGCGTGAGACGGGGTAATCGATGTTTTCCACTGACAAGTACTAGCTCGCACTTCATCAAAAGCACTTTGCCCCAGAGAGACCTGACGGTATCACACATAGCTTAGGCGTTAGCCATCACAGATGGAAATCCTGACTCCAAAAAACCCAGAATCAAACCCCCACATACGTCAAGGTCAAATCAGCCAGCTAGTCAACGTGCTAAATGGTTGAAGAATGTCATTGTTTTTATTTGATTTATTTAAGCCTTCATACCATTAGTAAGAGGGAGAGGTGGGTATGTTTGAGGAAAGGCTATTCCACCTACAGCTGTTTTGAATTCAGAAATCCTTCCGAGGTGTTTGATGGAAAGGGGTTGGGGGGAGGAGGTGGGGTTGCGAATGGGCTTGTGCCATTTATCTCCCATCAGAATCCCCCCCAGACAAAGAGGTCTGAGGTGCATTACGTGACACGGTGGTCTTCCCAAGTCATGCCACACACACACACAAACGTTCCACAAACGTCCTCCCAAGGACGCGTTTACCTGACATTTTCCCCTTTCCCTTTTCCTCTTGCGCCCTCCTTACCAACGCTACTTCAACGGCACGGGGGAGGTGAAGGTTTCAAGCAACTGCGTCTCCCAGACATCTGTCGACAGTCCTCCTCGCCGACTCGGCTGGTCTCTCCTTCCCCCGACCCACCCCGAGACCCCCCTGACCATTCACTTTTGGTTTACATTTCTCTCATACTTTGGGGCTTTCTCCTCACGCATTCCCCCCACTGGCGTAATGAGCCAGTCCATCTGCTGGGACAGAGACAGGGGGTGATGTGGCCATGCAGAACGAATGGTCCGGTGCTCTTTGGGGAACGCAAAGACCAGCACGCCAGGAGAGGAGGAGGACGACTTGGCCGCCAGTGGTCCAGACACCTCGTTACGGCGGGTGAGTCACTCTCTTGCCAGTCCTTGGGAATTTCATCACATGATACGGCAGCTGCCACACTTGCTTCGGGTGTATCTACCAATGAGGATTGAGGATTTGGGCAAAGGAACGAAGCAGGAAAGTTTTGGTGGCTATCACATATTTATACCCGCTATGAAGGGGTCTTGAAAACTGATGCTATCGGTTCAAAACGAATCAACAGTTTGGATCTTCGAGCAGACCGAATGACCTCGTCTGTTTATAACTGACACACGTTAGCCGTTCAACATAAACATCAAGAAAGAAACATTCCTCCCAGCTGTTCTGGTGATGGCTCTTTAAACACCTCACAGCAAAGCAAATATACACACACAAACTGCCCCTCCAATTATCTGGGCTTCAGCGTGAAGGATGTCGAGGCAGCGAAGGAGTCCATCGACTTATCTGCCATTAAATTCAGCTTGTCGCACGCAGATATATCGAGACTAATCCTGAATCCGCCGAGAGCTTTTTTAAACTATTATGGACAAATGCAACAATGGTTTGGAGACCCATGCCTTGTAGCTAAATCTTCAAACTAGACATCAAATGTTATTGAGAAGTTAGCTAACACCCAATCGCCTCGGCCAGGGACACCCGAGGCGTCCTCTTCTGATTGGCTGTTGTCGTTGTGCCGAGTAACTCAATAAGCTCCTTCTGACCCCCCCCCCCCCCCTCTGGGAGGGTGATGGTAATAATCGTGTTTGCAGGGCCAGATAGAGAAGGGATGCACCGTAGACTGCGAAAGGGGGTTTGTTGTCAGTCAATGTGACCACCCTGGAGCTTTACAAGCCATGCTTGGGCTACACCCTTTTCTGACAAGTTGGGAAGACAAATTACAATTGATTGGGGTGGGGGGTGGGTGGGTGTAATGGGGGACTTGGAGGGTGCGTGGATATTGGGTTTTACACCTCCCCATCCCCCCCATCCCCTTTATAGTTTCTTGCCTGTGGTTCAAAGCCCTTTTTTCAACCAACAAAAGGCATGGCTGACCGATGACGGATAGGGTCAAGTTTTATGCTAACGTGTTTAGCCTGACACTTATTATTTGTCAAATTGTCATCTGCTGGAATTTCTCACACAAAACGGACAAGTTGGACTGATGTCACTTTTTTTTTTTTTTTTTTTACAATGTAGCAGACGCGTTTTATAAGACGGCCCGTGTATCACGAGTCAATCCTCTAAATATTTTTAATTAGCTCATGTCAAAGACGGTAACAGTCGCAAAAAGCTGCTGTTCCAACTCTATTGTTTTACAGCCCTCCAATGTTCCACTGTTGGCAGCCAAAAGCAAGTCATAAATGTGAGGTAAGCGTACGTACACGTGACAAACCTCTGCTTCTAATACCTGGGTAGTTCATGAGCTCATAGATCCATAGATCCTCAGGTTCCAAATGCAGTTTAAGTTTCAAATTCAGAAATTCAACTGGGATTCTTCTTCTTCTCACAGAGGCTTCTGTAGATAAAGGTCTGCATTCGATATAACAGGCTATAATTTAAGACTAAAACAAGGGGGTCCCCCCCCCCCCAAAAAAAAAAAGGTTCACAGCGGGTAAGTGCAATTCAGCTCTACATTCTTCAATTATGTTTCTTCTCCAGCATAGTGCCCAACCCCCCAACTACTCCTGTCAGAAGTCTAAACCATTCATGCTCCACTTCAGATGCGAGCCACCTGCGGGATTCTGGGATTGCAGAGTGGTCCTCCTCAGGCCCCAGAGGATTAGCCGGTGGAGAGGGGTCGCTCCTGAAGATGTCTGATGAGACTCTTAAGCCATGGGAAACTCACACCAGTCACCTGCCACAGCTTCTATGGTACCAAGGACTAATCTGCCAGCCTAATCCCAACTGGCCACTTTAAAAACCCCACACTCCTCACTTCTCCACCCTCCTGCATCTAGGAGCTGGGCTGAGGGACTGGAAGTGACTGGGTGAAAGGGTTTTACTTTCAATTACAGACGGGGCGTTTTGGATTTTGACCGGCGGGGAGGGGGTCAATTACCTGAAATGCTTTCGAATGAGGTAAACCCCTAAACCCTGAGCTAGCCTGCGAAGCTAAATCGAACTAAAAACCTACCCAAAAGTGGATTCGGTTTCATTCGACAAGACGAATCTGGTGTCGTCCTTCTCACTCGACTCCGTGTTAGACATCTGTACTGTGCTTGACGTGCATACATCCGCTCCGTTTCAACAGGATCGAGGATGTTTCACTACAGTGAAGCACACCTTGCCATCAGTCACCATGGCCATGCAGCATGTGGGTTCCCCTTTCTCCGAGGAGGAGTCGGTGAAGTGTGACGGCGGGCCGGGGTCGCCGGCGGAGTTTCCCTCCCTACACTCAGTCACGCAAACCTGAGCAGCGCTTTCCCAGAGATTCCCTTTCTAAACCAACAGCAACACATCAATGTATTGTTGTATAGTTGAACAGAAAAAGGGATGTTTCCTGTAATTATGAGAACTTTTCTCGCGATTCAAGTAAATATTTCACGTTGGAAGTTTTCTTTTCTTTTCAATTTTTTTTCCCCAAGCTGAGTTTCTGCCCTGTCTGTGGTAATGATGTCTCTTTAAGGAGACAGTTACCGACAACTATGTCAAGTATGCGCGTCTCTGTCAGTTTGCCATTCCAACCTACAGGACGACTCGACTAAGACACAACACCGAAACCACGGCTTTGGATGAGCGGCGGTTGTAAAAAAATAAATAAAACCCCTCAGAGCTCTGGAATCATAAACACGCAGGGCGAAGAAAAGAAGGGGGAGACCTTTTCGAAAGGTTCGTGGCATGTGCTATTTTCAATTCTTCCCCCAGCGCCACACAAAGACAAGTGTCAAACAAGCGCTGAGCAGGGGAGGTGGGCAGACTCTGAGGAATGGAGGGGGAAAATACTTGGATGGAAGCGAGGAGGAGGGTAATTTTCCACCCGCTGAGAACGCGCGGCGCTCGTACACCGAATACACGAATGTCGTTATGCGTTGGAACGCAGAAGGAGAAGAAAAAGCAAATGAGAGGAGAGAGAGAGAGAGAGAGAGAGAGAGAGAGAGAGAGAGAGAGAGAGAGAGAGAGAGAGAGAGAGAGAGAGAGAGAGAGAGAGAGAGGAGGAGAGAGAGAGACAGAGGGCAGAATAAAAGCCTCCTGGGTTAAACACAATGTGCGCTTGTGACTTCAGGCGCTGGGATCTACAAACAAACCCGTAACTGGGTGCCATGGGGACGGGGGAAATGGAATTAGGCCTTCAGCGAGCTGACCTTCTCTGCCTGGCCCCAGTCTCAGCCCGCCCAGCTTTGGGGCCTGGGTCCCCGACCACCTGTTACCACGGCGCCCGGGTGCAACAATGCGGCCATCACCAGGGCAATGCCTTTTGGCGTTTCGAAGGCAAACATGGCCTGGCCCCAACCAAGAAACCTGCTCCCACATTCTCGCCCTCGCTGGCTAAATCACCCCACCCTTACAAGCAAACCCCCCCCCCCCCCCCCACCCCATCAAGGTCGCCATTGAGAGAAAGAAAACGAGAGGGACACGGAAAAAGAGATGAAGGAGAAGAACCCCTTTGTAAAGACTTAAAGGCCGAGTTAAACAAACCAAGGGTGGGAAGGAGGGTGGGTTGTGTGTAATGGCAAAGGCGGAGTTCACTTCCACCCTCGGGTCTGTAAACCGTTTCGAACTCCATCAAAGCCAGGGAGCCGAAGGGAGGTAAGCTGACTTAGGCCCTCTCTCAGGCAGTCTTTTCACGGCCCCTGGAAACGCCAGGGCGAGCGAGGCCGACACAGAAGATTCCGGGGCTCTCTCTCTCTCCAAAGCTGCTAGGCTTCCATGAAGTAGGCGTGACAGAGAGACGGTCCTTCCTCTATTAACTATGAGGAGTTTCCCCCGGTGCCAAACGCGCTTGTCTCCATCAATGTCATTGTTTCTGCTCCATTAAGCAGCATTGAGTCAGGCGATGGCGAGGGCCCGAGGAACAGGCTCTCCTGAATGGCTCGCTGACAAATGGGGTTCTGGCAACATGCCCCTGGCCCGCGCTCGGCGCATTCACTCTGGAGCTTCATCGATCACACTAATCAGATGACCGCGTGTATGGCCGGGCTAATGACTGAGACCTATAGATTCCTTTTTTTTTTTTTTTTTTTTTACCCCCCCCCCCCCAACACACACACTCTCATGCACCATCTATGGGTGTTCGCTAAGTCATGATCTTTCTAAAACTTATGAAGAGGTTTGAGGAGTTTTGCTGTGTTGGAACACTGCATTTTCCCCTTTGATGTCTAGATTCATACATTTACTTTTAGTCATTTAGCACTCTTATCCAGAGTGACTTACAGTAAGCACGGGGACATTCCCCCAAGGCAAGTAGGGTGAAGTGCCCTGACCAAGGGCAGTACGTCATTTAGCACGGCCAGGAATCGAACCAGCAACCTTTGGATTACTAGCCCAATTCCCTAACCACTCAGCCACACGACTCCCAGATTCCTGTGATGTTGTGTAACAGCTTGGAGCCCTAATGGTGTGCTTACTGGAGAGTCACACTAGCTTAAGGTTAAGAGTACATTCACACTATGGTTCTGGTTCACCATGTCTTTCTATGTGGTAGAGAACTGCAGTGTTTTGTGTGCATGTGGGTTAGGGGGGGCGGACGGTGTACCCTGATTCTTGTAAATCAGGGAGGGAAGCATAGTCTTTCCTGGGTGGCGGCGGGGGGGGGGGGGGGGGGGTAGAAACACAGAGCAGAGCTCATCTGAGGACAGGCGAAGAGGGCACTCACCGCATGACGCAGACTTGGTCTCCACCAGCTTCACCCGCCGCGTTTCGGTGCGGATCCTGCCGTCCGTCTTGTCCACCAGGTGTGCCAGGTCATCGATGATTTCTGAGAGCAGAGAGAGAGAGAGAGAGAGAGACAGAGAGAGGGGGGAAGTGACAGACAGAGAGAGAGAGATGAGTTGGCAGCAATCGGTTATCAGCCTGTATCTCAAAGACCTCGCTAATTCAAAGGCGAGACCTCCCAACGGTTACATTACGCGCTCGCTAATGAGGTTGCCTCGACAATAAAAAAATATTTAATGAAAAAAACGGCCCTTTAATGTACAAGCAGGCGACTTTCAAAAGGAAATGACATCAGAGCTGTTGGCGGCCTCAAAGGGCCCAAACCCCCCCCCCCACCAGACCCAACATGTGAACGAGAGAAAGCACTCCTCTCCCTTTCGAATCTTTGCACCGCTTCCTGAATCGATTCTGGATCTAATCAGCGGCCCCATGTGCTCAAGCAGTTGTCCCGCGTTCAGGCGCCGGGGTCCTTCGGTAGGAGTTCCTGACTTGAAGGCCGTCCAGCTGGAAGGTTGTGTGATGAGTAACCGCGAGTCGACGCCTTGACAAGGAGCAAACCCAACACAGGGAGGATCACTGGAGGAGACCACCAAGTTCTGAACAACGAAGCCAGGGTTTAAGGCCAAACATTAAGATACTTCTTGGACAACACAAGTCCACTATGGATAGGCCATAAAAGGTTTTCTAGCTCGAGACTACTCCACTTGGAGCTGACCAGATCCATGGAAATGACACACAAGCATGAATAAATATCACAGGGAAATATATGAGCGAAAAACAGTCAAAACAGCATGGCTCATTACTTGCGTTCTGCATTAAGACTTTTATTGCAAAATCAAAACCAAATTGGCCGTTTCGTCTTTAGCGTTTGTGCGGCGGTAGATCGAGCTGTGTGGCTCGTTCTCTCCTTTCTCCCTTCCAGTCCCGATGATAGGTCCTATCCAGCAACCTTTCAGGATGAAAAACGTTCTCGCAGCCTGAACAATGAGGTGGACTGTAACATGGTCAAGCAGAAACCGGGGCTAAACAGATATGCTATTCAAATATCAACCCTTAATGTTTTACAGGACTGGGAAGCAAAGTTCTCATCTGCTAACCTCCACCGACTGCCAAGTCAAACATGCAATTTTTATAAACTATGTTTAGGTCTGATGTTTAGGACATGGGGGGTCTACAATCTCCCTAATCACCAAAATACATGTCATTTCTCCCTTTGTTAACAGCGGCAGCACAGCAGAATGCAATTATCACTTGGAGACTCCTCCAGGTCACCCACTGGGTTTTCCTCCCAATTTCAGCTGTCTCTCCCCTCCAAGACGCCTGTTCGCACCAGAAGGAAACATGTTCTCACCGTGCCGTCATGACTGTTTGACGAGCGGGCCCTGCATTTGGCTGCAGTTTGACAATTAAGTTTAGCAGGGATCATCGAAAGGCTAAGAGATTGGTATGGAAGAGCCAGAGTGGGAAGGCGGGGGGAGATGGGAGAGAAAAGGATGGGGGGGGGGGGGGGGGGGGGGGTGGGAGAGAGAGAGAAAAAGATGGGGGGGCGGGGGGGGGGGGGGGAGAGAGAGAGAAAAAGATGGGGGGGCGGGGGGGGGGGTGGGAGAGAGAGAGAAAAAGATGGGGGGGCGGGGGGGGGGGGTGGGAGAGAGAGAGAAAAAGATGGGGGGGCGGGGGGGAGGGGTGGGAGAGAGAAAAAGATGGGGGGGGCGGGGGGGAGAGAGAGAGAAAAAGATGGGGGGGGCGGGGGTGGGAGAGAGAGAGAAAAAGATGGGGGGGGCGGGGGGGGGGTGGGAGAGAGAGAGAAAAAGATGGGTGGGGCGGGGGGGGGGGTGGGAGAGAGAGAGGAAAAGATGGGGGGGGCGGGGGGGGGGGGGTGGGAGAGAGAGAGAAAAAGATGGGGGGGGCGGGGGGAGATGGGAGAGAGAGAGAAAAAGATGGGGGGGGCGGGGGGGGGGGTGGGAGAGAGAGAGAAAAAGATGGGGGGGGGGGGCGGGGGGGGGGCGGTGGGAGCCATGTCTTCCAGGACCATCTGCAACACTACTAGCATCAGGCAACAATTTAGGCCGGAGGTAGAGAAGAGTCGGAGAAAGTAGCGACCCAGGCGTGGGTTTCTGCGTCTTTAGAAACAGAGAGTCAGAGTTTCTCCGGCGCGTTCCGCACAACGAGCCAAGCTTTCGGAAATACCTCGAGGCAACTTTGTATCTCTCCTTGGTGAAATCAAGAAACCCTGCTGGAAACATAGAAGTTCCTCCCCCCCCCCTCCCGAAAAAAGGGTGCTCCCTTTTCCTCCGAAACAGGCTGTGGTTCCATCGACATAATTCGTCCTTTCCTAGCGTAATGCACGCTTTCGATATATGACAGCTGCTCTCTCTGGCTCAAACTGGGGCCTATCAGCCCCACACCACAATGCAAAGCCTGTTCCAAGCGAAAGGTTGTTTATTTTAAATGCTATTACGCTGGATAAACCTCCAAACCCACTATGTGGGAGAGAGAGCGCAGACTCCAAAACACATGCGCGCACTCACCCGGTGACGTCATCTGTCCTGCCTGCAGTTGCTGTGCACTGTCTCATGAGCACCAGACCAGACAATGACAGCCCCATGACTGTTTCATTTGCATTCAGATGCCAAAGTAGTCATCTCTCTATAATATAGACCGGGGGAGGCATGGCATTTGTACAGTTAACATTAGGAAAGGTAACATCGTTGCCATTTGTCAAAGATATTGCAAAGAGATTTTCACATCAATGGAATCAATGAGAATAGATTTGAATTCATTTAAGAGAGGGATAGGTCTACTTGGAGGGAAAGGGATTCTTTATTTTCTTTAATTGAGTCAGGTGGCTGAGCGGTTAGGGAATTGAGCAAGTAATCAGGAGGTTGCCGGTTTCATTCCCAGCTGTGCAAAACGACGTTGTGTCCTTGGGCATAATAAGAGTGTCTGCTAAATGACTAAATGTAATGTAATGTAGTCCAATTTGCTTTATAGCATGCAGCTCATTTATTCTTTTGAAATAATTTTCCGGACCAGGTCTGGCAAATAGCTACATAAAAAAATAAGTTCTAAAGCTCTAAAATAACAAAAGTAACGAGGAGAAACAAAACCTATCAGGGAGCAGTTGATGAAAATAAAATGAGGCGTCATTATCTCTCAAACTTATGAGTGACAAGCGAATGCAAATTGGCAGAGACACAATTGAAAAACAAATTTAAAAAGTTTCCAGCCATTATGAAAGCGGCTTTCAGAGTGGTCCTCTTGCAGAGGGTGAAGAAGGAATCTATCAGCATCCTAATAAGCCTAGTCTTCTCTTGTTTACACAGGAGGAACTTAGCTATGTGTCTCATAATTACCCTCGCAATCCCTCCGAAAACGCAAGGGGCAATTATCAAGCTCTCTGTGGATATTTCCTTTGTCATAGTTTTTTGTTTTGCACGAAACACAATGAAAAAAAAATTCAAGGCCAGTCGCTTCAGGGGATAGGAGTGGTTGTTCTCTAGCCAAGAGACAGAGTCTTGTAGATCACACGGGTGCGTCGACTGATTTGCCAAACCTAACCTAGAAAGCAATATATATCCTGCTGAAATCTAAATAAACAGGAATTCTTTTTTTTCTATTGCCGAGTACCACCTCTTGAAGCCTTCCACTCCTCTCTGACAAATTTACTGCAGTGCAAGAAAAACACTGTCCCTCCCAAGTTTATTTTCCTGACCTAAACAGGATGAAACGATATCCAACTGAAACTATATATATATTAAAATGAAACCTCCACTGCCCTTTAATAGTCAACCGTGGAGATGGATACTATGGGACCAACGTGTGAACTTGTATTGCCACCGATCGGAAGGGAACCTTTCCACGGACGTCGTTCCTCTGGGCCCAGTAGCCAGAGAAAGAGAAAACCTCTCTGGTGGAGTCATAGTGAGCTACAGCATGTCCTCACGTGACGTCAACCACCTAACACTCCCCCCCGACCTCGCTCGACCGACACTGTAAAACCAAAACTGACCCCCCCCCCCCCCGCCCCTCCCTCGCCACGTGCTCCCGGTGGGGAACGTGACAGGGCTCTGGAAGACACCAATCGGACACAGATGTTGCTCTCCCATGACATCAGCATCCCTCAGTAAACTTTCTCTTCCCTGACGACTGCGGCATCTCAATGTCCCATCTCCCGTCCAAGGCAATTACGCAGCTCCTCCAAACAACTGCGCTGATTACCTTTCATTGGCCGCCAGCTTCCTGTCGAGGAGAGCTAACTAGTTAACAGGTTGATTTCCATCCCCCTTTGCGTCATCTGGCCCGGACCAAGGCGCTTCCTCCCCGCCTGGCACACAGGGTGTAGCGTGTATACCCAGACTAACACCCCTACAGCACTCTGTCCCCCTGCCAATCCGTTGCTAGCTCAGATCCTTTTCAAAAGAATACCGTGAGCCCAACCGGCAGAATTGTTTTTGAAGTGCAGACAAGTCAAATCCGCCTGTTTGGACGACCACGCCACTTTCACGTCGACTTGTTTGCTTATCTTGAGGATGATAGCGTGTCACTGGTGGATTTGGAGACCGCCGCTGCAATGGGTACACGCCAGCCAAACCTGGGTTTGTTCGTGTGTGTGTTGCACAATTGGACGACGACGGGACGGGACGGGGGGGTCAATGCCAGCCGACTCAGCGGACGCTTGGTTCTGTCACTGCGTCCTAGGAGGGTCTTCCTTCTACCTGACTTCCAGGATGTGGCGCTTGGCCCAGAGCCACATGGCGCTTCCCCCCATACAAGGTTAAGCAGACAAAAAAAGAGGCTGCTCTCTACACACACTCTGCCTGCAAAACTCGAGCTGCCTGACCTAGCGCAGCCTAGCGAAGAGCTGCCTGACCTAGCGCAGCCTAGCGAAGAGCTGCCTGACCTAGCTGTTGGGAAAATTGAGGATGTAACACATTTATCCTGTATAAGAATGATTCTGTGTTCAGCATTCCTTGTGAGTAGAGAGAGGCCTACCCCCAAATCTGGACTTTAGGGAACACGAGACATATGTAAACAAGATGACCTGGGCTGACCACTCTCTCTTACTGGAGAAGCCATAAAAGATGTCTGGCCTTATCTGTGTTGGGTGAATCATGTGGTCAAGCTTACAGGGGTCAAAAGGCACACACACGCGCACACACTCAAACACGCACGCACACATGCGTGCCAGGTCTATGCAAGGAGCCAATGAAGAAGAGCCATGGAACATTTGCATGCCTTTGTTTTAACCAATGACTGTAAAGAGCGGTTCTGCTTAAATAGCTAACTAGCGCAACATGCTAGCGGACAAACTTTGTAGCACAATGGCGTGTGATGTTTTGTCTCCTTGTGGGCCGCTAACAATAAAGCTTTCTTAAACTTGTTCACCGACTGACTGTGCAATGCTTTATAGATTAATATTTCTGACAGTAGCGCAGCCTAGCAAAGAGCTGCCTAACCTAGCGCCGCCTAGCGAAGAGCTGCCTAACCTAGCGCAGCCTAGCGAAAAGCTGCCTAACCTAGCGCCGCTTAGCGAAGAGCTGCCTAACCTAGCGCAGCCTAGTGAAGAGCTGCCTAACCTAGCGCAGCCTAGCGAAGAGCTGCCTAACCTAGCGCCGCTTAGCAAAGAGCTGTCTAACCTAGCGCAGCCTAGTGAAGAGCTGCCTAACCTAGCGCAGCCTAGCAAAGAGCTGCCTAACCTAGCGCCGGCTAGTGAAGAGTTGCCTTGTAGGCTTCCCCGCTAATGACACGCCAGCCCACCTCATTCGAGAACATTTCGCATAAAACACGTACTATTATTAGAACGTTAGAGCATGGACTGCATGAGAAGGTTTAATTTTTTTAGGTTCTATTTTTCTAAATTTTATTTTTACCCTTAAGCTCACTTTCGACTAGGTTTGAAGGTTGCTGACTCATGTTCGCAGGGGCTGTAGTGGTTGAGGGGGCAGTGGGCACCGTTCTAAAGAGTGACACCTCTGCGTGGCTCCAGGATGTGCCATATTAACTCTGCCTGTTATTCTAGGACGCCTTCCCAGAGCAGGCAAAAGCGAGGAAAAAAAAAAGGCTTGTTTTCCCCCTCGTCCGTTCAAACGCAAAGCGACAGCAGGGCAGCTTGACTCGAGGCGATTTCTCCCGAGGCTATGACAGTGGGGTGAGAGAGTAAGCTCCGCTCGACAACTACTTTTGCACCCATCGTCGCTACCCCACAACTGTTACCAATTGGCCCCAAGTGAGTGTGTGTGCTTTGAGGACTGCTTTGTTGCCAAGGAAAACACGCACAGCTCGCGTCGTTACTGGAACTTCACTTGGACCACAGAGGTAATTGGGTTGAGGATGCAACACAGGGCAATTACGGTATTTACAAGAAGTTTAACTTTTTTTCTTTCTTCTGTCTTTTTTTTTGTTTCTCCTCTTCAACAGGCGATTATTGTAAACAAACTCGCCAGAGAGGCCGTCGAGCGGGGATTAGAGAGGCCTGCGCTCTCAAAACTTGACGTTTTACAAGTTTATAAACTGACAGCAAAGCCGGTCCAACAAAGGGCCTGCCAATGCTGACACAGAAAAATTAAATAAACGACCAAACAAGCCGTTTCTGTCTCAATAAGATGGGCTTGGGTAAATGAACGGCGGGTAAAATGTGTTATGACCAATCTGACAAACAGAGAAAGAAGAAAAATAAACGATTCCACTTTCTTCTCCCAACAACCATCCAGCAGGGACAACCAAAAAGAGTTGCCTGTTTATGTGTTCGCAAACCAACTTTCTATTGCTGTTTATACTTGCTCCGGAGATTAATGGGTGTATTAATGACTCGATTCCCGAAGGGGATCGAAAACCAATAACAGATGCCATTTCTCACACGAAGGACGAAGAATCAAATGAAGAGTCGACCACAGAATGTGAACAATAACGATAACAAACATTGGGACTGTAAACAGAAGGCCTCTCCCCTCAGCAGAGCCCATCGATCGCCCCCCGGAGCATGTAGTTAGAGTCAGAGTGGGGGTCCATGTGCTTGTGGGGAACAGGCTCTCACGCCCCCCCCCCCCCCCTCCCCCTCCCCCCGCAGGAGCGGTCTTCAGCGAAAGCATCCCGGCGCATTGCCGGCATCTGGCGCTCAGAAGTGCCTCGACACATGTGCAGCGATTAGTCTCACCCCCAGACGACACGGCCCCTGCCCCCTATGAATCCTCCAGCAGGCCAGAACCACGGGGGCTCCTCCTCCGCCACCGATGGGCCTCGTCACACAGACCCCAAAATGGATGGACGCTTGACAAATGGCTGCGAGGCGGTGGAACCTCCCATCAAAAGAACGTGCTTCAAAGCCGAACAGGGTTGGGGCGGGCGGACGGGGGGGGGGGATATCACGGGGGTATCAAGTTGGAAGCCCAAGTCGACGATATCTACTTCACCTTGAGTGCGTGTGTGTGTGTGTGGGGGAGAGGGGGGGCAGCAGGAAGTCAGTTGAATTATGGGAAGGCGGTAGCAGGATCTGGGAGGAGCTAGTCGGGTGTTGACCACACCACAGGGTGAGCAGGCGGTGAGTTATGATGGCCCTGTGAGGGGCCACGGCTGTCCGGCGTGTGATGAAATGATTCTGCCAGGGTTCACGGAGGGGAACCCTTAAAATAACTCACTTTCACTGAACACAGGGGAATCTGGACGGCTTTCACGAGGAGGGCATTTCTGAGGTGGAGTTTAAAAAGAAAAGAAGGATTTCCAAAGCTTTGTGTCGAACATGGATCATCTGTTAGGACTCCTGATGAAGGAAAACACACAAACAAGATGCACGTCTCAAAGAGAAGAAACCAAGAGAAGAAGAGAGAAAGCGAGCAGAGGGAAAGTGCATGTCCGAGGTGCAAGTAGAAGCCTCACCCATTCAGGATCACGCACGACATTTCTGCTGCTACTTGCTTCCTTTGGGGTTGCCAGATTCACCAGCATCCCCCCCCCCCTCTACAACCCACGCATGGCCAGGTGCCACTGAACAATGGCTCCATGATTACCATGAGGGTGCCAGCAGAAGGGCCAGCCGGCACGAAGTGGACGCCTCGTCACAAAGCGACTCAACCACGCATCACACTTCATTACCCGGGAAATCCAACGGAAAGGTGATATATTGAAAACAAGGGCAAAAAGATTCCATCAAAGATTGACCTGTTTGCCTGGATGGGTTTCAGAGGCAGATACATTTCTGGAACCTGGCAACCTCTTCACACTGTCACGGGACACAAGTACTGTTGAGCAAAGCCCCTGTTGGTGTTGTCACTGCGCCGTGTAAACACGACCAATGTTGAGATTTTTCACTAACAAAACCAATCTGGACTCATTTACCCTCCCTCAACAACTGAAAAGGTTCTCCTGCTGTGAGGGGGTTAGCCAGCTTCCCGGCAATATGCTGACTAACTGTTCAGAGTTATGGAGAGACTTTGATCTGCACGCCAAACCCTGTTTAACTGTGAACACAAACAATTGCGCACACACACACACTATTCCACCACCGGATGTGAGCCGCTTCCGACAGCCCCAGAGTGAAGGAGAAGAGTCATCATATTGATCTCAGCCCAACGACAACTGGAGAGGAACAGAGGAGCCGAGTGAGCCAGGACGGAAACGTTTCGGAATGGAAAGAAGATTCCAAATCCAGCTGTTGTTTATATCCACTCAAAACCCTGAGGAATGTGGCACGTCCCAAAAAATGATACCAAATTTCAGCTTTGGGCTGGGTAGATGAATGCGCTTTTTGCCTCATGCGCCATTTAGCGCGGGCTCTCTTTGGATTCAAACGCGACCTGGGAGGTTTGAGCTGGCTCGGAGATTGAAAAGGTCCGGGCATGGGAGTCGTCTTGGGGTCATGCACTTAGCATGAATGCCCTTTAGAATGGGGCCTGACACATCATTATGGGGCTCTAAGTCCTGGAACTCAGTTCATAAACCAATATCCAGTACACTTCATCAGCATTGTGAACTAAGTTCAAGGTTTTGATCGTGTCTGAGTAGCTTACACAGTCACAAGGTTGATATTAATTGCTTGAAAAAGATAACGGCAAATCATCAAGTCTACCCCCCAGGACTGTAGTGCTGGTATGTAGTGCTTGAGCGTTTGACGGATGTCGTCCGATTCATGTTCGTTTAGAGGATGGGAACTGCTTACTGTGATGCCTGATAAGACTTCCCACTGTAGTTAGCACTCTCACTCAACATCTTTACAGAAATGCACACGTCAGGAAGGAGAACGTAGGAGAGACAGAGAGGGCTTTCAAGGTGGCATAAAGACTTTTATTTATAAAAAAAAAAAAGAAAAAAAAGAGAGGAGAAATAAGAAAGAAAAAATACAAGTGGTGTGTGGGTGGCTATTTGTGCTGTTCCAATCTGTGCCAGGACAAACGCTATGGCATCAGTGTGCCTGAAACAACTTCCCATCTACAGAGAAAACTAGACCGGCCAGCTGTGTAGTGGTGTAGGGGCCACCATCAACACACAAGCACGGAGCAATGAGAAACCCTCCAGTACGCAGAGCTCACACACACACACACACATACAGCGTATCCTGATTTGCTGCCACCCGCCCGCTCTTTCTCACCCAAAACACCCCCCCCCCCCCCCAATCAATATGGTTCTTTTAAAACATTAGAATAAGGGTGCAGGCATTCCCGAAAACGTAAAAGAAGAAGCCATGTGAAAACAGGGTGGTTCAGGGGAAGAGGCTGCGATGGCTCGTGCAGCTGTGATGCACATGTTGATTACACTCTCGTCTGACAATGAGGAGGTGGTGATCGTTTAAGATGAGGAAAGCCTCCTTAGTCATTCAACAAATTGAATGGTAAACACACAACACACCAACAAAGTAAAAAAAGGATCTAAAACACTAAACGCAAAACCCACAAGTTCCTCATGACAGTCTGAGCTGACATCTCTACTGCCCACTAGTGGTGAGGTGTCTCAACAACAGCCCAGGATGAGCACAGCGGTGAAAGGGACTGGAAACATGAGCCTTACATCAGGGAAAATGAGCTGAGAATCAAACAACATTGTAAGGCTACGGCTTGAAACACAACTGGTCTCACGCACTGCATGCCAGTACCGAAACCCCACATATTTCAAGGTAGGATCCACTTATTGAACTACGTCATGTGACCTCAAGTGGTTGAACTTCATTATCAGTCACTCCATCACAACAAAGTTGCAGTTTGGGCCAGTAGCTGGCACAGAGAGGTAGAGCGAGAGGGAGGAAGGAAATAAGAGAGGTAAGATAAGTGTCGGCCCGGCTCTCTGATCTGTAAGGACTTTGTCCTCTTCCCCCAGCCAGTATCAGCCACCCTTCTACCTATAGCCCCAGCCAATGACCCCCAGCCCTCTTCACACAAGCCAATTCTCACGGACATGCAGATGATGTCGTTATCTTAGGTAGAATAACAGGTCCTCCGGGCTGTTGAGCATTTGACAAATTGCGACGTTGTGAAGCCAATTCTCAATGCTAGTATATATAAATCGTGTCGTATCAAAACTTTAAGTATGTATCCTTCAAAAATCTCTCTGGCTCGTTTACATTAGCAAGCATATAGACCGTGGGTAGGAGACTGGACTGTAACGGTCGATGGTATTAAAGCCAAAAACTAAACAGATGAGAATGATTAGATAACAGATCAAAAGAGCTTCACTCTCTCTCTCTCTCTCTCTCTCTCTCTCTCTCTCTCTCTCTCTCTCTCTCTCTCTCTCTCTCTCTCTCTCTCTCTCTCTCTCTCTCTCTCTCTCTCTCTCTCTCTCTCTCTCTCTCTCTCTCTCTCTCTCTCTCTCTCTCTCTCTCTCTCTCTCTCTCTCTCTCTCTCTCTCTCTCTCTCTCTCTCTCTCTCTCTCTCTCTCTCTCTCTCTCTCTCTCTCTCTCTCTCTCTCTCTCTCTCTCTCAGGGGCGTGTTTATTCAAGCGTAGCAGATCTGAGAAGTGCGACGCACATAAAACGAACAGCGGCAAACGCACTCAACGCGAAAGCCTGAAAGGGGGCCTCATTTGCGAGGCAAAGTCTGGGTTTGAAGCTGGCGGTCCTATTATCACAGGCTGTTGGGACCCTCAGCTTAATCTGTGTATTCAGATGATCCATTTCACAAAAGGAGACCATCATATAATAGATCAAATAGACAGGAGACAAAATTATTTCAATATATTTTTTTTTATTTTTTTTTAAAGAACTCCTTTGTTCCTTGGTAGACTAAAGTCCCATAGGTGATGTTTTCATCTGCTTCAATTTAAAAATATGATTACAGCGTTTAACTGCCGTTTGTCGTCGATGGGATTGGAGTCGCTAGCCCAAATATTACACATGATAGCCATCGCTCATGTTGTTTAAAAACCTGACGACCGAGGCAGATGACTCATCTAAATGGATGACTTCAGAAACTCAGGAGAAGTGCTACGCTACATGACTCCAATGATCAATTATCTATGCAATATCAAAGGTCAGGTTTGGTGTGTGTGTGTGTGTGTGTGTGTGTGTGTGTGTGGGGGGGGTTGGAACAAAAAAAGAAAGAAGAAGTTTAGCCTATCTATAAAATGGGTAATAGAGGAGGACTGCTTTCATTCTCCACAGACCCGTTAAGCTCTTAGAGGCACTGGTTCCCAGTGAGAGACTGATGACTGCGGTTGAGAGCCCTCGATCACATCCTCCATGTGTTCCCTTATGGAATGTCGCACTTCAAAGAGCCATAGACGCTAATGCTAATGAAGCATTACTCAATTGGAACATGGAGTCTCTCTCTCGCTCTCTCTCTCTTTCAGCATTAGCTGTGAGGAACCGCTTGTAATGGGTCCCTGCTGTGTTCTCCGACTGCCTTCTCCACCTCCCCGACTCTCGCGGCGCATTCAATCAGTGGAAAATGAGCGATCCTCCAGGCTCCCCCGCCTCAGCGCTATTGCACGGCGCATCTCCGCTCCCCCACCCACACCCGGGCGTACGCTCTGCGGCCCTCGCTCAGGGTCCTAAGGTGAGGTCACAGGCAGCTCCGTCGCCTCCCTCTCGACCGGGGGCGGCGGGCCTCGGTTCCTCCTGTCCGTTCGCCGCGGTGCCGCCTGGGCCGGCCTGGGCCCCATGTTCCCTCCCACCTCCTGCCCACGGGGGGGAGGGGGGATCCCTCTCCGCAGACGAAGGGGTGACCTCCCCCCTCCCCCGTGTTGGAGCGGGGATCCACGTCAGGGAAGGGTACCGCTAAGTAAGTCGTTCCAGTCATTACGTGGGGATGACCCGCGCTGCCCTGGAGGGCCTGTGTGTGTGTGGAGGGGTGGGGGGGTGGAGGGGAGGCGTTACTCCGGGGGGGGGGGGGGGGGGGGGGGGGGGCCTAGATTGCGTTGCAGCTGGGTTGCTAACCGCTAAGTCAACAGAGTGGGAGACTTGTTCCTGCCGTCACTCAGGTTAGCCGGCGAGGCCCCCAGGTGGGGCAGCCAAGCTGCTGCTCCACTCCGTGGCGCTCAGGGAATCCTTTGGCCTCCTCCTGGGGAGCTGCCAGCCTGTCCCACCACACATGGCAAACACACTTCTCCTCAGCGGGCGCCGTGCGAGGGAAGTTCTCCAGGGGAGGATGACGCAGCGATGCGAAGATGTTGAAGCCATTTTGGCGTAAAATTATACGCATACCACAGACGTTAAGGCAACTTTCCGCACGAAAAAAGGAAACATGGTGACATGATTATGTGAACACAATCATAATAGCCGTAACTCCTTCATTTACGAGTAGCACTCGTGAAGTAATAAGGACAGAACACCCAGGTAGCAAAACGGACGTGCCGACACTCCGGAACATTCCAGTTTTCACTTTAGAAAACTCACAATGCTGATCAAATATAGCAAAAGCACCGTTTACGTTCCTGTTCAGGGTTGGTATGTGTTTTCTTCAAGACTGTTTGTAAGCGACAATGACCGCATTTTCCCAAAAAATCTAAATAAAATAAATGGAACAATTCAAAAACACTTTTCCACATTCAAGCTTTGATTGAAGTCTAATTTCGGCTTACATCGAAAACAATGGCTCAATCCTGTCACTGAAGTGTGAGTGATTATCAGACCAATGCCACGATACTGGTGTGTATGTGGTCTGAGAACAACCACTGTAAACCCATAATGCCAGCTAAGTCCCTCTTAATGTCAGCTAAGACGCTTTAAGGAGATGGATTACTCTAAGGCACGGTCATGAGCCCACACTCTCAGCAACACAATCCAATAATGTGCATTTCCAGGAATTGTCTCACCACCAAAAACACCAAACAACATCAAAAACCAAATCTCTGAAGAGGTGGAGAAGAGCCAGCAATATCGTGTTTTTATCTCCTTAGATACAAATGTTATTTTATATTCAACAGGTTTTTTTTTTCCCCGCCAAGGATAAAGTGCCCAGCTAATAGGTTGAGAAAGAGCATGTCACTGTCTGGCTATCTATGTGTTATTGCTAGAGGCAGCCCCTTTCCCTCTCCCCCTCTCCCTCCCTCTCCCCCTCTCCCTCCCTCTCCCCCCCCCCCCCTCCCTCTCCCTCTCCCCCCTCTCCCTCTCCCCCCTCTCCCTCTCCCTCCCCCTCTCCCCCCTCTCTTCCTCCCTCTCCCCTTCTCTCTCTTCCTCTCTCTCTTTCTCCCTCTCTCTTCCTACCTCTCTCTCTCTCTCTCTCCCCCTCCCTCCCTCCCTCCCTCCCTCTCTCTCCTCTCCCTCCCTCCCTCCCTCCCTCCCTCCCTCCCTCCCTCCCTCCCTCCCTCCCTCCCTCCCTCCCTCCCTCCCTCCCTCCCTCCCTCCCTCTGTGGGTGTTTTGAGGACATCTGGTTGTGATCTCGGGCCACGGCAAGAAAACATATGAGGTGCAGATGAGCTAGGGCAGGGCGACGCCTCGGCCCAAGACGACGGGGTCTCCCCCCCGGCCTGCTGTCGCTGCGTCTCCACGAGAGCGAGACAGCGTGAGTGTGCCTGTACAGAGGATCCACTTTGCCCCGCACGTTCAGCCATGCCCAAAGGGCATTGGGTGGTCTTCATTACTCCGGTATTAACTTGTCGAGACGCTGTGTCGAAGGCTGAGACGGCCGGGGGAGCGAGTGAATCCCAATAAACCCTTCTGATTCATTCAGAGGCTGTCAACTATTCTATCAAGTCTTTTTCCATCTTGAAAACCTGGGACTCTCAGCGATCTGATATAGCTCTACTTACTCAACTGCTGACAACGACAACAAAAAAGTATCAGGGATGAGATGTGCACTTCAAATTGTTTACCGAAGGTTGCGTTGTTAGAAACGCTGAGCTAAATGTGAGATATGGGAGTTGAATAGCCTTGTGATGGAGGGGTTTTATTTAGCCATTTGAAGCACAAATTGCCACAGAAAGGCTTTGCTCCACCGTTCTCTGTGCAGACTCAGGGTCATTTGATCCACAGAGAACTGTGGCAGCCAGCCCTGATGTGCTCCTAAAATCCCTTACCTAAGAAGAAAGTGATTTTGAACTCGGTAAACAAGTAGGACTGTTTTCTGATAAAACCCATCAATTCTCCCAAACATAATATCTACTCTTCGGTGGGGAAACCAACCCATTAGAAAACTCCGACACGTAAAAGGGAATAAAGGAAACGTTTCAAAATGGTTAACCACTGGTGCGAGGCGCTTCATTCCTTTGGCGTGTTTTGAAAACAGCGCTCTCTCAATCTGTCATCTCATTCATATTCAGCTGTAAATGATCAGGTCTTGTATCCACACGCAGCTATCAGCCGCTGTCGTGAATGTGGCCATCACCTGCCGTCTGTCTGCCCTGGGACTACAGACACCGTCGGCGCCAATAAACATTTTTCAAAATCAAACTGTCAAAACGGTTCTATTTTCAGACACTTGTCCTTTCATGAAGAAGAATCCAGCAGAGGAGAAGGGTAAAACTTAGCACTGCTTTGCCCTGCCTCAGAGATGCTTTATGGCATCTAGGGGGAAAAAATCTGCTGGGGGAGGGAAAAAAGTTTTTACCATCGAAGAACTATCGCTGCCTTCCTCCTCCTAACTCTGAGACAAAAAACCAAACTAAAGAAACGTCAACCTCTTTAATAGAACTGTGGCAGGATATGAACAGTTACACGTGCTCACTGAAAAACATGGGATTGCACAGAGCCCATAGCTTCCATCAGCCCTGGGATGATCCTGTAGGTTCTTCATTTTGAGTTACAGGCAGGCCGTGAGATGGGCGCAACAGTGACACTATATCAAAACCAAAACACGACTAATGCCCCTAACATGTGGGGAAGCGCTGATCGATGCCAGGTATGACCAAGCTGTTTTTCTGCCCTCGCTAAATAACCCAGCAGGATGTGCGACTGGGTTCACCCTTCTGGCATACAGCCAGGAGAACCACATACGGAAACATTTAGCATATGTGGCTTTCATATACACTTCCCACTACTCATAGTAGTTCAGGGACTCGCATACTCAATATCTTCTGAGTTCACATGACTTGCTGGTTGAGGTGCAACACCACGGCAAAGTCATTCCACGGCTTTGAGGGGTAAAGAGGAAAAAGCCTCATTTATCTCCACTGTTATGGATGATTGTAAACTCCTCGGCACATGAATTGCGCACGCCACCAAGCTCCCTCCTCCCGTTGTCATTCACTTTTATTGTCACCCTGACCCCTTCGCTTCTCCGTCAGAAACCCCTCGCAAAAGGAGCACCGGAGGAGCCCGACTGAACCGTCCGCACGGCGACGCTTGACCGCCCCTTTACAAATGACGGCCTCGACTGTCATCCCTCAAATCGGCGCGACAAACCGAAGCCCTGTAAAGTTAAAAAAAAACAAAAAAAAAAAACACGACATCTGAACTCAAAAGAGTGCATCAGTCCCGCTGAGAGGTAGAGCGAAAGAGGACTTGATTGATGAAGCCACCTTGGGACAGAACCCCTTTTGAGTCGCCGCATGCAAATGAGCTCGCCGCCCCTGACGAGGGGAACCATTCATTACCCCCGCGGTCGCAGGCGTGACCCGAATCCACCCTTCACGTCATTGTTAGCCCTCCGTTTTCACACCGCCGGGAGCGTTCCAGAGGTCTGGCTGGAGACAAACGCCTGAAGAAAACCGCCAGTGGAGCAATGGAACGAGGGGGAGACGGTTCATGATTGATCGTACCCTGGCCCAGATCAGTAGGACGCTGCTTTAATGTCATTAAACGTAGAATGAGTCGCTCGATCGCAGGGAAGAGTTGTGAGTGGCAAATACATTCTGCTTTAGTGGGGAGAGTAGACATGGGCTGTTCCCATGCCTTGCCAACAAGTTTGAAATGTACACTCGGTTGCGAAAATCTTTTTGTGGCTGAGGGATGTTGGTAAGATGAGTATGATGCTGAAAAGGAAATGTGTCTTTTGTCAATCAGAGATTGAATAGACCGGCCATGAAGAAACGGCCGTCCTCTCGACCAATCGTACATCTAGAAAGCATACTTGAAATCGATGAGTGGACAAGCTGGCAGGATCCCAGGACTCCTCACAAAAGGGCTTTCCGTCTGACTCAGAGCACAGAATGTCACAATCACCGAATTCGGTCATTCAACACAGAGTATGAGAGCACAGGGGCGTCAAACTATCAGCCGTGACTTGAAAAGCATCGGACTTCCTGGAAGACCAAATAAGGACATGGTCAGTGACTGCCAATGTACAGGAAGAAAAGGGTCTTCTTGTAAATTAGTAAGACTTACCCAATTCAGATTAAAGCTGTCAGTGAGGAAAGTATTTTATAGTGAATGTCTGTTACATTTGATAAGTAATAATATAAGTAGATTAGAGAAGTATGCTTCATTATGATCGTTCAGCAAATAAATAGGATGAATAAGTTCAAGTGGAAAACAGAAGCAGTATCAATTAACTTAGTACATCCAAAGAACAATGTTCAGTCAGCTATGCCGAGTTGTACTTACATGAATGAACCTCTACACGTCAGGGCAATTGAGCTTTTTCGAAATGGAGGAGATAGAGGCGTGTCAAAACGCCAGCCGCTGTTTCAGTCATTTCCTTTGGCCGACATCCATTTCCCATTGACACAAGGGTGAGCCTCCTCTCTGACGACATCCCATTTCCGTACGTCGCGTGCCACACCCAAACATGCAGCGCTTCCACCCTCGATGGCTGCCTGGGCGAATCCGACGAACGATAAATCAATCCACGCACCCACCCTTGCCGTCGAGCACCAGAACTATTAGCGGTGTTTATTTGCTCGTCGGACTGCTTCTCTTAAGTGTGACCAAGTCGAGAGCTCTGTTCTCCACGGTGGGCCGTCACAGGGCTGATGTCACCGGCCGCTGTTTATTTGGAAGTCATTAGCAGGAACAGTACAACCTCTGCTGAAGTAGGAGCCAATCAATGACCTAATTATTAGCGAGAAACACAGTAATAATTGAGTTCCCATGCCAGTCCCTTTATGGTGTGAAAGACTGCGCGGTATGGAAGACTGGGTTTATCTCCTGGGCTGAAGGTCAGTCGATGAAGTAAAGTGAAGGTACACGTCTGTGGCTTGTAGATGACCTTGGTTTAAGCCTGTTTAATTGTTGTCCATGGACACCTATCAGAACCCTGCACATCCGACCCGGACCGAGTTGTAATGTGGAGAATGAGTCAATATCACACTGTTTGTGAGTGGGAGACATAATGTTTGACTTGGGGTGAGATCAGATGTATCAGTTAAAACGCGGCCTTCCCTTTGGGGTTTCGACCACAGACGCCTTTCCAGAAGGTCTTAATCTCAATCAAGTTGTGTTTCTTTCCGTCCGGCATGAGCTCACTTTGAACAAAACATTGTCTCCTCGCAAAAAAATTAGAGAGAGAAAAAAAAGCTAAGATACGGGTTGCCTAGCAAAAGTGAAACCCGCCCGGGACTTGTTATTATCAAAACAAGAACCGGGGCAGGACTTTGATAGGTCACGGGGAGCCGGGGATATTTGATGTGCGATCCGATTTGCCAGACTCTTCTCAAGCCCGTGGGTCTATTTATAAAATAAGGATGGAGGTGGAGGAAAGAACATGGAACATACCCCAGCGCCGGTGACTAATTCCTCTGAAAGGTTTATGTGTGAAGGGAAGCTCAGAAGGCCGACTCTTAGCTGGAAAGTCCTGTTGATTAAATAACATCTAACGACCAGAGAGTGAGAGGAAAAGAGATGAACTCCTCCATTCACTTGATCAGACCAAGCCGAGCGAAGCTTGATTCCTAATGGTGCTTGTAATAAGCAGACATGGAAATAAAAGCCTCCTTTTCTCCATGTAAGGGCTAACCAATGTGTGGGGGTTTGATGGAAAGTAGTCTTTAAAAGTTTCTTTCAACGTCTTTCTAAGGATACTTCATATAGGAGAGCCTTGAGGCTAGCCACCGAGACTATTAAAGTTTAGGCCCCTAAAAAGTTTAAAACTTTTTAACAAGACTGACTGCCTGTCTGTCTGTCACTCATAAGCCACAAGCCTCTGACAGGCGCTGATGTCATTGTTACAGTTTCAATTCTGAGAAACATCAACACCAATAAAGTCAAACAACGTTGATTCTAACGGCAAAAAAACCCGTCATTTTGTTGATGTAGGACATTTTACTTATACTCCCGAGGGCTATTCTCTGCCACATTGAATTTGGAAACAAAAATAAGATTGTCTGGCCACGTCAGTGTAGAAATATGAAAGTGTCTGTTGATAGCGCACAACACACTATGGGCCCCACAGAATGTGATTAAGATTCTCCCTTTAGAGATGTAAAGCTTTCCACATGGGCAATGCATGTCAGGTGCTTTAACAGCGAATCAGGAAGGTGGCCTCCTCAGTTCTGCTTTACTGTCCATAACGAGCCATCGTCGACCAGGGGAGGAGGGGGAGATGGGGAAGGGGGGGGGGGGGACCCTCGGGTTATTTTCTGTTGCTTGAGCAGGGTTACATCCACTGTCGACCTCAGCTGAAGTCACTTCCTGAAAAGGAGCCCGCTGCAACCTTCACTGCACTCAGGTCAGGGTCTCACTGTGCAGCCACATTACTGACAGCCTAATCTATTTATAGGAAAACAGTGCCTACGGTACTGTGTGGGATTGAGGAAGAGGGGGGGTGGGGGGAGGGGGAGGAGGAACCCTAAAAGATGGAAAAACAGAACACTCGAAAGGACGCCAAGGTTAAGCACCAATTGTCAGGACCAGCGAGGAGGCTTGCCTTTCGCCTCTTTATAACTTTAAAATCCATTTTCCCTGTCGCTCCGACAGCATTATCCTATCCTGTTACTTTTCACGTCGTCGATTTTGTCATTTAATACAAGTAAGAAATGCAGCACCTACAAAGCTGTCTTTCGATATAGTTCCAGTAATTTAAGTACGACATAGGAAGAAAAAACATTCCAGGTTTTATCCCGTGAATTCAGAGTTTGTAGAAAACATTAAATGAACCTTGGTGCCTCATAAGAGTGCGCTCTACCGTATCGAGCACAACTCCAAGTCTAGTGTACGTATTAAAGTACACAGAACCGTAAAGCAAAGGATTGAAATGCTTCAAAACACATAATGGACATTCCTTACATGCCTACGGTGGTGTGTGGACTCTTCACTGTGGCATGGCTTACTAAAGCATGGGCTCCAATAGACTCACAGCTTTAAAACAGCCTCATGCTAATGCCGTAGCTCTCAAAGCTCCCCTTGACAGGCCCTGTGGGGCACCAACACCCCTAAATCAAGCCTGGGAACTTCAAGACCCTCAACAATCAGCAGGCTAGCACTGTTTGAAGTCGGTCTGGCTCAGTGTTCGGGCCCTACGTGATATATTCTCTTTTTCCACCTGTCCCACACTTAGGGGAGCTGCCATCTTTCCTATAACTCACCGTGAGGAGAGGAGGAGGAGAAGGAGAAGAGGAAGACCAGAGCCCAGAGGACTGGTGAGTAATGGCCGGGCGTCAGAGGGCCTTGCAAACTCGAAGCCGGGCTGTAAATTTCAGCGGGGAGCCGGTGGAGAGGGGTGAGAAGTGAGGTGTTGGAAAGGTTCTCTGAGGGCCCCCCTCCCCACCTCCATCTTCCTCAACTTTTATCACCTCTCTCCCAGACTCACAGGACAGGTTTATACTACCTATTGTGTCCTGACCTACTATGTACTGTGATATGCAGGCTCACCAGGTTTGTATAGTGACCTGACCTACAGTGCTATGATGTCGTATGCAGGCTATTGTGTTGGGAATTGCCAATACCGAGTCCTAAATACGCAGGTGGAGTAATGTGACCTTTCCTAAAACTCATATTGACTCGAGGTTTGGGTTTCCCTCTGGCATAACTCTTGGCCATAAAATAAATAAAATGTAAAGGCTAAATTATATATATATATTTTTGAATCGCCATTCTGGGGAACCGTACACTAGAAGAGCAAAAGTCACTTCCTGTTTGAACTGAAGGTACCATTCCACCGCTCGTACGTTTCTCCCTGCCCCGCTCCTCCTCTCATTTAAGGCTCGCAGGTCGCCAGTTGGGACCCGTGCTATTGGAAAAACTGACTTTGCACGTTGAAAAAGATGAGAAGATGGAGCGAGTGTGAGGGCAACAGTCCTTCGCCAGCTCAATAAAGGAAACAGGAGAGGAGAATGGGCAAAAGCAATCAAGCAAAGCCACCCTCTCTCTTTCTCTCTCTTTCTCTCTCTGTCTCTCCCTCCTTCTCATTGGAGATCAGAAGAGGCCCATGTTGGCTGGAATTCCCAGCAGAAGGGAATCTCCTTTGTTTCCAAGGTCATTCGTTTGCGCAACCTCCGAATTTGTCGTGGTACTCTGAGTACCGAAGCTGCACATGCTTTGGAACTGCTCCTCGCAGACCAACAGACGTTTTATTCAAGGCAGCCTATGAATATTCATGTGAGCACAACTTCAAAAACACTTTGGACGAACCGCGAGAATCGTGAGATTTAATAAAGGATCGGCTAGTGAGCTATTGCTTCACGCCACTGGGATACACAACGATTGGCCAACTCCCCCTCCCTCCTCCAGATCCATCCAGATGCAGGACTTGACTTCCGTTGGACAAGACTGTCAGCTCTTTAGGGGGGAAACACCAATCATGTCACCACTTTTCTTTTGCAGCCCGCGCAGGAGAAAGAAAAGCACAATTTAGCCCAACGACCCGCTAATGACAGCGCCCCCGAGACTGTGGCATTGTGGTGCACCTCCGCCCAGCCAAGAACAGCAAGCAGGAACTAATGAACTCTCAGTCCTGCATTCCTTTAGGGGACTGATTACTCTGCTGCGCTCACGGAGAATGACACTATTCGTCCCGTCTTGTTCCTCGCCTGGTTGTCCTTTGACTATTGTCTCTTCTCTGACAAGGCGAATCAACAGGACCCAAGTAGAACTCCTCCGACTCATGTCGCTCTTTGACTCAAAGTGCAGTTTATCGTGATGGCTTTTTAATTACTTAATTACACCCATTAGAGTTCAAATTCCAGGAACTATCACTCGGCACATGCAAGAACGTGTGTGTGTGTGGACGTCTCAGGTATGAGTGTGTGTTCTGACAAGAACCGCATTAGCCCAACACTGATCTAATACTTCTTGCGGGGAGACGAATGACCAACCCCGGGCAAAGCCTCCGTCTGGAGTGCCGGTGTCGGCAGAGTCTGAGGGAGCTGATACACTCTGGCTTGCTGTGATGGAGTTATTTATGGGAAACCGTCCCATTACCTCAGAGCAGATTGGATTTCAGGGCTCCAGGCACTTGCTCTTACCACAATGCATTAAAGCAACGGGCAGACGGGCGCTCACGTTCCTCTATGTAGCAGACGACGGCCGCACGGATCCCAAACACCGGGAAAGCAGGACGTTGTCGTGGCGACCTCAAAATGAGGTCACGCTCTCTCTGACCGAGGTGGTTAAGGGGGTTGTGTCCAGCGAGTCACGTGACCCCGACAACAAGCGATTCTCTTTCCATGACTGTACGCTTGTCTGATTGATTTCACACGGTGGTAAGGAGGTGGGCGTATGAATGGAACTTCTTCTTGGTGTAAACGTTTCCATATCCTCTTCGCGATCCGATGTTACTACACACACACACACACACACTCACCATTCTGCTCATCCAGCTCGTTACCAATCTCCCGGCCCATCAGCTTCTGTCTGCTGATGACTTCTGCCAACGCATCCAAACCAGCGTCCTGGACTGTAGGGAACGAAAATAGGAAAGAGGGAGGGAGGAGGGAGGGATTACCATCATGCTGTGATCGCAGAGTCTAGTCACAAACATCTAATAATCAATCACCTTAAAGATACATGTACCCACTCAAAAGAAATCTTTCAATTTAGCAGCTGGGTAAAAACATTTAAAAATTAAAACAACAGTCAGTACTGAGCCCATTGTAAGGCGGGAGCAATTTCTTGCACTGTGATGTCACAGGACAAGCATTCGGGGACTGGGAATGACAGGCTATTGGGCTTGCAGCGGCTCACAGTGTGCCACATGTGAGTCATCTAGCAGCACTTTACCCCACTCAGCCTGACTCGTGTTATTGTAACATTCTAACTGCAGCGGGCCAGGGTGCAAAGAGGCACAGCTGAACCCAGGTGAGTGTGGAAGGGACAGCTTCCTGGAACACAGTGGGACGCAGTGCCTCAGCATTTGTTTTAGCTTTGGAAAGAAAAAAGATACATGTGGGCAGTCTTACTATGGTCAAATACTTTGGCGAGAGGACGATCGAAATTTGATTCTATAGTTGCCTGTATACGTTTGACACACGGCAGCACAGGAATCTGGGTGACCACAGGTCTGGTCTTTGACTATTACTGCTCCACAGGAAAACCAAACCCACAGGGGTTGAAGAAAACCTCGATGTGGTTTGGTTTCACTGTCTTAACGTGAATTCCTCGGCCCAACCTTGACAATAGCCAGATTGCGATCGCAGCCACGAGGGAGACGGAGCAAAGGAGTGTCATGTGGAGTCAGGTAAACTACGGCCTGGACGCTCCAATCCGCGCGGGAACCGTTTCGAAAATGGAAAACGCAGGGCGCTCCTTATCGGCCGGGAAGTGAGTTATCATGGCCATTTTGTTCCCCGTGGCTGTGCTCGGTAGGGCATACATCAAGGGAGCTCACCTCGGTGTCAGGAACGGCCACAGTCCTGCCGAGTAGGCTTTCTCACAGCCCAGACTGTGGAAACGCCGCCCCCCCCCCCCCCCAAGGTTGTCCCAGAGTTCCCAGGTGCCCCCCAGCTGTCCCCCCTCACCTTGAATGATACTCTGCTGCTGCTGCTTGATGTCTCCAAAGCTCAGCCCCCGGGTTTCCTCCGGCTCGTCGACGAGCCACGGGTTCGCCGCCCCACCGCCGCCGCCGCCTCCCGACATCAACGTCGACCTGCGGAGACGACGTCACACGAGACGGTGACGTCAGCACGCGAGTGGGAACACCAGACGCCGCGGGACCTCCTGTCAGTCAGCCAGTCAGCGTTCCGGCGGCCGGACACGAGCCGGGCGCGACGGCTACGTAAGTAAACACGGCAGGCCTGCTAGCAACATGAAATATGGACGCTAAACACACGTGTCGCAAACAATCGCTGTGGCTCGCACATCTGGAGAACTCATGTTCTTCCCCCCCAAATCTCTACCGTTGGCTTACGGACTTGTACTGTACAATAACAAATACCCCCCCCCCCCCCCCACACCTACCCTTACAAGCCCTTCAGATCAGAGAATGATGATTTATTTACCCATTCTGTCTTACTTTCCTAATGAGGAAGCACTGCGTTTGTAGACATTGAATGCAACCTTGAGGTTGGCTTGTTTGGCATGTACACGCCGGCGCAAGCTAATCAAGGCCAGGCCTCAAGGTCGCAGCAGGGTTTCGCTCCGACAAAGCAGTGGATGATGAGACTCGGGTTGTGTTGTGCTAAAACACTGTCGTGCGGTTTCCAAGCTATTCCTCTGGTAATGGGAAAAAGCTGAGAGGCCAACCCCAAGGATGGCTTGCGGCGGGGTCTCGAGGCCTCTGCATGGAAGGGGGGGGGGCGATCCCTGTCCCTCGATGGGAGAGTCGTCGCCTGGTCAGGTCTCAGCCTGACCTTAGACATTGTGAAGACTGAGTGGATTATGGAAGAGTAAGAATCTTTTTTTTTTTTTCTTTTTTTTTTTTAAGACTGCAGAGTGCCACATTTATGACTTCCCGCCATTGCAATGGCAATGAAAAGCATTTGGCACAATGGGGCGACAAGGAACTGTTTGGTATCGTCTTCCACTGATGTGCAGGCCAGGGCCAACCAACAAATTGGTGTAGAGAAGGTAGAAAGTCAGGTAAAAGATCAAAGTCACAAAAGTACACGACAGCTCTTTTGGGAACCCGACGGCGCGGTCAGGTGACTCGCCGGGGTTCGAGCCTCCGTGTCCCTACCACGACAGGCCGCTGCAGTTCACCCGAGTTCCCAAGGAGACGAGGGGAGTCGCCAGTCGACGATAATCTCTCGGACATGTTTGGTAACTGTCTCACCACGCGGCAGGCCCTCCACTTCCTCTGGGCCTCGGCCCCGCCGTGTGAAGATTAGAGCTGATCCAATTAAGCAGCCAGCGGGACCGCCAGGCCGCTCAGGCGCATCCCCGGGCGGCTGCACCGCACCGCCTCCGGAGAGGAGGCCCAGGACTCCCACCAGGACGGATTTAACTAATTGCGACTTTTTTGCAGGCCGCTAAAATATAAATGGTGAGGGTTATTGGGGGGGAAAGTAGGGGGGGGGGGGGGGGCGGGTTCAGAGGGGATCATGGGCGCTTCAAAAAGCCTTCAAAGTGAGGCGCGGTGTCTTTTTTTTCCGCCAAATCATTTTGAGTCTAAAATGCCTTGAATGTATTGTTTCAGGAATAAGTTAAGCTCCCTCTGCGCTAGCGCTACCTCCCCCCCCCCCCAAAAAAAAAATGGAAGAGCTTAGGTTATCCAAGCACAGCTAATACCCCCACCACAAAGACCACACACTGTGGGTCAGCTATACTACCCACAATCCCTTCTTCCCCTACTCGACCAAACTAACCACCACGTTAATATTAAAATTACACTTTCGCGGGAAAACTTGAGAGAACACCACATGATTACCAGCACCCACGTCGTTAGTGCCACCAATGTGTGCAGGTGGTTTCATAAAAGATTAAAGCTTTCCCAGCGCTTGTGTAGCAATAAATGTCCTAAGCCAGACACCATAAAGGAAGCAAAATGCACTACAAAAAAGGAGTAGTGCTCACGCTACAAAGCCTGAGAAATTAAAAGAGCGCGGAGGAAAAGGAATTCACCTTCATTCACGAAAATGTCTCTACACAAAGATGAGGTGAACTCCACACAACCACACCGCAGCAATACCCTCTTCCTTATCCAAAAACAAGCCACCTGGGTTCGGCCGGTCAAGCCCCAGTTCCAGGTAATGACTGTTTTTCAGGCGCCTGTGTGGATCTGTCACTTCGATTAGGGATAATACACAAAACAGGATACAGCCAGTGAGGTCCAGCTCTTTGATTCATCCACTACAAGAGGATATGAGCTCAGTGAAGAGTGGTAAACTGTAAACTCTTTAAGCTCTCCGGTCACACATTTATCCCCCTCACGCCTTTAACCAGACTGACTCTGTGTGTGTGTGTGTGTGTGCGTCTACGATTTGTGAGGTTCCAAATGTGTGATCACCAAGGCGTAGCGGCAGCAAACTTCCGACTGATAGAGGAGGTCAAAATGAGGGTCACACGGAAGTCCAAAGACTTTGCACACAAAGACAGTGACCGGTGACTTATCCTCAAAAGCAGACTGCGAATCCTTCGACCCCTCTGCACGGAGACACAGCAGAGAATCATCAGTTTAATTGGATGCCTGATATGGAGAGATAGTCTTCTGAACGAATGAGCTTTCACGCATCCCTGTCAGTCACTGACAGACGCTCAGTTCTGCTCCACTGACGTCAACCTACAAAAGGAAGGTTGCTAAGGCTAGGGGGGGAGGGGGGGTGCAAGTAGGACGCTTATTAATTTTGTGAAATACCTTGAGGGCTCGGGTTCTGTGACGTCACCCTTGAAAGTGGCGTTGAGTTGCTTCTCCCTGGTGACCAGGTCGTCCACGAGGTTCTGCCTGCGATCCGCTTCGGACTGCATTCTGGAAGGAGGGCTGTGTTAAGGTCAAGCCAATGGTCAAAGAAAGACCTGAAAACCCCACATACACAGCAAAGACAACATGCATCGTGAAGTCTTTAAGAGGTAAAGACAATAAAACAAAGCAACTCAGGGTAGCAAAACGCGTGATCTGATTTGCTGGGAAACACTTCCATCTATTGGAATTTGTGAGGAACTGCACTGTGATCAAAGTGAAAGTTCTTGGTGGCTTCCTGCACGGCTAGTCTCATGACCAGCGATTTGTGTGATAAGAAGGATACATGCGTCGAGAGGACGAGGCCCGGAGCAGGCTCTCTCTGAGCTGGCTGATGCTCTGTTTCAGCTTCTGTAGCGATGCTCGCAGACTCATGTTGACCTGGATAACGGAGCAAGTTCTATATACAGGTGTCCATCTATCAAGGCTTCACATCATGCATTACAATGTTAGAGGTAGTTGACAGGGAACACGTTTGTTATTGTCACTAACCTTGGCAGGGTTTCCTCCAGTTCTTTGCTGCCGGTTTCTCTCGTGGATGTTCTCTGCAATCTCTTGAGAGAGTCGGCACGTAGCATCATAGTTCTGTAACCTACAGATGTAATATGCCAGTAAGCCAGGCTAGTATGTGACATATCCTTAAGTTATTAGACTCAGACTATGTTTCGATGAAAAGATAAGGTAAGATCAAATACAAATACTAAAGGAGTCAAAGATTGGGACTCAAACATTGCGAGCTGTGCTATGCTGATGTTTAATAGTTTTAGCGACAAAGGCTGCATCATCCACAGCTTTGTCTGGGGTTTTGAGTTGAGAGTTAATTAGGCCAGCTGTTAGCAAAGGGATACCTGTACTGAGTCATAAATGAATCTATTTATATTATTATTGCCTGAAAGTGGACACCGAGTTTTTCTGTGCCTGTCGAGACCCTTGGTTCGTTTTGTATTAGCCTTGATCTAAATCACAAGATACAGATCTTGACTGAGGTCAGACTTTACTTTCCATCATGCGACAATAATTTAGCTTTTTCCTTGCATTCTACCAAACAATTAGTATTATTTAGCAGACAGAACGTCTCATCAATACACATCTTACTTTTCTATGCTTTTGATTATATAAATATTCTACTTCTCTAATCCTTGTCACAGAGAAACTGTAACAATTGCCAGCTAACGAGGACGCTAGTAGCATAGTCCTCTCCTACTGGTCTTTAAGAGACAGTGATTTTCCGATGTACTTTTAAGGTTGTCATTCGTAAGGAAGTTAACATTCACATTGCTTATTTAAAACTCTACTTACCAGAGATCTTGAGACATTTTAATATGAGTTCAAACAAATATACAGCGAATCCAAGGCTAATAGCTTTCAGTCCTTGTTATTTAGGTCTGACGTCAGAACAGTGAACCAAGTGGGACAAACAAAACGAATTGCACAAGCCACGAATGTTGAAATGTATTAAACTAAAAACTTCGTCATAAGAAAGGATAAGCTTAAATATTTAACAGTGAGTATTTTTGATTCTTATATGCTTGTATATTAATATCATGTATAAGCATATAATAATTTGTTCACGAAATACATAGGCATAAAAATATAGAAAAAAATATCTGTAACGTTTCTTTACGAGTCCTGCTTATACGATGCCGAATGAGAAACTCAAGTTTGCGTTTCATCAGGGTGCTGGTCACTTCATCTATTTGTCACTCACACAACTTTATACTGTTCGTGGTTGCTTGCTCTGTCTCTGCTGTCATCAAAGTCCCTATGTTATCTCACAAGACTTATTCCTGAAAGTGAAGCACGTTTTTTTCAGTCAAGGGGGTACAGTGTTTGTTTTCAAGTCCACAACTGTAGCTAAGCCCCCATGCCAGATGAAACTTGTAGAGGTTTTATGTTTCATAACCAAACAACGGGTATGTTTGGATGAAAACAATAAATGTTGTTTCAAATAATAACGGTTTGAATTTCTTGGAACTAGGCTACTGTTGATTTGGCATTTAAGTGTTTCAAAGAATCCCTCAAGCAGGTTAATCCGAGAATACAGTCAAATCTGTTCAGCAGGCAAGATAAATACTGGCATAGAAAACTTAACAAAAATACAACCCTTTTTTCATGTTCTGATTTACCTGTGTCACAAGTCAATTTATTGAATGATATTCATCTGTAACGTATTCTTACAATGTTAAAATGGTTTAGTTTTCAAGTGTGGATAGGGGAATCGCTGGAATTTTCCAATGAGAAAACTCCAAAACACCCTATCACCATCTGTGTCAGTCACCTGACCACCCACAGCCTTTCATAAAAGCCTCCCCCTCAGGACGCTCGGATGTAAACAGTACCTGAGAGAGAACCGACAAACAGGGAGTTCCCTGTCATTGAGACTTGAGAATACCCAGTGGAAATGATCCATGTTTCGAGAACACCAGAGTTCTCTTATTGTGGGACCATGAATTTAGATGGATCTTCGATGGAAACAGCTGTGGAGCAAGACCAGAGTTCTGCAGCTTTCCATAGGAGACCCAGGTCCCATTCCTACCACAGCCCAGACAACAACAAGAACTACAACCTACAGGCAGAAGCCGAAGAGAATGTCACCAGGCCTCGTTCTAGGTCTTTCTATAGCTTTGAGGAAACGGAAGTACCTTCTGGGGGAATCTTCACTAGATCAAACGCCCTGAGACCGAGGGCTAATTCTCTGTTGCATTTTGAGGCTACGAAGAAGGAGAAGAGTCCAGATGGTGCCTTGTCTCGGCTCCTCTCCAAGAAGGAAAAAAAGTCTAAGCCCATCAAGCACTCCTCTTGCAGGGATCTAAATGGTATGGAAACCTTGTGTGTTGAACTAATATGAATGATCATAACACATTCTATCATGTGAGAAATAGGCTGTGTATAGAGTAACTTATAACATTCACTGTATTCGTGAAAAATATATATTTATGACATAAATACCATGAACATGCTAATAAATACATTACAATCACCATTCTTCTATTAATCAGGCAGTCGAGGAAGTCTGAAGGGTATCCCCATGATGACCATCTCAGAATCAGACAAGTGGGAGATAAGCTGTTGCTCAGGGATGAAGTACGGACAGTTTGTGGACTGGGAGAAGATCGACCCAGAGGCAGCTGGGCGCTACCAGAAGATCCTGAGCGTTGGACACCAGGAACTGAAGACCATGGGCCGATCAGGGTTCTGGGCCATGCCTCACACTCTGAGAGCCAAGGCTTACTACCACATCATACATGGCATCAATTCAAGGTCCATCACCTCACAGAGAGATGTTTACCAGGACGTGTCAAAGAAGATTTTTGGGGAGCAGAAGATGACCACACACCCTTTTCCAGAGTACATGGAAGATGGTGCTTTTCCCAGGTATTGTACCCAAACTACAGTATTTAATTTACACTAAGCTTTGTGAGGTAAAATAAGTGTGCTCGTAAAATCCTGAGTCATTACAGATATCTGTTAGTAGTTATCAATGCTGTATATTTTTGTGGAATTGCAATATTCATCAGTACATTTTCTCTACTTCCTGCCCTGAGGTATTGCCTCAACAAAGTAGGCCTAAACTCAGTCAAGAAGATCCTCCTCTGCATCGGCAAATATTTCCCCGATATCAACTTCTGCCCAATCCTACCCGCCCTGGTCTCTCTCCTGCTACACTTCAGCGAAGACGAAGCAGAGTGTTTCCACAGCATCTGTCGCCTCATCTCCTACAAAGACCCCAACAAACGTTACATTGACCAGACCTTCCTCACCTACCGAGCCTCCTGCATGACCTTTGGTGACCTTGCCAACAAGTTCTGTCGTGGCATTCGCAAACTCATCGCTAGTTCCCACCAGAACCTCTTTGAGTTCTACTCTGACTGGATCATGTGGATCTTCGCTGACCTTCCGTTCACCTACGCCATCAGAGTCCTGGATGTTTACCTGCTGGAGGGGTACAAGGTTCTTTACAGGGTGGCTCTGGCCCTACTTAGCTTGTACAAGGTGTCGGTTTCATCGCGTGTGGCGGACGTAGAGGACTTCAGGAGGGACATGAAGAGCTTTGTGGAGAGTGTGGCGCGCCACTGTTCCATAGAGAAGCTTCTGGAAAGGGCCTTCAGCATCCCAATGGCCACCAGGACTGAGCTCAATCTACTCTTCAATGCCAACAAAGACTCACTCATGCAAAAGGGTGTCAGCATTCATCAGAAGAGGTGAGAAGATGGTAGAAACCAATAACAGTAACGCCACGTAATTTGTAAGCTATTAGCATGATGTGACTAGAATAGGTATTGCCAAGGGAGATGCTAGGAGTTCTAGGACCCCTGAATCGTACAGGAAAGTGTGGGGTTCTGCAGGGCCCCATGTCTGAACAGGGCCCTTAGAATCGTCCTAATCTTCCCCCCATTATGGCGCCTCTATGTGGTTCCTTAATGATGTTTATATGTATTATCAATTGCATCACAAATGGCTGCATTTTATCTGTCTAGGCAAGCAGTCCAAACTGTGGACTTTGGAAACTTCAAATCAAGTGTCGTGACGGGAACAGAGATGAGAGTTGTCTGGGCCTGGATCCCAGAACGCTTCGCCCTCTTTGAACCTATGAGGCTGTTCAGCACAGATGAACATGTCCGAAGTCTGTCTTCGTAAGTATTCACATTTTACTATTCCTATGATATTAAAAGAAGTATATTTCATCCAGAGATATCATGTTTTCTTAATGGTGCTGAAGCTAAATGTAGATAGTATGCCTTATGAAGGCAAACTTTGAATTTTGTATAGCACAATCAATAGCAATAGCTTTGAAGTAAGTGCGATTTGGAAGCTAGCTAACCTCAGGGCTTGGTTACATAACACTGAGAGAGGCAGTGTTGGTTGTATCAACATGAAGTGCATAACTATTCTCCGGGTCAGAAGCATGAACAATTTCTACTTTACTTCAAGTGAAGTTTGGTTGAATTTGATTGTTGTCGTTTTTTGTTTTTACGTCAATGTTAACAGGAAATGCTTTGAATTTCCTTGTCACAATTTGCGTCAAATTTGATGATGATAGAATTGAACATTAGCAGTCAACAAAAGAGTATCCATGCAGTCTCCAATGTCCTTCAAATGTTCTTTTGACTTTCCCTCGGTTGCTGCACGTCCCTACTGCAGAAAACGGCAGATTAGGTCTGTGGCGTTTGAAAAGTTGTGTGACTGGTTACTACAGAATGACAAGTCAACATGGTGCATGACTGTGACTGACCCTTTGCTGACCTTTCACCGACTCAGACATTCCATGTCATGATTCATGATTACTAAATGAACCACCAAAAACACCTGTCGACGAGGGTGAAACACTGTCAATATTGAAACCATTGATCACATGGTCCACCAATACACTGGTATTACACTGGTTGATTGTGTTTAAAAATCTAATTTTATTTCCATCAGACTTAAACTGCATCTATGGTCATTTTGAATTGGCATCTAAATCTAGGTTGGATGCAACTGGTTGGGTGATACTGTAAGGTTAATTTCAACGACATACTTAAAACGCTACTACATGTCCACTTTAAAGTTACAAATGATTGTATGTGAATGTTTATTTGGATTTCTCCAGATTTTACTCCCATGTTGATGGACATGAGCCAGCCGTACTGCTTCTCAAAACAGTGGATGAAGAGGTAATTACTAAACAGGAATGCTAACATCAAATAGTAGGACAGTTTACACATTTGACCCCGTGTTTACAAGGACTGTGCTGCTATCGAATTTTACAGGTGTGTGGTGCTTTCCTGTCGACCGATTTATTAGAGCGAAAAAGACTTGACTCAGAGGGACTTCAATATTTTGGGACTGGAGAAAGTTTTGTCTTTACGGTGAGACAGTAGAATATAATTGAATTGAATAGAAGAAAATATTTTGTCTCCACAGGTGGACATTTTTCTTTGCAAGTTGTGGCATATGACACACATAACCCGTATACCTAGACACTGAACCACTGGATATCTTTAAAACAAATAACAACATGTTGACAACAGTACAAAAATATTTCCCTCCAAAACATGCTGTGGTTTACTCGCAATTCATATGACTTTCGCTGTCCTCTGTCCTTAACAGTGATCAGATCACTGAAACACAGCTACTTTTACAATTGTAGTGAGTAACAATATACTTGTTCTTTCAGCTACGGCCAGGCATGGAGCGTTACCGATGTGCTTTGATCCACATCATGTCCCGGCGGCGTCCCTCTCAGGATGTCTCCTCCGCTGGCACCCCCCACGACCCCTGCCTGACATGCCCCTTCAACATCCCCTCAGAAAGATCCATCTCGCCCAAGAGTACCAAAGTAGAGGGAGCCTCCAAATTCATTGCAGGAGACAACGAGAAGCTGGTCATTGGTAAACTGTTTGTTGAAAACAGTCCTGTAAAATATATGCCTGCTTGAATGCCTTAACATTGTTGAGGGATCTTTAACCCTGCCTTGCAATAGGAACACTCATAGCATTGTATATGTTTGGACTTTGCACTGAGAGAGAGGTGTTGGGGTTAAAAGGATCTTTTTGTACAGTGTATTGGTATAAATATTACTGTGAAGCTCGTGAAAGACAATTAGCAGGGGCTGTTGACAGTGTGTATACCTGTACAGTGCTGATGTATTTACAGTATGGGTTGTGTGCGTATCTCTTCAGGAGGCGATGGGGGTCATGCCATCTACCTGCATGAAGATTTGCAAGAGGGGTACACAGAGCGATGTGACACCTTTGATAGCGCTCCTCTCTGCAAAGGACATTTCAAGATTCAGTCTTTGGAAGTGTGGGGAATCCAGAACTCTATTTCCTTCTCACACTATTTCACTCATTGAAGAGAAGACATTGACAGACCTTTGACGTCAAGTTACACCAGAACGCTGTATTTTGCTCCCTCTGACAATCACTTTGTGTTTTTTTTTCCTTCCACTATGTCTCTTGTGGCTATATGTTCCATGAACTGTAGGTTTATGTGAGGTATACGAGGGACATTGTGACAAGCAAAATGTGTATTGTACATGAGGAATATGTTTTTATAGTATTTTCGAAAACTTTCACTTGTCAATGTGATATTTTATAATATATATTTGAATTAAGTGTTAAAAACTGCATGCTATTCAAATGATTATAAGGATTTTTAACTATCTACATGAGTATTGGACAAGTAGTATAAATAAAGCATTACAATTGTAAGTCTCAACATTGAGGAATCGCAGCCTTTGGTATTTTTCCTTGAATAATGATGATAATGTCCAGAGCCATAGACATTTCTATGGCTATTTCTGTTCTAAGTTTTCTATGACTAGATTTCTATTGCTTTGGCAGAGCCATGGACAGTAACCATAGGAACAGACTCAAACAAATCGTGCTGTTGCTAGGTCACGTTTGTTTGGATGGTAAATTGAGAAAGCTGGCAAAATATCTTTACATACGGACAGGCTAGCTAGCTAAAAACTCGCTTTTGCAACTTGCAGTGCTTATGTTAATAGTTCTGATCAGGGTAAGGCCGTGAAGAATCATGGCTGGGGACGCGCAGGACATTCCACGCCTTGAATTAGAGTCTGTCATTGGATTTAATGGTATGTTATGAAGATATAGATTAGCACTCTACTACTGTACTGTACAGTACAGTACTTGTGCTAGTAGTCTAACAGCTAGCTCTACAGTACAGTACAGTAGCTATCGCGGCTAGCCCACATTAACTGGCTATACAATGAATGCATTTGATTTAGGCAATTCATAAAAAATGGGAACACAAACTAAGGTTACTGTACTTTTGCAATTCTTTTGTCAGGACATGTCTTTTCTGGCCTCGAAGTCCATCCAGATGGTGAACACTTAATTTATCCTCTCGGTTGCACGATCATCGTAAAAAGTATCAAGGATGGTAAACAAGAGTTTCTACATGGACACACAAACAACGTTTCCTGTGTCGCTGTTTCCAAAAGTGGAAAATACATTGCCTCAGGACAAGTCACGTTCATGGGCTTCAAGGTAAACACGGGAACGGGTCTTTCATTGTCAACTCATAGGTTAATTAATGATCATAGTCAAATATCAAATAAAAACTATATCACTTCACTCTAGGCTGATATTATAATCTGGGATTATGCCAAAAAAGACATACATGCCAGATTACAACTTCACAAAGCGAAGGTGGAAGGTCTCGCCTTCTCTCCCAATGACAAGTACCTGGTGTCCTTGGGTGGCCAGGACGATGGCAGGTACAGAGAATATCGATAATACCATGTCAAATATTACCGTGTAACATATATGTTACGCTATAGCCAATAGGTGTGTCCTCTTGTGTACTGTGTACAGTATGACTACTGTGTCTCCGTGCGTGAATGATGCTTCCCTTGCCTTGCAGCATCGTGGTGTGGAACATCGAGAGCAAGGAGGCCATCTGTGGAAGCCCAGCCTCAGCCCACAGCGCGGGCCAGTGCCTCACCATCAAGTACGGCAACGACACCGACGACCTTTTCATCTCAGCTGGGAAGTGAGTGACTCGTTCAAAGTGGGCTTTGGTGTGAAAGTTCTGGAACTCTCCTCTGTGGACAAAAATGCCAGCGCTGAAGTCGCAGCGGAAAGGTCAGTCGTCTTAGTAAGGCAAAGTGCATACCATTCCTCCAACTCTTGTGGTTTTGTGCTTTTCTGTTTTAGTGGCACACTGCGTGTTTGGGAGTTAGACCTTCCCAACAGGAAGATTCGCCCCACGGAATGCCAGACAGGACAACTAAAGCGTATAGTGAAATGCATCGAGGTGAGAGACACAAACACAAGTCCCGCCCGCCTTTTGAAAATGTTTTCAAATTTTGCTGTTCGGCAAATCTATCCCACCACCCCACCGCTTTTGATTACGAAAATCTAATTTAACAGCCACGTTCTTGGTTATTAAAAAAGATGTCCCAGCCACATTTAAAAACAAACCCACGACGCCCCTGCACAAACGCTGTAAGAGGAACCGATGTCGTCTACAATGTATTTCATCATCAAGAACCGATTACCATACAAATCTCCCGCGTGACGGTGGCTTTCATGCCTTTACCGTCCTACACGGTCTCCTGACTCCATACTGTGACTCGTCACTAAACTGGAAGGGCCATTTGACCTGCAGTTGAAAAGAAAGTGGTCCTGAACCACGAGTGTTGTCCTGCTACTTACTATAGGAGCATAGCTTCTGAGGAGTCGGGTGGCTGAGCGGTTAGGGAGTCGGGCTAGTAATCTGAAGGTTGCCAGTTCGATTCCCGGCCATGTCAATTGACGTTGTGTCCTTGGGCAAGGCACTTCACCCTACTTGCCTCAGGGGAATGTCCCTGTACTTACTGTAAGTCGCTCTGGATAAGCGCGTCTGCTAAATGACTAAATGTAAATGAGGAGGATGAACATGAACGGCGTGGATCGGACGTGTTACAGATCCAGGAAGACGGCCAGTTCTTCTACTGTGGGACGACCAGCGGAGACATCATGAAGGTGAACCTGAAGACACGGCTGCTGAACAGCTGCGGGCCGCTCAAACAGAAGTTTAGCAAGGTGGGTCTCATAAGCCAATCAAATCAAGGAGGGCTGCTGGCTTCGTGATTGTTTTTCACTGCTTTGCTCGAGGTTGTTTAAGACTTTTTTTCCAGTTCACACACCGGACACACACACACCAGTAATTGAATTATCGCTAAAGGATGACATTGGGGAAATGGCTGAAAAAAATGGCTACCAGGCCTATGACATTGCTATGTATTTGACGTTGTGGGAGACCAAGAGAAACACACCGTATCGTTTCTAACCTCAACCGGCCCGGGGTTTGCTGTTCTTCCTTGTTTTCGTCTGAGCAGGGTGTAAACACGTTGAAGATGCTGATGTCAGGGGACATCCTGGTGGGCTCGGGAGACGGTATGTTCACGCTGTGCTCCGGAGCCAACTTCAAAACCCTCAAGTGAGCTTCTCAAACGATCATCACGCCACCGCTCACTCGGAATGTGGAAATGAATCTTTTCATTTGAATTTGAACCCAAGTGTTTTCTATGGCTGTTGGGTGGTACTGGAGTGTGAGGTGATGATTGTTGATGATTGTTAGGTCACGTGGTTGTTCATCAATAGCTGGGTCGATTTGTCTTACACATACACTTTTATAAACATAGATTTACACGCAGAAAATTGTACCGATTGTATTTTATTGATAGGTTTAATCCACAGACTAATTATTGTGCTAAGTCCAGTAAAGTTTATCAATGTGAACCGTCCCTATGAAAAGTAACTGGAAATACAAAAGCAAAGTTAGGGTTGTGATGTGTCCAATCAGTCACACCGCCTCCTCCGTCGTGTGACAGGAAGGTCCAGCTGGAGGGCGGGGTGACATCCGTCACGCTGAGAGGCAAGGGCCAGCAGTTCTTCGCCGGGACGGTGGCCTCTCAGATCTACCGCTTCGACTCCACGGAATTCCAAGCCGAGCTCATTTCCACGAGTCACAACAGCACTGTCAAGGACGTGGCCTTCCCCTTGTGAGTGAAGGCTGGGCTACAAACCCCATTTCACCTAGAGGACCCTCAGGCTTACATTTACATATAGTCATTTAGCAGACGCTCCTATCCAGAGCGACTTACAGTAAGTACAGGGACATTCCCCCCGAGGCAAGTAGGGTGAAGTGCCTTGCCCAAGGACACAACGTCATTTGGCACGGCCGGGAATCGATCTGGCGACCTTCTGATTACTAGCCCGATTCCCTGCCTGTTCAGTCACCTGACTCCCGCGCAGGCTTGCCCGTCAGTACCCACGTCTCCCCACTAGAGGTCCCCGTATCCTTTGAGAAAGAATCATTGAAAATACCCCCAGACGATTTAGCTCTTGACACACTCGTTTTTTACGCTGGACAGGTAAGCCAGTTAACTGTAGCTGCTTCAGAGGCAGAACTTCACGGCAAAGCCTTTCTTCCCAGAGCAACACACCGTCGCACATCCATAGACTCATAGCGTGTCTCTCTTCCAGCGGCTCCTCGGAGCTCTTCGCCACCTGCTCCCAGGATGACATCAGAGTGTGGCACTCCGACACCTCCAAGGAGCTGCTGCGCATCTCCGTGCCCAACATGACCTGCAACGCCCTGGACTTCATGATCGACGGACGGAGCATCATCAGCGGTGGGCACAGAGAGCCGGCATCTGTACACCCCGAAGCCATTCCAAAGGCTATGCCCTCCACCGCCCTCTGTAGCTTCACGGCTGCTCTCACACGTCACACACCCAGCATTGCCACACATCCGATATGTGAATCACGGTTCAGCCTATGTATTATACGATGACCAAGGCCGCTGCAGATTCAGGGGGGCTCCAGAGACTTTCGCCGCTCGTTCACGTCATGTTTTTTGTGTCGTCGCCAGCGTGGAACGACGGGAAGATTCGCGTGTTCGCCCCGGAGAGCGGCAGGGAGATGCTGGTCGTCCACAATGCCCACAGCATGGGCGTGACGGCCATCGCTGGCGCCAGGGACTGCAAAAGGATCGTGAGCGGAGGGGGAGAGGGACAGGTGAGGCGTGACAGGCTGGGAAAACAGGCGCCCCCTCGCTTACGGCAATCGCGCCATACCATCCACTGACTACACAGTCAGGCCGTAGGGGTTCGCAAATCGACGGTTTTAAAAGGGGGCTTTTCAGGGCGTTTTTTTGCTAAGCGAGCAGCTTCATGTTTTCTTGTTCACTTGTGGCATGTGGCAGGTGCGGGTGTGGGAGATCATGCAGGGCTGTCACCGTCTGCTGGAGACCATGAAGGAGCACAAGGCCACCATCACTTGTATCAAGATCAAGAGCAATGACAAAGAGTGTGTCACAGCCAGCTCGGACGGAGCCTGCATCATCTGGGACCTGGTGTGAGTTTCCGGCGCCAAACGGCGCCCACAAACATTTACATGAGTCATTTAGCAGACGCTCTTATCCAGAGTGACTTACAGGGACATTCCCCCCCGAGGAAAGTAGGGTGAAGTGCCTTGCCCAAGGACACAACGTCATTTGGCACGGCTGGGGAATCGAACTGGCAACCTTCAGATTACTAGCCCGATTCCCTCACCGCTCAGCCACCTGGGACCCACGCTCATACATGTGCATGCATAATTAACAGGTCCTAATACATGAGCGTGTGTAACCCACTAGCGTGTATTTCCCACACATATACATTAGTGTGGCGCCAGACTACCTGTTTGTGATGTGCTTCCCATTGAGCCTTCGACACTACTCTCGTTCTCTCTCTGACCTCTCTACCTCTCTTACCCCTATCTCTTTTTCTCTGATCCCATCCTCCCGCCGCTTCTGTTGCAGACGCTTTGTGAGGAATCAGATGGTTCTAGCCAACACTCTGTTCCGATGTGTGTGTTACCACCCGGAGGAGTACCAGGTCATCACAAGTGGCACTGACAGAAAGGTTTGGAACGACTCAAATCCAATCCATGCCTATTGTACACTCAATGGCACTGAAGTACCAGAGAGGTGTGTTTAGAGTGTGTGTGTGTCGTGTGTGTGTAATCATGTGGACCAGTTACGCACAGTGCTGTTGTTTTGAGTAAATCCCCTCTCCAGCAGACGCTTTCAAGCCATGACGCGGCAGTCTCATGTTGCCAAGTGCGCACAGCAGTTAACTGGGTTGTGATTGTTTGTAACGAAACACGCGAAATCATCTACGAAAAGGTCACAAGTTCAAAATGGCGCCTGTGAATAACTGCCTCTCTGAGACGAGGCTCACCCACCTCTGTGCTAATAAACCCATATTGTCGTCCCAACACCACGCTGTGAGGCTAGGACAAGCTGTACTGATTAGCCAGCACTGTGTATACACTGCCATGGAAAAGAGGGTGAAAGGGAGGGGAGTGATAGAGAGAGAGAGAGAGAGAGGGGTAAATAATAAAAAAGCAAGATAGAAGAGAGCGCTCTGGCTCGCGCGCCTTCCTGCGGATACGCCCGTGCCATCCGTGTGCGCGCGTGCCAGCTCCGCCATCTGCTCGCCCCAGGACACAGGCACTCTGTCTGGGGAGGCCAAAGGGCCTGCCACCCCCCACACCCTCTCCCTCCATCCCTCCCTGCCCACACGCGGCATATCCGGAGTGTTGAAAAACAGAGTGCCAAGCGAGGGAGCGAGGGGAAAGCGGAAAAAGAGAGAGCAAGGGCGGGGAAGGAAAGAAAGAAAGACGGAGACAGAGAGAGATTGAGAGGGTGTCAAAAAGGCAGAGGGACAGAAATGTGTGCGTGGGCCAAAGCAGGTCCTTGGCTCTGGGTTCAATGAAGGACTCACTGGAGACAGCTTCACACCCTCTCCAGCGTTGGAAGGGACGGAGAGGACAGCTTGGCTGGGAGGTCAGCTCGGCATTCTCTCATTCCTGGGTGCGATTGTTTGTCTGTTGGCCTCCCAAGCTCAATCGGCCTGTGGTCGGCAGCCATGTTGTTTGAGGTTGGATTCGGCACCGCGTGCATTTTGGTTGTTATTATGGCATTTCAATTACAGGGGAAACATCCGTTCTTTTGAAAAATGTTTTCTGAGAGACTACTGTCTTTCAGACATACTGTACTTTGAGACGGAACAAACGGTGCTATTTTAGTTCTCCCGTTTGTTCCACCAACTTTGAAGCCTTTTTTCCCCCCAGCACGGAAAATAATGCTTTTTGAACATGCTGTTGTGGTGCGTCTAATGTCCTTGAGAGGCCCAATTACGCTGAGAAAGAGATTGTTTATTTGTGAGGAGGTGGTTAAGTGGATAAGCGTGATCAGGCACACTGCACAGACACAGAGACAGGAGTGATCACAGCCCACACTAAAGACTGTTCCCCCTTCCCCTTCATGCGCGTTACAATAAATCACTTTACCGCAGTAAACCATCTATATGTTTCGGACCATGTAAGACAAGCAAACATACTGCAGGACAATGCACTGTACATCAATAGGGACACGCGTACAGTCATCACAGAAAAGATATAGCTTCCCCTACATCATGAATAATGATGACATTCTGTTTTTCTCTGTAAGGGGGCTGTGCCTCAGGGCGCATGTTCTGGCAGTCGGTGTGGTAGGTAAGCGAGGGTAACAGTAGCTAGCCTGACTGGCCGTAATTAATTCCTATTGGCCGTTGAGGTGGCCGGCGGCCAGGTTCCTCGGCGGAGAGTGAGAGAACACAGATGGACAAGGGCGGCTCACACAGACTAATAAGCCCACCATGTCAGGAGAGAGAGAGAGAGAGAGAGAGAGAGAGAGAGAGAGAGAGAGAGAGAGAGAGAGAGAGAGAGAGAAATGGAGAGAGAGAAATGGAGAGAGAGAAATGGAGAGAGAGAGAGAGAGAGAAATGGAGAGAGAGAGAGAGAGAGAGAGAGAAATGGAGAGAGAGAAATGGAGAGAGGGGGATCGTGACAAACACTGGGGAGTCAAATTTGTGTCTGTTAGTCTGGTTACTGTGCCTTTTTCAGGTGTGCCACACACTGCCACATAGTATTAGAGCATTGCTATTAGCTGATATTGTTTGGTGTGTTTTGGTCATTGCGTTGACCAAGTAGATTCATCTTACTGGAGTACAGAGACTAACCAAGTCACAAATCCATTCCACTTGAAACATGGGATCAACACAGACTTGTGTATTGTATTTTAACGTCATGGAACTGTCTTGGAAATATAAATAAGATGCATTTCATCCTTGATTCTGTTTGTTTTCCTCCTGTCCCATTACAACAAACCGTATTTGATATGTGCAAGATTGCATTACCCCTTTGTAATGCATTATGTTTGTGGTCCTGGACTGAGGGACAAAACACAACTATTCTCACAAATGCTTCTATTCTGAACTCAACCAAGTAACACAAATTCTCCTCCTCTGTTTGCCAACAACCAACAATCCTCCAGGTATTTTTAGAAATTATTGAGTTTATCTATTAGCATATTCTTGAAATGTTTTACATTTTCTTATTTATCTGTGCAGGTGGCCTTGCTTTGGGCCACTAAATTTTCATTTATTTTATTCAGTCCGTAAATAGATTTCTTCTTCTTCTTCTCCTGTAATTAGATTCCCCACCTAAGGAATTGATTGCTTTCAAGTGCAATCTGTTTGGCCCCTTTCAATATTTCCAGACACAGGAAGGCCTAAATAGTCTTATCGTGTGCACGCTCCACTCCTGCGTTCCTAGCGCCCCTCAGAAGCTGTATTTTACTGATGAATTCCTTCATAGGCCTGACTGGTTTGTAAAAGTAATTAGCTTTGTCGTAAAAATAACAAGAAAGGACCCTAACTTCCGTGTGGGAGATTGTGGTATTACTGCGCTAAAAATAACTTCAAAAAACAATCGCCTTTGAGAGGCCGAGTCTTTGACAGCTGCACACCCTCAGGAGACGATTAACTCTCATTTAAAGTTGCACGCGTGTTTTGTTTTCTGTGTGTTTTTTTTTGTTTTTGTATGGTGGCATTCGACAACTTGATAGACTTCCACCGTCTGTATTTACATATAGAGGAGTAATGAGGATGATTAAGGCAGAGAAGCATTGTCGGCGCAGAATAACGAGTCAGACTAGTGACACTATCTCTCCTCACTCCACACTATAATGCAACACGTATACTAGGTTGTGGCCCTGTAAGTGTTCCAAAGTCTACAAATCACCCAACTCCCTGAGGGGAAGAATTCTACTCAAAGAGGCAGGTACATAGAGGATGTGCCAACACCTTGAATGAAGATATCAAATATGTCAACAGTGATCTCCTAAACTTGATCTTGGTCTTGGTCCACACCCCAATTGATGTGCTCTTTCTGCCCTGTGCTGCGTCCTCTCTAGATTGGGTACTGGGAGGTGTACGATGGGTCAGCCATCAGGGAACTGGAAGGATCCTTGTCAGGGGCCATCAATGGCATGCACATCACACAGGACGGCAGACATTTTGTCACAGGTATCGTTTATATTGGTGGTCGGTTAAACTGAGTTTGTTTTGATTGTCAACAGAGATGAATATTGCTATTGAAATGTTTATTTGTCTCCGACTACTAATGGAAAAACAACTGAACCCTATAATACCGACAGGCATAAAACAGGCATAAGCGTTTTGGCAGTTCCAATCTGGAGAGTGAACAAATCTTCACATAGCGCCCTGCAGAACACATGAATAAACAATGCGTTCCGCACGTCCGTGCTATTTACCCCCCCCCCCCCCCCCACTAGGTGGCGATGACAAGCTGGTGAAGGTGTGGGACTACTCAGAGGGCGAGGTCACCCACGTGGGCATCGGTCACAGTGGCAGCATCACCAGCATCAGGATCTGCACCAACAACCGCTGGGTGGTCAGCACCAGCGCTGACGGGGCCGTGCTCAGGTGGAGGTACCCCCACCCTTCCTAGAGCGCCCTCCGCAGCTCTGGAGGGATATGGGGGAAAGCACGCGTCGTAGAACGTTTCCCCCTTCGTTCGCCTCGAATGTACATGTTTCTCTCAGAGCAACATATAGATAGCTCTTTACATCAGCATTTCCATCACAGGTACTTTTACAATTGTGTCTAGAAATAAACAGACTCTGATAATGAAGCAGGGTTTAGAATATTTCTTCTTGCATGTGTGACTGTAGGCAATATACGATTGTAGTTGTGTGGTTGTGCACTAATGTGCAATTTCTACCTAATCTTCACAATGCAGCATCCACAGGTGGAATCTTATGGTAATGGCATAATGATGAATTCACATTTACAATTCATCTCATGTAAAGCACTATCCGGCGACATTAGCAGACCCTTTTCGGTACACTAATATGCAAAACAGTTTGGGAACCTATTTCCTTCGAAGAGAAAAATCACAAAGAATCAATTGTGTCTCTCTTTTGTCTTTTCTCTGTTAAATGAAATGCGAAAAAGCCCTCTTTGGTCTATACAGTACATGAGATGCGTATTTCATTCAAGGTACGACCGTCTGCCATGTGTCTCGTGTGGCAAAAAAAAAGAGAGAGGCGAGGCCCAGATTCCGGGTGCACTTTAGCACACTGCTCCTGTCAGCTAATCTATCACCGGGGGCTCCCTGGGGAGCGCTGGTGGAGGAGGGAAGCTCAGAGAGTGGACCTCGTGGAGTGGCGCTCTCTCTCCCAAACTCATTCCCATCTCAATTGCTCCGGAGCGGACTCAATAATTAATAGCTACCCCCTGTTACCCCACAAAGTCGGCAGCACCAAGGAGCGAGTCAGCAGAAAGGCCCCCCCCAGCTTGATGAAATGGGTGTCCCTCTGCCCTCCTGCTGCCCTGGCTCCACAGATGCCCAAGGGGGGCCTTTTCCTTCTGAAGTGAGGATTGTTGAGCCTATCACTGTGATGTGAAATGGGTGTTTGATTTCACAGGCTTGAGCTGGTCATGCGAGAGCTGCTATAACTAAATCAAATGAGCATGTTTTCCATATAATATCCCCGCTGGGAAAAAAGGGTATTATCAAAATACAGGATGAGACCGAATCTAGTTCAATATATAAGCACATCTGGCTCACTAAATCCAATCTCTGGTATTGGCGAGCTGTGAAATTAAACTGAACTGATTAAGAATCTCAGCAGCCAAGGCGCAAAAACATGCAGTAGCAGCATTTGCCTACTTTCAAAACTATTTAATTGCCTTTGAAAGAGCTTTACATCAGGTTTTTTTTTCCTCCACAGATTTGTATGCCTTTTTATAGTGCAGATAGGAACAGTATGGGATCTTAGTATTTTGGGGAATTTGAAGAGAGACAATACATTAGAGGAGCACGTGACTGGTGAAGCAGATGCAGCTGGTATCCATCACTAGCGCAAACAATTTCTCCCGTAACAGCAGGGGGCTCAAACACCTACATGCATCCTACATTCTATGAAGATTTCTGACCAACTTATTGAAAGCACCAAGCATATTACAAACACAGTTTTCCCTTCTATGCGCACAGGCACTGTAACGTGATTTCAGTATGTTACTCAGTATTCAAATACAGCTCTTGGAATTGGTCTACATGTGTAACCTAAGTCACATTGAAACTCAACTAAAATTCACTGACAAAAACATTAGCCCTTGGGTACAGTCACTGACAGTACAGCTGCCACCATCACTATACAAACTAAACTAAACCAGGCTAATAAGATTCATGGTGGGAGGGCATTGCTTGCACGATTCACCCAAACAGAAACTTCACTAGCGCGCTCGGACTAGCAGAGAGGGAGGGAGAGAAAAGACCGCCAGCCACAGCGTAGACTACGCAAGAGCCCTAGTCGCTGCGAGCGAACGAGGAAGTAGTATAGTAAAATTGAACCTCGCCGAGACAGAGGAACATGGAGTTGAAGGGAGCTAACCTTTACACTTGTTACAGGTGTCACCATTTTACAACACAGTGACAATTCAGTCCCGAGAGCCGTTGGGTTTTAAAGGAATGTCTGGGTAACATTGTTTTGTCATGTGCCTTGGCACGGAATCGGTGCCACCTTGTTGGTGAGGTTTCAAGAGGAAGACGCAGATACGGGCAGACAGGTGCGTATGGACCCAGTCTTTTCGACCATTACGTTTTCAACACTTGCTGCCCGGGAAATAACCGACAGCCATGGATACCAAGGAGAATAAGATGAGGAAACATACAATGAAACCCAAATCGACGAAGCGTAAAGAGAAGAAATATAAAACCACAAAGATTTTCAGGCGAAAATCTTTGAAGTCCGTTGGTAATTTTATGAGCAGGGTATTGAAAACTTTGGGAACTTTGGCACACTTTGGAGACGTCGAGCCACCTGACGCTGAGGATGATGATGGTGGTTTCAAAGAAAGCGGAGCATGCACGTTGAGTGCCACCTCAGGGAATTTTAAGGATGAACTCCAGGTTTCGAGGGATAATACTATGAAGAAGAGCTGCACAGTGTCTTCTCACGGATCTATAAAAGACAGGCTGTCCTGGTGCTATGGCGACAAAACTCCCGGGGTCCTTGGTTTGAAAAATCATGGAAACACCTGTTTCATGAATGCCGTGGTTCAGTGCCTCAGTAATACAGACCTTCTTGCGGAATATCTTGGTTTGGAACAATATAAATCAGATTTGTGTCAAAGGAGAGTAAATGGAGTTGTTAAAAGCGAGGACGTGCCAAATGCCAGGGGTGAGGTTACCGAACAGTTGGCGTCATTGGTGCGGGCGCTTTGGACCCTTGAATATACGCCTCAGCTGTCAGTGGAATTTAAGGTGAGAGCATTTCTAGGGATTAGTTGTTGTATAGCAATTTTCAGGAGTTTATACTACAGTCGTATTACCGGGTTGAGCTTTCAACTGGTGGGGGCAAATGTTCCTTTCAAACTCAGACATCTCATGCCCTCACAACGCTGCGCTTTCCGTTTCAGCACGCTAATGGCAGAATAATAACATTATGTTTCGCAAAGGGAATTGTGTCAAGTATGCCAAGTCTTTATATCGTAATCACTCATATTACTGGATAGAACATGTCGTTCCTTATAACGTTTGGTAAAAAAGTCAATAATGCGTGGATGACCGCCAATGGTCAGCACTGTCTTCCTCACTTATTTCCGTGAGAGCTCGCAGGTAGTATTTCAGGGGAGGAGCCATGGGGTAAAAGTCAGGTGAGACGTTGGTCAGCAACAAACTCGTGTCAAAGATCACTTTAGTAGGTTCAGAGTGAACATTTTGTTTACTTAAGGGACACATAACTGTTTGAGAAAGCTTTAAAACACAAGCCCCTAGGTCAGCTGTCAAACCTCAAGAAGCTATGGCAGGCTTTCTCAATGAGAGAAGAACAATGATCTGGATTTTGGAATCGCAACACCAGCAAACAAAAAAGGACGTGGCAGGGTGTGCACGCAGTATGCTTGTGTGTATGTCGCCTCTTGCCCCCACCTGCACTCTCTAGGCTGTTTGTCTGCATTCCCAGGATGCCCTTGCTGGGTGGGAGGGAGGGAGGGAGGGAGGGAGAGAGGGAGGGAGAGAGCTGTGTTTCGCATGCAAGAGGATGCACCCTCTGCTCTGGGTTTACAGCATACTGATGAGGCGGTAGCCATTTCAGAGCCCCAGGCAGATGACCAGTTCAATCCAGGTGTCTGCCTGGTGGTCTGGCCTTGACCAGATAGCTGTGATCACCCAAACACAAGGGCAGCGTCACCCTTGTGAGTCACTTCCCACTGAGAACTAGAACGACAAAAGAACGATGAGTCACCATCGATAAAAAAAAAAAAAAAAACGCGGCTTTTGTCAACACCAAAGAGAAAAAAAACCATAACGTGTCTCTCAAAACAAACCGTCTTTGAGTGCTCCCCTTTCATCCATCACCTCCCAGATTATTTTGGAAGGCCGAGTGTGTCCTCTCGCTCTGCTACACTTTTCGCAATACCCTGGTTTCCTATCGACTGCTACGCTGAGAGTGAAGCCACGGGATGTTCACTGTAGCTCGCACAACTCCAGTGCATTTAGCCCGAGAAAGGAGGATGCCCTCCTGCAGAGCGATGCGCTCTGCGAGAAACGGCCCTGATGCGAGGAAACGCGGGCCTCCATTACTTCCTTGTCCATTCATCTTCCTAATAGCGGGGGCTGGTCTTCGACGGGGGCGAGGACGGTTCCTAAGAGCCTTTTTGCTTTGACAGCTGATGGCTGTTGTTAACGTTCAGCTTGCTTTGTGTACATTTACATTACATTTAGTCATTTAGCAGACGCTCTTACCCAAAGCGACTTACAGTAAGTACAGGGACATTCTCCCCGAGGCAAGTAGGGTGAAGTGCCTTGCCCAAGGACACAACGTCATGTGCACCGGCCAGGAATCGAACTGGCAACCTTCAGATTACTAGCCCGATGCTCTACCCGCTCAGCCACCTGACTCCCCGTAGAGGAGAGAACGGACGGAGGTGTCGGAACTGTAAACAATGTCAGGCTAAAGTGTCACTAGTGTGCGTAAGCTTTACAAACCACACTCTGAACTTTTTGTACAGTTGACGTCAGTCCACATTTAGACGTATGTCCATTATTTGTAAACAAGATAACGTGATCTGAAACGGGAGCAGCTTTACAAACCAGGATTTGTAAAAGACACGGAACATCACTCGCATCCCGCACATGTCGCTTGAGGTAGAATTCATGGTTGACAGCGAACGGCAGGCGACGACTGCAAAATGTTCCCCACCTCTCATGTCTTATTTCAGTCATGTTCCTGGTGATAAAAAGGCCCAGAGCCCGTCTCATCGCTCGCACTTAAAATAGCAGGCAGACGCCATGTCAACTGACAAATCTCTTAAATGCCTAAGAACATGATAATATGCGGTTACAGTCAGCATGCTACCTCACAACCCAGTGAGCACTACTTTAATTGCACGCCTTCTGACTAAAGGCAACAAAAACGCAAACACGGCATCCGATATATATGTCTATGTAAGCACTGCATTTGTAACGTGTTTCCAATACAGTTATGAGCCGGGTGATTTATGTCCAGAGTGCAACATAGGTGGGGAATGAATCCATCACACTGTGCTGGGCTGTAAGAACAGCCAATCATGTGAGGGGGGTTAGGGGGTCGGGCCTGACTTCGACACTTCATCATAGCGAAGGGGGAAACGCGGAAACCGTTACGATATAGCATGGGGAACATCACATTTCTCCCCGTGGCATATTTACTGCCTCGGCCTCAAGTCGTTTGGGTTTAAACTTCTCGATTACAAAAGCAGGGAGGGAACGTTTCTCAGACTGTAAACCACTCAGGGACGATTATTACTGTCGCAATTCATCTCAGTCTCTTCATGATAGCAGTAAATCCAACATTATGGACCAGGAATTACTGTGTCAACTCACTGGCGTCATGTTGACAAGGATTTTGCTAATATCCTCTTGGAAAAATAACAAAGCTTTGCATCTAAAATAATACGGCCGCCATGAAAAACGGGCTACTATTTTGCGGAATGTTTTGGAGGTGAATCAAGCCTGAGCTGAGCTGGGGAGGAGGGAGGGAGGGAGGGAGGGAGGGAGGGAGGGAGGGAGGGAGGGAGGGAGGGAGGGGGGAGGGAGGGAGGGAGGGAGGGAGGGAGGGAGGGAGGGAGGGGGGAGGGAGGGAGGGAGGGAGGGAGGGAGGGAGGGAGGGAGGGAGGGAGGGAGGGAGGGAGGGAGGGAGGGAGGGAGGGAGGGAGGGAGGGCATGAAGCGATGACCTGCCTGTGTGTGCCTGGTCAGCGGAGGAACGCCTGGGAAGGGAGCTAAAAAATGAAACCCCAAATGGAGCTGCATGTCGAGATGAATAACATCCGGGCTCATTCCAGCATCACCTGCTGGAGTGTGTGTGTGTTGGCATTAGTGTGTGTCTGTGAGGTCTAAGCATAGCCTTCCTTCCACCAAAAGGTTACGCAATATTATCATTTGTCAGGTCCCTCTCATCTCATCTCCCATGAAATCTGACAAGGTCCATCTTACAGGCCATGATGGGCGGGGCAGTGTATATGTGTTTAGTGAGGGAGAGGGGTCGTTTGTTTGATGTAGGACACATTCCTGTCTGGGTGGAGCTCTCCATATTCTTCACTGTTTACATTAGTGGGCAAGGGGAGGGGGGAGGGGCAAGGTTAACTATCTCCCAGTCACATTGACCAGTTATAGTTTGACTGAAGTGCCATCTCCAGCAGCAGAATTTAGGATGACATGTTAATGTTGGGCCTGCCCGCCAAGCCTTAAAATGGACAGTTTACGACCTTGCTGTTTGCCTTTGGAGACTTTAAAGGTTAATGGTCAAGATTGTGTTTGTTTTTAAAAGGCTCCGCCAGGAAGGCCAGCGGTTATGTCCGTTTCGACCACCAGGGGAGTGTTTCTCGACAACCTCCACTCTCCCATTCTCATTTGCCTTTCTCTCTTCTCCTCTCTTGGATACAGAAATGGGAAGCAGTCTTTCCTGAGACGTTTCCGATCCCACCAAACAGTAAAACAATCACGCAAAGGGATTTATTTCCAATTTACATTTGAATGTCGGCGCTCCCCCCGGCGGGTGCTCGATGCTTTCCGACATGACCACGGAGAGGGCGGCCTCTTCCGTGTGATTGCTGCTGGTTGAAGTGGATTTAGTTAGAGAATCTGATGTGTGTTCATCATGCAGACCGTCAGCCAAAAGGACAGTGAGCACTGGGAACAAGAACAAACAGAAAAGAGGAGCAAATATTGTTGGCTTACTCTGCAGCCGGTAAACACGCACACACTGCACAACTCACCGGTCCCAACTCAACGGGAATTTCGGGGCGTCGAGTCTGTCTTGCAACCTACTGCGAAGAGGAACATAGACACAGACAACAGCCACTTCCTCCCCCCCCCCCCCCCCATCACTGTCCTAATGAAGCCATAAAGGCTCTGTAATGTCATCAGGTTTCTGTTCCCAGACACAGCAGGGACCTCTCTAACCTTGGACACAAAAGGCAGCGGGGCTGCAGTCTTAGCTCCGCTTCCCCCCCCCCCGCTCCACCCCGCTGCCCTTCGGCTCGGTTTTCACAGCTTGCCCTTTCAGCGAGGTAGCGACGGCGCCGGTGCCCTTTGACGGCCCAGGAGAGGAAGGCAGAGGGGTCAGGGGGAACTCTTCCAATTTGTCCTCGCCCTCTCCTCCCTTTCTGCACCCCCGCATTGTGATTAAGCTCATTAGCGAGCTGTCTCAGGTGGGGGGGGCTGGGAGGGGGTGAGGCGGGAGGTAGAGTTCCGTGTTTATATTTAGACAGTGGCAGTATGATGCGCTGATTTTTAACGAGGCATGGAGAGGAGCCTGGGCACTGTCACTCACTGCCTGGAAAGAGGGAGAACAAGGAAAAAGGAAAAGAAAGAGGGATGACTGGCGGAATGGAAAATAGCCACCTGGTTGTCCTGATGGCGTTATTAGTTTTGTCTAATCGCTGTCTGCAGCTGATTGAAACACGTGTCAGAGAAACTTCCGGCTGACATGATGAAAAGCCCAACTCCTGTCAAACACGATGAAAGGCCTAACTCCTGTCAAACACGATGAAAGGCCCAACTCCTGTCAAACTCTTTTTTTTTCAGCTGGCAGCGTGGCAGGAGAGTTCTCGCACGGGTTCATCCTGGTCTGTGTCTGATCTCCTTTCCTGTCTCTCCTCCAGAGTATCGTCTCCAAGTACAACTCCCAGTTCCGGGGGAACTCGCAGCACGACGCCCTGGAGTTCCTCCTGTGGCTGTTGGACAGGGTTCACGAGGATGCCAACCCCAGCTCCAACAACCACAACCCCAGCTCCAACAACCACAGCAGCGGCAAGACCAAAGCCTCTGTCAAGGTAAGGGGCCATGACTTACCATCCATTAACAGGAAAGAGCGTCATCATAGCGTCTCCGGATGAACCGACTGTATCCAAGGAGATCAGGTAAGCGCTTTGAGATGGACTCCGAAGCCAGGCTCCGATGTGGGAGTCCTGAACTCCGGTGGCTCCAGATTCCTTAGGAAGCTGTTTTATTTTGAGGAACCCGGGAGAAGATGCTGAGATTAGCACTTGTTCAGGTGTGAGAGTTGCTGGAGCTTGAGTCATATCACCTGGATCCCACGCAAGAGCATGCACACACACACACACACCCACAGACACACACACACCCACAGCCTGCTTGCTCATCTGTTCCTGTCCCAAAAAGAAGCTTCTCAGTTTCTTTACCGGCACCTCACATTTACCAAGATGTTGTGTGCATCAAATGCCTGCATTTCAGACTGTCTAAACACAGTTTCAGGTGTTTTAATTAGCACTTAGCATCTGTTTAGTTGCGTAACAAACGTATCAGAATTGAAGTTTTGTTTTTGACCCGGGCCACGTCTTCACTATGAACGCTCTCACGCTCGAGAGAGACAAGGAGTAGATTCGAGTTTCTTTTAACATCACCGAAGAACGAATCCTCGGAACACTTCTGAACCCTCGCCTCGGTTGGCTATTAACAGCGCGTCTTTAATGACGGGGGGGCGACAATCGGTCTAACGAGACGGCGTCCTCGTCAGAAGTGCAGCGTGTGCTCAGGAATGCGATCCTCCTCCTTTTCCTCCTCGCCCGCCCTTGTGTTCGCCTGAATAGAGTGGCACGGTGTGTCCTCATCCCGCCTGGGTCGCCAAAATCAATTATCGCACTTTAGAAGGAGATACGGAATGTTCTCTGTGAGGAGGGGAGCTCTTTTGAATCCCCTCCGCCCCCCCATTTCCCTGGACTATCCCCCCCTGTCCCCCCTCACAAAGAAGCGGAGCCGGAGGGTAGTTGACGTGTGTGTGTGTGAGTGTGGAGCAGAGCCAGTCATGTCTGACTGTCGGTGAGTCACCCACTGGGGGCCTCTGAAACGAGGCATTGTGTGTGTGTGTGGAGGGGAGAGGTCTCCAGTGGACGGTAACAGGAGAGGCTGTTGAATAGAATGCCCACTGTGAAAAGGTGGTGTCCTCCACTTTACCTCTCTCTCTTTCTCTTTCTCTCTCTTTCTTTCTCTATGTTTTGTAAACTCTCTGTTTCCCTGTCTTTCTTTGTATCTTTCTCTCTGCCTCTCTCTGTTTCTCTGTCTTTCTCTGTTTCCCTCCCTCCTAACTACCTCTGTATCTGACCGTATGCACTCCGGTCTCTGACTTCCGTCATGACAGATGCGGGGGTCCTCCCTTTCCAGGATCTCTGAACTTGAAAACGTGGGAAATTGCAGTCAAACGACAACGTCCACTGCTCCTTAACGTCACAAGGACAAACCTTGTATACCTTTTGGATTGTGTGGTTTGTCAAACCCCCCAGTGTAGGGGCATCAGAGGGGTTTGTTACCCTTCGGCCAGAGCCCTTTTTGTGTCTCCACAATCTCCGGGACCCATTATCAGCAGATGCAAGTTAGTGTTAGTAACTGCCGTCTTGCCTCCTAATTCCCTTCTGTGCCGCTAGGCTAATAGAGGGGTGCTTTATACCACATAAACAGCTTATGGCTCTCGCTCTCATTAGCCCCGCTTGAATCATGTCGCCATAAAGCCTTCGCCTTCGCCACAGCAGGAAGAAAAAAAGCCTTTTACAAACGCCGTGCTCCATTTTCATTTTTTCCTGAGGTGCTATTTTCCCTCTGTAATTGAATTCATTCACTGTGGTGTCTACAGCCCCTCCACCACCCGACTCCCTAACGCACGCACCTCTACAGTACAAAGTATTATCTAGTCTCTCCACCCATTGACTCGGGGGCCTACAACATCATATATAGCTAAAGGCCATACTGTTGTGAGGCTGCTGTTCTGACGGTAACATCAGTACTGGGTCTTGTGCAGCATCCGTCTGCTAGCCACTGGTTATATGCCTCATATGATTCTGGTTCTGTAAAAACAGAAGTAAACATGGCCTTTTACTGTACTATGGGGAGCTAAAACGATGCCATCTATGGTCAGGGTAGCTTATAGAAGGCTAGTAAACATGGTCTTTTGCTGTTCTATAGGGAGCCAAAATGGTGCCTGTAGTTTGTAGTCTGTGTTGCTCCTCGAAAAGGCTGTGTGCATCTGCTATGGCAGGAGCACCCAGTGGCATTCCTTCAACGATGACAAACGCCTCAAGGCTAAGCTGTTATTTGGATCTGGATCGGGACGAGAGGAGTTGATCGACTGAATGGAGGGAGGGGATGGAACGAGGAAATGTATCGACGGGTGCTATTGAGCAGGAGGAAGAAGAGATTGGGAGGGACATGAGTGGAAACTCCCTCCTTCGCCCCAGCCTGGGAAGCAGTCGTGTCTGGCAAACATTTACCCAGAATCTCTTTGACTTAACAGAAACCCGAGGATGTGCACATTCCTGTCGCCGTCTCCCGCCGTTCTGCGAATGGGGTCCTCCCTCCCTCTTTCCTCTCGTGTCCTTCACCTCCATAATCCTCCAGCACTTACTCCCAGGTGGATGAACATTAGCGAGAGGAAAATGTAAATACGCAGGTATCCGCGAACAGCATTGAGACACAGTTGCAACTAGCGAACGATCCTTTCGCTTCAGAGACTACTTTGATAGGGACATTGATCATCTCTCTGAGGCTCGACGAGCAAGCCAAGAGGAAGTCATGCAAACCGGGGGGGGGGGGGGGGGGGGGGAGCCAGTAGACGTCCCTTTTAAGAGCTGTTTGTGTTGATGTTATCGGGGCGACCTCCTAGTTAGAGAAGAGTGGGTTGAATAGCTCAACAGGTCCACCACCCCCCCCTCCCCCACTCCAACTTAACCCCTCCCCCCACAGGGTGGCGTTACGAACGGTTGTGAGAGCAGGGGCAGCTCAGTAATGCTAAGCCTCGTCACAATAGGAACCGGTTTGTGTCCGCTTGATTGGACTCTCGGTTGTCTGATGTCAGTGCAGCTGCTTGGATGACACAAGGCTAGATTTGTTTGATGTTTTCCCCATAATAGGGCTGACTGTGAGTGTTATCGGCATGGAAGTTGAGTAATGTGTCACTAGAACCGCCTCCTTTTCAGACCCAACCAAATGTTGTGGAAAGCCAAAAAAACGTTGCCCCGGACCAGAACCTTGGTCAGCAACAGGTGAGATTAGAGTCAATCTGAAAAGAACTCCGGCATCATATTCAGCCGGGAGCTTGCAATATCCGCCACAACGTGAGAGGAGGATGAGTCAAACTAGCCTCTCCATCTTCAGTATCAGATACCGTAAACATCGGTCAGGCTCGGGCGCCACGTCATTCAAGTGGGGCATCAATTACCTCGGTGCCTGTCCAGTAAGTACACAGAGCTGTTACATTTGCCCCCAGGGCAACCTGTGAGTGGGTTCCCGACTGGGGCTTTTTAAAAGCCTATCCATCTCACCCCACAGCAAGGTTGGGAAACGAAGGTCTGGCGTTCTGACACCACTGCTGAGTCATTATGTATGTATTATTCCATTTTAAAATGCCAATGATGGCCGGCTTCTTTGCCCCTGGAGTGTTGACAGGCTAGTGAGTGAGGGGGGAAAAAGCTCCCTACTACTCAAAGTAAACTGCTTAGACTTGGAAATTTGGTTTCTGGACTTGGCCGGCCAAGCGAGACCCTTTATCGATGGAAGCAGAATTTGCGGGTTTGACTTCTTTGGTGTAAGTTCTCCAGGGGGTATGAAAGTGTTTTTGTTCATGAGAGAAAATGTGGATCGGTAGCAGGTGGAGTTAACGGGTAGTTGATCTGACATCTTTGTTCTGATGTCCTTGCTTGTCACCGAGACATTAATGCTCTGATAAAGCCTCTCTCGTATGTGGCCGTGGACTGAGCATGTGCGGAGGTTGTGGCCTCCATGCCAGTCTAGACAGCAGATCATGAAGTGGGGATTACTCCACAATCGGGCCGATTTTATACCATATTAGCTTAGGCCACTCTCGAAACAGCTGTATCTCCTATGATAGTAGCTCTTCTGAAGCTAATGCAGAGTTACCGTACTGCTAATCCTTGCTCGCGATGCGTCCGACTGTGTGGAGATGCTGAAGTTCAAAAGTTACTCGAACGTCCTTCAATCCCTTTAATTTGCCTTTGCAATCCCCTTTGCCTTCACTTCTCCAGCACCATCTCTCTCTCTCTCTCTCTCTCTCTCTCTCTCTCTCTCTCTCTGTCTCTCACTGTCTCTCTTTCCTGTCACTGTCTTTCTCTATGGTTCCTCTGACTCAATGCTCCATGTTTGGTGACGAGCAGTCGGAGTGGTGTCCAGACTGAGGCTGTGTGGACCAGGAGCAGCCGCATGCCTTCCGCTCCGGCGACCCCTCTCACAGGTCACTTCAAAAGACACCGGCCCCTCCAGCACCACCCCCACCGCAATCCGATTAGAACCCCCAGTGACATTTCTGGAATGCCTTCGGATTTCAGGAAAAAAGAGACAAGGGTTGTGTGGAAGAAAGAGAAGAATCAGAGGGCGGAAAAGGGAGAGTGAAAGGAAGACGTCTGAGAAATAGAGGGACAGGAACGAGGAAGCGTTTCGAGTATTGATCTATTTCGAAGTTCTCCGACCTCCGCCGGATCTCTTTTGTGTCTGCGTGAAATGACAGAGTAGATGCGCCGCAAAATCAGTCGACCGTAGATAATCGTTGTTTCCTCGAACACAAATAAAACAACTGCCCTGGCCCAGTCGTGTTTCAGTTGACCCAAACACAGCGTAGAGTGGTACAGGAACAACGGTGGCGACGTTGTGTGTATTTCTATCTGTGTGAGAATGTGTGGTCTGAATGGAGCGAACTGTCGACTGAAGGGCTGGAACTAATCCCTCCACTACTACACTCCAACCTCCTAATAGGATTTACACAGCAGAAGCAGAAGAAAAAAAGAAGAAACTTTCAGAAAATCTCAGCTTTATGAAATATTTCTCAACATGCCTCCCCTTTCTTAACGTCGGATTCATTCATAATTCAACCTTTATCCGTTAAAGTGTCTCTTTAAACCCCCCTCACCCTCCAACGTGGCTCAATCTACCAGCTATTGAGAGATGAATGATTGAGTAGGCCAATTCGAGTCCCCTGTCCCTTTCTCACTCCTGCTTCGTAATTCCATCTCCAAAGGGGTTAATGGAAAGTTCCAGATATGCTTTTGTTGCGGTGTATATTGAGGGATATAAAGAAGTTGTTGACACTGCAAGTTCTCGGCTTTGTGGCTTTGTGGATACATTTTCCGAACTTAGACAGCAACTTTATTATTTTCGCAACACGGTGTGAATCGGGGCCGCCAACGCCCATCTGATAAATCGGCTCTTCTAAAAATGTTCTCGTCTGCTCAGGAATTAATCTGGTGTTGTATTGCTTTGCTTTGCCAAGCTGATGCCCTGATTTCCAATGGTACACCTCTCCCTCTGGTTTTCTGAGTCACTCCAGGAAGTGCATGGAAGGTGATAGATGGACAGAGATAGACGGAAGGAGTCAGACGACAAGGAGAAATTAAATTAAAGAGGGAGACCGTGTTTGGGGGAGGGGGGGTAAAATAACCGAAAGCACATTTTGAGCTTTGTGGCTGCCCACTGAAGCTGTCAATGCGGGTCTTTACCACTTAATGGCCTTAACCTAGAGATGGTTTTACAGCCGGAGTTCAGAAAGGCTGAAAGCCACTCATGTATAATTAAACGACTGCTTTGCATTCACAACTGTAGACTTTGACATAACTTTTATTCCCAGGACAAAAAGCAGTTTTCTTTAATTGCAGTACTGTGGCTTGTAGGCTGGTTTTAGGGGGATTTGACAGTTCAACTTTCTGAAGTATTCAACTTTCAATATCACAAGAAGCACTTTGTAGTCGTTTGGTTCCACACCAGTTTTTTCACTTGTGTAAACTGGCTAATGCAACATACAGTATGTTGTATGAACTTAGCTGGGTAACTTTGGTGTAAAATGCTTAATTAGGCGTGACGTTGCGCTGTTTGCTCCATCTCAGTCAACCAGGGAGCCTGTAATCCTCCTCCAGCCCAGAGCCAGGGACTCCGCCTGGGAAGAGTGACCTGAGAGCCTGGGCGGCTGAGATGAAAGGCCAGGGGAGAGTAAACAACCCTCCCAAAGGAGAGGAGAGAGAGAGCGAGAGAGAGAGATGGAAAGAGAGGGAGAGTGAAAGAAAGGGAGAGTGAAAGAGAGGGAGAGAGTGGAAACGGGGAGGGTAAAGGGAGAGAGGGTTCGTGGGCACATCAGCAGTCCTCAATGCAGGGGTCACGTCGGGGTTAGTGCTCGTGGCTGAAAGAGACAGGTGGGGGGAAAAAGATGTGTGTGTGAGTGCTTGCGCGCGTGTGTGTGCTTGCATATATATATGTGTGTGTGTGTGTGTGCCTGCAAACATGTCTTTACCACAGTATGTCTACGCCAATTAGTTCTCCCTCAGGAAATCACATTCTTAACAGGGTAGTGAATGATCCAGCTTCCTGCATCAGAAGATACCATGTGGTCCTTCATTAATCCCTATGTGGCCTGGATCCCAGCAAGTCCAGAGGCTGTCCAAGTCCTCAGAGTCAACCAGGAACCCCCCCTGCCTTACCATAGAGAAGCCTTCTACCCAAGACCCAGGATCACTGTGTGGTGTAGGCCTCTCAAAAGCACTGCAACTGAAGCACGGATTCCCAGGGGGCCCTGAATAATTAAGAGGGCCTCTCCCCATGGGATCGGAGAGGACCTCAAGTCGGAAGTGTGGTGCTGCACAAATGGTAGGAACATTAGCTCAGAGATCAATCAGCTGAGAGGGCAGGAGGCGCATCCGGCTGGCCATCTCCCTGCCCTCCTTCCTCTGTGTGTGTGTGTGTGTGTGTGTTAAAGGGGTCTAGGACACACTCTCTGCTTTCTAAGGGCACTTAGTCTGGCCTCCTACACAAATAACAGAGACGCCCTCTCACACACTCAAACCACAGTTCACCACAGTACTTCTTCTCTCTCTTCCTCCTCCTTCCCTCATTTTCCACTTGGTCCTCTTGGGGATAGGTAAGGCTCCTGTCCCACTTCTCCACATTGGTTACCAACCATCGTCTCCGCACACACACACACACACGCACACCTCAGAGGATCCAGGTGTGTAGCGTACCTTTGTAGCATCACACAGAGACTGCAAAAGTTTTTACTCTAATGGATCCAGCCCCTTCTGAAATATTCAGCCCTTTTCTTAGGAAACATTTGATTAAAACCCATGAATATTTTAGACGACGACCCCCTAAATAGTGCAGAAACACTTGAAAAATTCAGGGACATCTAAACTTGTGTCTGTCCTTTGCGAAAGAGGGAGGGATGGAGAAAGAGAGAGAGAACAAACTCTATTAGTCAGGTAAGGGGGAATCAGAACTGTGGATTTTGAACAGATTACCAAGAATGAAGAAATAATAGCCTTTCCAATGTCAAATCAGTAACTTTGCTGAAAGAGCTCCTCTCAAGTCTTTGAAGGCTGTGCCTGAAATTTCTTTTCTAATTTGACAGTCAGCAACGAACGAGGATACATTGTCTCTTAATCTGCTGGAAAGCTGTGGCCTTGATTGTTTCTGAAGCGCTAACGTGGCCTCGAAAGAAACCCCCAATCTCTTACCTCCCACCCACAGACTACGCACGCACCACCAGACCATCAGAGATACGTTTGTATTGTGTTTTCTTATGATTTCTTATGGCGTAAGCGATGCAGAGTTGTTTTAGCAGCATGTCTCCACTTTAAAGGGAGTGGGTCTTCAGCGCAGGAAGAGGTTTGTTTTTTAAATGAACCTTAATACGTCCTGACAGAGTGGAGAAGGTAGGAAAGGGGGGTGAGACGGTTTCCCTGCTCCTGAAATGAAGGGCCTGACTGAAGTTCACCCTCGTTTTTACACAGGTGTTCCAGCATTCTAATCGATGAAATCGAAGTCTTGTAGATGAGATTATTATTATGCGCCCGGAGTCCATCTGCTCCGTACTATGATCTATAAAACACCCAGAATATTCTTTGAGAATCTCCCTAGTCCCTGTGTTAATTCCGAACCAGTCGTGCAGGAACTGCCGACGTTGGCTTGAGGAGGATGAGACTGGATACAGTGGTGCCTTTGTGTTGTTTGCCTAATTCAGTATACAATGTGTGGCCCTGGGCCCTATTGTTGTTCTGTATGTCACACCCACACGCCCATCTCCTGTCGAGCCATTGTCCTATATAAGGCCAAACCTTCCTGTTTGGAATGGCAGGAGGCCGTTTAACTGGAAATGTTGTTATCATGTGGCTCGTCCAGTTCTACCGAAGGCGGTTCAACTGTAAGCGGTGTCCTCATTGGCTTGTTTCCTGTCCTCAACCTGGGTTGTTGCCCTGAAATACCAGGGCATTGTTGTCTCTTGGCTCAGTTGTGTCTCTGGGCTGTTGGCATGTCTTGACTGGGGAGTTTTGTTTGAGGGAAGAAAAACTGCTTTATCGTTTTTTAGTTTTTATTTACTACCTTGAGTTGAAGTGGATTTTGTTTTGCTGCCTTACGAACTCCATCTTCTGTTAAGATGGAGTGAAATGTTGACCCTAAACGTACTCGCTCTCCCTGCCTGAATAGGATGATTTTTTCCCTCGGTTGCCTCAATTACTTGCTGAGATTGCCACTTAACCTTCCAACCTCTTGTACAGTCAGCGTAAGAGACAAAAAGGCTCAGGCCCTAGCCGTCAAGCTTCCCACCTTAAAAACCGTCTTAGCTTTACAATGAATTTGATATGAAATTTGTATGAGGATCTTGAGTGGTTTTTGTGTCATCCAGTGTTTTTTCCGTCGTGACGTTTCCAAGGGAGAGTAAATCCGCAGATTGCTCACCTTTTCGTACTTTTTCTTTTGAAGAGTTCTTGTGGAAAGCTTTGTGAAACTCTTATTGAGAAGTGCTGGAATATGCTCCCTTCTCCTCCTGCTTAAAATATCAATCTCCGGTGACCGATTGGTCCTCCCCTCTGAACAAAATAAATTGATCGTTTCTGTTCTCCATCTGAACCTTCCGTTTTCGAGTCAAGCCGCCTAATTTATTTCTCAAAATGAATATTTGGCACAGTGAATAAACATTAACAGACGTTCAATGGAGAGAGTGCTCCAGTCCCCCCCCCCCCCCTTCCTGTATCTCTGCCAAGACGGATTTGGCTCTGAGAAGCTCCTCTAAGAGCTCTTGTCTGTGGCTGCTTATTTTCTGCTCCGTCTTTGTGTTTGGGTCCGGCCAGTGCGTCTCCATAGAAACAGCCGAGGAGGGGGCAGAGCGTGGCTATGCTTTCGTGCATTCACAGGGTGAGACTAAGGGGGAAAGGGAGAACGAGCGGACAGCCAGTGCTGGGGGGGGGGGGGGGTTGGGGGGGGGTGGAGATTACTCTTATGTCACGATAACACGAGAAGGATGGAGGGGTGAGTTATGTATTTGTGGCTCCGAGAAAAAACATCCTCGGTGTATCGGATGGAATGGCAGAGAGTCATATGGTGTGTCTCTCTCATCTCACCGAGATGAAGTTATAGATACGCCATGAGGAATTCAAGAACCTGAAGTAAAGCAGCTTTAGAGAAAGGAAGGCGACAAATCGGTACATGCTGAAACCGATAAGGAGGGAGTATGTGTTGATGGGAGGGAGGGGTGACAGGGAGGAGGGAGAAAAAGAGAGGGAGGTATGGAGGAGGGTTCAGCGGGTTAAAACCGCCCGTGGTTTTCTCTGCTATCATCCAGACTGCCGTGTTACGGTAAGCCGGCGCTGAATAGCCCGAATTAGCAGCAGCTATCTGCTGCTGAAAGGATAGGGTGTGAGTCAGCCCCTTTACTGCAGGGCCAGCATTTCATACACCCCCCCCCATCCACCTCCCCCTCCTCCTCCCCTCGTCACACACTTCTCCTCAGCCGTCTCTCTTTCTCTCTCCCATTTTCTCTCCCTTTCTCTCTCTCTTTTTATCTCCCTATCTCTCTCTCTCTCTCTCTCTCTCTCTCTCTCTCTCTCTCTCTCTCTCTCTCTCTCCCTTTCTCTCTCTCTCCCTTTCTCTCGCTCTCTCTTTCTCTCTCTCTCTCTTTCTTTCTCTCTCTCTCTCTCTCTCTCTCTCTCTCTCTCTCTCTCTCTGTCTCTCCGTTCCTGCTGACCTCTTCCTTTTCTTGTCATCGCCTGCCATTAAAACATGTCATCCTGTCTGCTCCATCGTGTTGACGTTTTTTTCTTTGTCATTCTTCTCCTCCCGAAACCAGAACGTAGAACAAACCTCTCGCTAAGTCGGTCCGTTACCATGAGGCAGTTTGTTAGCAGCACACCACGCCAGGGACCTTGAAGAAGATGTACCGGCCTCCCACACGCGACGGCGCGGCCGCGCGCGCACCGAACGGCGCGAAACACTCTCACGAGCGCCTTCCATCCGAATCGTCTCCCGGCGCTCTAAACGGTGGGAGGCGTCGGGCTCCTCTTCTTCTAAAGGACAAAGCGGGCGGCTGTGTCAACATTGGCTCGTCTCATTGGCACGCACAGCAGGAGGTGTCATCTCCTACAGGAGACACTGAGATGCCGGCTTGCAGCATGTGCTTCGCTGTCGGTTGGAGCCAGCCCAAGAAAAAAAAAAAGTTTCTGTACACACATATCCACTCGTGGGAGACAACTGCTCACGCACACCGTCTGGCACCAGACTGGCACGCACACGCGTGCAGTCTCGCTTCGGATAACACGACGAAACATTACAAGGCAGAAACTTCTTTCAATGTAGACCGTTGTGTCTCTCAAGAATGTGGTGTGGGTTTCCTGTCGCCTCGCACTGCAAAGAAGGCTGGATTCTTGACCACGGAGGCAGAGGCAGTTACCCCAAGTGTTGTGTTGAAATGGCAGCCATCATGATTCGATAGCTGTTTCACAGAGGTATTAAAGTGACTCTTGTACCATCCGGAGTTCAGATACAGGAGTAAAGTTCAGGTCATTAACATACTAGAAGTGAACCGTACGGAGCTACAGGCTTAGACTTTCACCAGTGTTGTTTCTGACTATTTCAGTCTCCTGAATCTACAATAATACTCACCATGGTACAGTAGTAGGTGGTTTACACTACAGTCAGTAGCTTGCCAATGGCTTACAATATTTTTGGCATCTACTGTGTTGGAGCTAGAATCCAGCACTCCCACACGTCAAACCTGTATACCCACTCATCCCCCTCTTCAGAGCCTGAGGATGAACAGTGACTTCTCTCTTGTTTATACTGTACACGCACACACGCACACACACGCACACACACAGGGCTTCACAGCAGGGCGATGATAACAACATATGTTTTCACACAGGACTGCATTATGAGGATGTCAGAGGGTGGGGAGACAGTCTTTGCCAGTACATTTGGAGGGCAAAAGGCCATTGTGAATCCTATGGGGCATCTGTTTCACTCAGACAAAACACCGATGTGGAATCCTGAGACGTTGTAATAACCCTGTAAGGGAGCTCTTTTGGGACATACAGAACCTGCACTGGAGATCTAAGAGCCACTCTCAAGTCTTCCACACAGCTTTGTCACTTGGCTGGGGTGACCTGAACCAGAGTAAAAGAGAACCTCAGGGTCCCACGGTGTCACCGAGTTACAGACAGGAAGAGGAAGGTGGCGTCACATCAAACGAGACGACGACACGAGGCCCCCAGGACGTGCCAGGAAACAGCCTGTCTGGGTTTTTAGGTCAGCTGTAAGCATATGGCGCTCCAGCAGCGCTGAGCCACAAGCGCCGTCTCTACGAGGGAAGGTGAGCTCCCAGGGTCCCGGCAGGGGAGGCCGCGGCGTCCTTTAGCCTCCCCGCTAACAGAGTGCTATTTTTGGAGCTAGCGCAGGGACGGCGGCCCTCGCTCCCTCCCACCCGGCTGTAGTGGGGACGGTGGATGCTCGTTAGCTACGCAGAGACAGGGAGAGTGATTATAGTGGAGGTCGAGCGTTACCAATAAAAATAGCGGCCATAGTGGTATCATTGATTTAGCTGTCTGTTATAACTTTATAACTTTAACTTTGTGTTTGCTACAACATTTGGGGAAAAGTCACACGCGTGTAAAGTCATTGTGTGGTTGTCATGTCTGTCCTCTGCTGTTGACTCGTTGTTACGGGAGAGGGGGCGTGTCCTTCAGCTCGACGTGAGCGGGGGTGCGTGTGCAGAAATGCAATGGCTTGATACCCAATACCCATCAGTCCTTTTGTGCTCCTGCAGCCATGCCTTGGTGTTGCTGATTGCAGTGATATGTATCTGTTTGACCTCGCATCCTGCGGGGCAGGAGCAGCAATGGGATGGAGGAATAAAAGAACGGAAAGGGAACTGGAAGAGGAGATTGAGAATAGAGGTCTGCTCTTTTCGAGAGGTGAGTGGGGGTGTGGGGGGGGGAAGCCATTGGGTATTTTCGCCAGAGTTCTCTGTGCTTCCATGTTCAGCCAAGGGACTGGACGGTCTGGTCAAGCAGAACTCGCTTGGAAAAGAAAAACTGATCAAACAAGTACATGTCATTAATATGCCATGGATCGGGTTATGGTCGCACAAACTAACCCTTCAAGGTCTCTATGTCTTGCTTGTTTTTGTACCTTCTGGCAGTTAGCAGATCAATGAATGCCATTGATTGGCCAGGTAGTCCACACACCAGGTGGTTCTGGCACAAATTATGCTCTCAGGCAATCACTGCATGGCTCTCTAATGCCAAGGCTATTTATCTGGATCTTTATTAAGGATCTATTTAGCATTCTCCCTCGAACCTCACCATCATTTCACTTTGACCAATATTCTTGGGGATAACGCGCTACCAGCTTTTTAACGTGAGTCACGAACGAAGATAGCATTAGCAGTGGTGCAAGTATTTTTGAAATCCACCATCCTTTTCTAAACCCTGAAAATCAATTACATTGCCTGGGGGGGGGGGGGGGGATATGGATGCGAGCGATACTTTTCCCTGAGCAACAGGGGGGCCTGAATGTGGATCGGTTAGCATTCATACCTTTTTTTTTGGCGGGGGGGGGGGGTTGTTTCACTCAATGTGACAATTGAGCAGCTTTGCGCCTCTTGGAATATTAGCATTCACTTGTTATTGCTGCCTCTGGGCCTCAAATCTATTTTTGGCGGGGCGGCTTGGCAGACAATGGCAGGAGCAAGAACAACAATCAAGTGGTATTCATTCTCCGGGTCTGGGTCTCAGATAAAAAAGCACAGCGCATACAGTGCTCTCAATGGAGGCATCTGTTCTTTGTTCTAAGGTCCAGCTAAGTGCCTGTTGACCTACTTGTGGGGAAGGTGTTTTTTCAAGTGTGCAGCCAAAGCTGTGTTTCGTATTTTTTGATGAATAGGGAATTAAGTAGCCCTTCTTTGGCTGAGCTGGTCTGGGTCCGTTGGTATTCCACTCTCCTATTGCACCCTCTTACACTTATCTCTCTCTGCAATATCACTGCCCTCCCTATGCATTCCTAGGCCTTGTACTTGAGTCTGAAGGTGGCCATTAGAAACAATGAATCACGAAATGCATTCCACAGGGGCCACACTGTGAAATTGCATTCCTGCTCCAATGCTAGTAGGCATTATCAACGTACACATTTTCAATCGAGGTTGGATGCAAGAGTCTTATGTTGTGTGAAGCCTCAAGGTCCTACCAATAACCCGTAGAGGTGAGTGAGAGGGCGCAAGCTGTGATACCTGGGGCGAGCGGCGTGTCCCCTGATAGGTCATTACAGTTCCTGGAACACAGGCGAGTCGCAGGTAGGTACGGTCTGCTAGCATTAGCGTTAGCATCTCTCCCAGAGACAGGACATCCCCTATGAATAAACAGAGCCAGTCCGCAATATGATGGTTGTTTAAGGCACGTAAATGTATTTGATTAAGACGAATTGCTGCAGGGAGAGGTTGTACCAGTGGCTAACCTCACATCTCATTTCAGGCAGAGCTGTGACTAATGAAAAAAGTTCCACTTACTCACATGTTGATTGCGAAATGAAGCCCGTTTCCATGGAGATTTCTGATTTGGCAAAATCTAGACCAATCCTTGGGAGCTGATCATTACATTAGCATGTCTTTCATTTAATAGATGCTGGCGTTGATTGCTTTTATCTGTCCTACTTGTCTGTTGGAATGTGTAAATACTGTAGATAACAGACTAAAGTGGGAATCTGTTGTGGACAGCTGCACCAGTAGCTTGTTGTGTTTTCCTTCAGCCCTGGGCCAGATTGCAACAAAATGAGCTTGTGTTATCTTCCTAATGGCACAATTTCAGTGTCTTCATTCTGCACTGTGTTTGTGGGATTCTCAGTCTCAGATTTAATATCCTCTGGCGCTCACATGGCTAACACAGTCATCTCTCTCTCTCTCTCTCTCTCTCTCTCTCTCTCTCTCTCTCTCTCTCTCTCTCTCTCTCTCTCTCTCTCTCTCTCACACACACACACACACTTTTCTGTATCTCTCTCTCTCATTCACACACAATATTACTTCTCTTTCTTTTTGACACGCACGCACAGATACTGGATAAAAATAACATTTCCAAACTCATCCCCTTGCTAATAGCCATCATTCTCTAGCATGTATCAGATATACATGCCTGTAGTTAATCTTTAATTGTATTAGCAGCAGCAAAAATTACTTTGGGGACTCCAAGCTTTGAAAGAAACATCTTGTTCATTTGCTTCATCAGACTGAATAGCAGTCGTGACTTGGGGAATCATACAAAAGAAAATGGAGGACTGGGCCATCTGGTTGTTGGTATGTGGATCATAATGGGTCAGTTACTCACTGGAGCTAAAATGGTGTTGGTGACAAGCTATTCTTGAAGAGGAGACAGATTCGTTCTGGTTGTCACAACCATTTTCTAAAGGATGTTCCATGTCTTGCTTTTGACTGTGACAGTTTATATACAGGCATAGCACAATTTTTTGTCTGCCATCCTACTACTTACTGAACTCTGGTTTAATACTAGATTTACACTCAACAGGTAGAACCTTTGTTGAGGTAGATGACTCAAACCTTTGGAGACTACTTTATAGTTCCTTCCAAACACTTTCTAAATCCTTGGAGTGCTCTCCTGTCGTGTGTGACTGTGGAAAAAAATCCCACTCCTCTCACAGTAACAAGAATTGTAACACTTTACAGAGAGAGTAAGAATAACATTGGATATACAGGTCAGCCGCTGATTCTGAATTCCCTTTTGGAGTTGACTCAAATTTGCATGTTGATTGCTTTAAGGATTTTTATAAAACGTTTCCCCATTCCATTAGGTTTTTCTGACAACCCTTTGGTGTAATGAGTGATTTACATTTGATTCATTTAGCATATTATGTTATCCAAAGAATCTACAGTCAACAATATAATTTGAAGATGTTACTTTTAAAGTTTTTATCAGAGACAATGTGAGCTAGCACGCAATCTCAGCGTCAGCATACTGTAACAAATTCTTCTCCCTTAACCTGAAAGAAAAATAAAATACAAAAAGAAGGTATTTTGCCATATCTATTTGAACGTCGTCAAAGAGTATAGAAGTCAATATAAGTTATTTGACGTCGTCCCTCACAGCACCATCAGCTCCCCAAAATGAAACAGAAATGGAAGTCAGCTTCTGAAGAGCCCCTCGACTCTTGAGCTCTCGTTCCCCATGTGGCGACGAATACCTTTTTCAATCTCCGTCTCACACGCAGCCAGGGCCTCGGAACGATCCATTATGCTCCTCAGAGAGAACGAGGGAAGTGCAGCTCAGGGGTTTGAGCTCTTCCAATAGCTCCCTCATCCACCTTCCTCCAAGACTTCATCCTATTTACACACCCCCATTTGTTGTTGTTGAGTGAACTCGATTGTTTTTCTCGGAAAGCCCTTTTGCCTGGTCTGGTATAGTGCACATATCAAGGATTTATGTAAGGCTTCTGCCCCAGAACTCGACTCTGAAAATGGGTCTACTTTATGTTTGCGATTGAGTATGTATTATAGGTTGTGTATGTGTTCCATTTAACTTGAACGACCTTCAACTGTTTTACTTTTTAGATTCGCCTGGTCTTCCTTGTTCCACACTGAGTGCCGTTAACTCTCAATGGAGCCAGCAGACCATAGATTAGACCTGTCTGCCACCTGTCAGGAACACATTTCTATTGGTTGATTAGCAAGCAGAGCTAAGTGAGACTGTTGAAGAGCACAATAGCGCTCACTTAAATAACCGTGCAATCTGGCTTTTATGCAAAATACCTCATATTGTGCTGTTTGATTGCACAGAGCTGGTATTGTGACTAATTAATGATTTTTAACTGTAATTCCCAATGTGCAGCAATTCCGAGTGCTTTCTTTTGACTGGATGTGATGCTATGGAGAAGAGAACTGAAACAAGGTTCGGAACAGCTCCAAGTTTAAGATTACACTTTTCCATTTAATAAAAAGCATCCTATTCAAGGCATGAAAAGTTAATAGTTAGTACATTTAATTATGACCAAAGACACAGACTCCACACACACACACCCACACATATACAAAAACTATTTCTCTCTCTCTTTCACACAAATGCACACATACAAGCAGTCTAGCACCCAACATATTCCTATCTAACTCTTCGTATATATATTTCACAGCTAAATAGTGTGTTATTAGCACGGCTGGTAAATGAAAAGAGGCCATGCATCACGGCCACTCGTCTCCGCTATCGATCTCACAGCGGCGGGCGTGAAACTGCGAGGCGTTGAGTTTTCCACGCGTGTTGCATTTGTATGTGCGATTTGAACAGCTCAGCCTTGGAATCAATAGTGAAATCAGTCACTACCGTCAGCATGAATTGATGGCTTTCATGGAAGGGAGAAAAGAAAGAACGTGTCAGTATCAGGCTCCTGGAGGGGGTCGCGTTTCCTCACGAGAGCGTCATTCCAACACATCATGAGATGGATTGATTTCGCTAGCAGAGACTAAGGTCTTTGAAGCAATTTTCGACGTGGTTTGCGACAGAAACGCCACAGGGGACGGATTAGTAGTATAAACACAGACGTACTTTGTTTGTACTGCAGACACGGCGGCATTGCCGGAGATGACAAGGCAGCTTGTGTCTTTCAGGGATTTGATAATCAAACCATTTTGGGGCCACCGTGAAGTTGAATGCATCTTGGAATAAGCAACTTTGTTAGGCGACAGACTGTACATGCTGATGCATGGCGTTATTCCACATCTGAAAATCCAAATACTGTCTCCATGAGAGCCTTCTGTTGGTGTACAGCAGAGATAACTTCACAGGAATTCTTATGGATCCTTTCCATTGGTTTGATGGTGGGGGAAAGAAAAAGAAAGTCTGTTGGATCCTGAACGCTGGTGTAATCACTCAGCTCTGTGGTTACGAAGTCCCTCAGATGGGTTTGTACAGGTGTTCTGTTTCATTTTTATCTGCTCGTGGTTCATCCCACTTCCACCAACCACCAAGGTCAAAGACACAGAGAGGTAGTGGATTAGAAAGAAACCAGGAGTAGAAGCAGACACTCAACGATTATAACGAAGTGAGATCTGAGCGTTTTCTCTCTGTGTGTCTCTCTTTCTCTCTCTTTCCCTGTCTTACTCTCTTACTCTCACTCTCAGAGGATTCCTTTGATCATCGGCGAGTCTATAAAAAGTACGGGGGAGTGTGTTGGCAAACTTGTGCACCTGTCCCGCAGTAAATAGTTGTCTTCTGTTGTAAATCCCTTCTGATGTCTCTTTCTCTCTCCCCCCCCCCCCCACCCCCCCCCCCCGCCCCCCCACTCCTTCTCTCTCTCCATCCCAGGGCCCAGTTGGAGAAGACGCTTCTGTTTCCGGCCCAGCCAGCACATACCAGCCTGGGACACGGCACAGCTTTGTCCAGGAACACTTCCAGGCACAGTACAGGTGAGACTCCCCCACCCCCCCCAGCCAACCACACACCAAAGGTTTTGGGCACTTTTACCCATATATTGATTTGCTATATTAATGTACATTTGACAGATCTCAACATGTTTCCAGAGCTGTAATATCAACACAATGGCCGTGTCCAGAAGGCTGACATTTTGTCCAGATACAGTCAGAGGCGCAGATGGAATTTTTGAACTGGGGGGGACCAATTAGCTGTCAGCAAATGATTCCAACTCCATTTGTTATTTTGTGTAATATATATGTACATATATGCAATGTTTATTGCAGCTTCAGTATATATATAGGCCTACTGAAGTGCAATACTGAGGTAGCAAAAGGGAGAACGATTTTAAGCAGCCAAAAGAACGGGCCTACTAACGTCATCTCCATGACAACCAGGAAGACGCCAAGCCTAAAAGCACAAACGCCGGCTCCAAAAATACTTTAAAATAAGCATAATACACTTTTTATTTTCAAGTGTTACAGTACTGTTGTGTGGCCAACGTTACACACGCTAACATTGTCTAATCAGCTGTGCAGTTATAACTGATGCTTGTCGCCTTACGTAGGGAGAGTGGTGGGGACGGATCGGGGTCGCTAGGAATCTGGGGGGGACATGTCCCCAGTGCCATCTGCGCGCATGGATACAGTGTGCCTTATTGTGCCCAGGTCCAGCTGTTAACCAGATGGGTTATCCATAGCATTACGGGACAATGTTACGTAACATTGGCTTTTGGTTATCCATAGCATTACGTGACAATACGTGTCACACATTTTCTCGACATTTCCCAACAAATTATTACACACGGTACGTTTTGACGTTTTGAAGCAAAAAATCATTTTGGGATCAACCTGCACTTTAAATACCTGACAGTGAGGTCTTGTACTTTCAAATGCATATAATCCTGCATACTTAAGATAGCTGTCACTTCAAATCAATGACACTCTCATAGCTTCTGTCGTGACTCAGCCCAGTATGGCCTGGCACCACTTTAAATCTGTCCTGAGGTCAACCACAATCTATGACATGCCATTAGATAGAAGAGTTGGTTATTCAACACAGGTGAGAGTGCACTTTCTCCCTCGTGGGTAAGTGTTGGTAGTTCACAGAAGTAGGTCACTGAGATCCAGTGGAGGAGGATAAATCTTATTTTCTTCTTCTGGCTTTAGTTGTTTTCCCCTACACATCCCCCCCCAAAAAGCACAGTGGCTTTACATCAAATAGTAGGATATCACAAAATGCACACTCTGACCTTCAGCCAAGCCAATACAAGTTTGTCACGTACGGTCGCTAGCCCGAGGAAATTTCAGGACGTGAGGAACAGAAGTTTCGGACTTTTCCTCGTCTTCATTTGGTCATTTCCATTTCATTTGTTTGTCCAATTAAAACTAAGCACTTGTGTGCTATTAGCCCTTCTCAATTAGTGCAATGCGACAAAGAGCTCATGTCCAATTAGCAAACTAGACCCGTCACAGCGGGAAGACGACTTCCCATCACGTTTGGCTGAACCCCACCATCGTTCTGGTGGATTACTCTCAGCCGGTCAATAGAGAGAGACACTCAGACAGTCTTTCTATATTGACGAGGGTGCAAGGTTAACCACGCGTTCAATCATAGGATAATCCCACTCCCCTCATCACAGGATTATGGATTATGTACTAATGTCCCCCCCGCCCCCACTGGACAAGAATCTCCCTCGCATCCCTCAGGCTGGCTAATTGGTAATCATTCTTCTAAATCCATTCAGACTTTGTCTATGGAAGGAAAGAACAATTTTTCCAAGAGGTGGAACCTCGGGAGCTGTGGGTGTTCCATAGACTTTGTTCCACCACCGCTGGAATTCCAGTCATAAAGTGTGCGTGTGTGTTCCCCTCTCGTCCAACTTTTCTTGGCTCGTGGTTTGGCTGACTTCGAAACCACACCTGGGCTCATTTACGGGATCAGATTATCAGATTAGCCTTCGATTCATTAGCAGATTAGCATAGCGCCACTGGGGGAAATCCTCCTCCAATACATGTGCGCCAAGACACCGACCGCATCTTAAACAGCTAAACACCACTATGCCAATAACAGCTTTGTAAAAAAAAAACATGCTAATTATAGCTAACCTGCCGTCGTTGTCAACTTTTGGAGCTGGTTGCATTCCTTGTGCTCCTTCAACCCACACACACACACAGCTCCAATCTCTCCGTGCTTTGGACCATTCTATTATTAGAAGCACCTTTCTCTACTTTCTCTTTCTGCCGCAAACCATTGTTTCTTTCTGCATGGCACCTAATGCTTTCCTTCTCCTATCAGAGGTCCATTGAGCTAGGGTAATTAGGGCTATACAGGCCTCGCTGCTAACATGCTGTTTCCTGTGGGAAAGCGCTATCTAGTTTTTAGCGCCCATCGCTCACCTGATTACAGTTCTTCTCAGGGCAGTAATTACAAACCAGGAACATCAATCATGGACCATGGGCCAACAATCGACAGAGGACGTTTGCACGCTGCCACGTAGTATAACACACTCGCTTACCCTTCAGATGAGTATCGTGGAGAAGTGTGTGTGTGTGTGTGTGTGTGTGTGTGTGTTTGTAACCCCCCCCAAAACCCCTCCATGGACCCACCAAAGAGACCCACCGCCCAGAACCAACGCACACATACCACTTCAACTGGTTCCTCAGCATGCACGCATTCTCCTACAGCCAAAGCGTGTGTGTGTGTGTGTGTGTACTCACCTGTGTGTGTGTGTGTGTGTGTGTGTGCCTGCCTGCTGACCTATGGCGAACGGGCCTACCAGGTGTAGCGGTGTGTTGAGTCACTCCTACAGCACGCCTAATCACCAGCTAGCACACAGCACTGTGCCTTCATTCATAAGTATACGTCTCGGTCGCGAGTCCACAATGTCTACTAGAGGAACTAGGCAGTCTGCTGTAAGGCGATTTACAGTGGCTCGTATTGTGCTTGTTTCTCTCTATAAAATCGCCTTGTAATTTTCCGCCCGAGTCCTCCCCCTCGGTGTCTGAAGTGACGTAACAAGCAGGAGTTCTCCTGTAATTGCAACCCAGACAATTTGCCTAAAAAAAAATGCTGTTAGGCTAGACTATGGAGACGAGTAGTGGGGCAGATGTGTGTGTGTGTGTGTGTGTGGACGTGTGTTGTGGGTGGGTAGGGGAAGGGATGGTTTGGTGGTTTTGTGACGGTTTTGCCGACCTTGCAAAGTGAGACTGCACCTTGCCTCAAACACTTCCACACACGCACGCACACACTACCACTTCCACTTCCCTATATCCCCTTTTTAGCTTTTAACCACAAGGGACCTTGTCAGTCATTGACTATTGGCTAGAAACCTTGACAGGAGACATTTTAGACAGGGGGGGGGGCATTACAGTTTGCTTGACACTCTTTTCTCATCAATGACCCTTGTTAACATGACCCTACCATGCGTGCAGGAATCCTGCTCTAAAAGCAGACATATAAGTGTCCGACAGTTAGAAGGGCATCTTACGTGTACTTTGATTTCAGGCCCTGACTTTACATCTCCCTTTTTGGCTCTCATCTACGTGGGAATTTTTAGAGAACAGGTAGCAAGACTTCTGACTCAACCCCTATCTGCTGTGACTAGTCAGACGACTTCTCCCCTCCCCTGTTCTTTATATAATCACTCTGTAATTGCCGTTGCCATGGCGCCCACTTCTAATTGCGCCGAACCCCCCCCCCCAAAAAACAAAATCCCTCTCGGTATCTCTCTCTCTCAGTCCCGCTTGTCTCTTCTGTCTCTCTTTGCTCTCGGCCTCCCCCTCTCCACCGCTTTCTGTCTCAATTTCTCTTTTTCTCTTCCACTCTCCTCTCCTGTCTTTCCATCCCTATCTCGCTCTCGTTTACGCCCTCTCTCTCTCTCCGCCCCGATCTTTTTATAACTCGGCGAGACTCCTCACGGGCATTCTGTGGAGTTGTCTGATCCGAATAAATGTTTGCGATTAACGCTAAAGCCGTCTGGCACCCCGGGCCGCTGAACGAGGGGAGGGAGAGAGAGAGAGAGAGAGAGAGAGAGAGAGAGAGGGAGAGGGAGAGGGAGAGGGAAAGGGAAAGGGAAAGGGAGAGGGAGAGGGAGAGGGAGAGGGAGAGAGATGAGTGGCTGTCACTCTATTGGACAAATCGAGTCTCTGTCAAGCCTCCTCATTCAGCTTTTTTGCAGCTTCTACATTTACCATCAACGGATGGGAGGTGGGAGAAAGCCTAAAGAGAGCGTTTCCTCCAGTCCCCTGGGCACCCGGTTCATTATGCTCTGTGATCGGCTATCCTGCCTGTTGTCCCAGTTGTCCCAGTTCAGATCTTTGGGGAGATCAAAAGAAAACCTCCTTAGTTTGAACGGTGCCACGGGGGTTCTTTTTCCAATAGACCACCTGTATCTTCAAGACGATTGCTAGGGCCAGTTCCCAGAGTTCATACACGGGACAGGACCCGCAGGCGAACGTTGACGGTCACACTGTTACACAAACTCTGATACGCTTCCTTCCACTTCCTTTGATTGTGAGGGAGAGTCGACCTCCGCTCCACCCCCTCTGCCGGGGTGTTCCGTCGGCCCCCGCGCTGGCTGACCTCACCTGGGTCGTGTCTCAGCGGCTCCCCCGGCCCTGCTTTGAAGTTTGCGTCACGACCGCACCGTCGATTGTTACGACGCACGGAGCTTCTTTGATCCTCCTGCCATCTCTCTGCTCTCAGGAGGCGCGCACACACACTTGCCAGACACTACTCACTCATATATGCGCACACGCATGCTGGAAGACACACGCGACGTGCTGGCCAATTACCCCCCACTTAGGCCTGTGTTTACTTAACCTTGAGTGCCCCCCCCCCCCCCCCCTCACTGCCAAATAAACACAATTATATCGACCCCGGCCCAGTTGGCGCCCGGCCTGTTATTAGAGCCCTCTGAGGCTGTAGAGACCGTGCAGTCTCATGGTGGGATGGTGGGATGTGGTAGGGGAGTAATTCTCAAAATTGCCGACAGTTTTAAGATTGCTTTTGGCAGTGAGAGAATCCTCTTTGGGATTCTGGAGGGGGGGGGGGGGGGGGGCAGGGAGAAAGAGATGAGAGTGTACGTGTCACACCAGCGGTGTTCAGAGAGTGTGTGAGAGAGTGTGACCGTGCGCACGCCATTCGCTGTACCGTAGAATTCTTCCCATCTTTGAGGTGAAAGAAGCAACAGGATGAACTAGATTAGCCTGTCGCGCTAGCTGCTAGCTTTGAAGGAGGCTGGCCAGAGACGATAGCCCGGAGCTGGTGCCTCTTGTTGAGGGAGTCTGTTCCCCCACTGGGATGTGTGCTGTGTTCTGTAAGCGGGGCTGGTGCCGCGAAAGAAACATTGAGGGTAAGAGGAGAGGAAGGAGGTCGACGTGAGGCCGACGCGGTAGGAGAGCTCAGCAGGAGGGAGGGATGAGAGGAAGGGAGGTTGAAGATTGGGGATGGGGAGGGAGAGGAGGAGGCGGGAGGCCTGGGGGGGACGCCAAGGGAGAGAGAGGGGCGATGAGGGAACCGCGCGACCAAGCGGGGCCCTCCTATCTCCACGCTGCAGATGGAGCTGAGCGCACACGGGAGCAGGGATGCGTACCCAAACGTGTGGATGTGTTTACCGTACACGCCTATTTGCGGTCACGCACACACGTGTGAATACGAAACGGTCATAGACACGCGCTCGCGTGTGCCTGCACACCCCAACACACCCCAACACAAACCAAAAAAACATGTAAATGTACACTATATGTGCTCACATCCTGCAAATACATGAATATGTATATGAGCTTGTGGAAAAAGTTTGCGATTGTGCATGAAACAAGTTTGTAGTATCTGTAGACATAATCGTGTGTGGCTCCAAAGCATTTGTATGCGTGCTCCAAAACAATTGTACATCTGCAAAACGTCGTTTCACATTCGCAAACTGTTTTTCCCCAACCTCAAAATATCAATGACCCTTATTTGATCCCATACACAAGGGGACTTCTCAAGCCCCAGACTGTGCTCGTCAACAACACAGGAAGGTCCAAGGCTCGTCAACAACACAGGAAGGTCCAAGGATCCAGGATCCGATCAAAGCCGGTAGTTTTTTTTGATAGATGTTGGTTTTCTCCTGTCCTCCGATGCTGTGTGTTTGGGTTCACACCTCCGCTGGCAGGGACTGAAGCTGTTCAGGTCGAATTCCCCCCCGAGGTGCCACAGGGAGGGGCGCCACAAGCACCTGCACCCCATCCATCATCGCTATGGATACAGACGCCCCGCGCCGCATGTCACAGTGCCGTCTGCACAGGGTCACCAGGGGTCCTTCAGATGGTGCATGGTGGGGGGGGGGGGGTCAGTCAGACAGCACATGGACGGCCTCTTCCTCATGTACCACCCCCCTTACCCACCCACCCCTACCCACCCTCCCCTTCTTGTTTCTCCATGCACACTCATGCACCTTTTAGCCATGAATTTATGGAAATTGGCGACGGGATTGAATCACAAATGGGCTTTTCACATGCACTGAGTGGTCACCGGACCAGCTGTAACCCTGTGAAAGTTATCAGCCATTTTTCTCAACTCCCCCCCCCCCCAACTCTTTCTTTTTTTGTGTGTGTGATTGGATGGACTGTAAATGGGGGAATACATTAGTCTGACTCAGAGCTGTGGTATCGTCGCTGGATAGTGAAAGGAATTGATACACGACCTAGCATAGACCTACAACATGTCTTAGGTACGTACATTTTACATTTAGTCATTTAGCAGACGTTCTTATCCAGAGTGACTTACAGTAAGTACAGGGACATTCCCCCGAGGCAAGTAGGGTGAAGTGCCTTGCCCAAGGACACAACGTCATTTGGCACGGCCGGGAACCAAACTGGTAGCCTTCAGATTACTAGACCGATTCCATAACATACATAACACTGAGCATTTAGCGGTTATCAACGTTTAACAGTACATACTGCACGTCTTGCACGTCACATAATGCTTAACGATGCATGCAGTGCTTCAAACACCGTGCGCAAGGTAGTATACCGTGTCCTACACCTCTTTATCTTATGAGGGGAGGTGGAGAACACGAGCGTAGCGTGTTTAGCTGCATTGAGGTGGACAACACGAGGGTAGCCGTAGCGCGTTTAGCTATGCGGGCGGTGTCCCGTGTTCATGTCAGTCGTTTTGGGGGAGGAAGGCGAGGGTGGCACCGTGTCTCCATAAATGATGACTAATGGGGCCGCGCGTGGCGCCGGGCGCCTGGCTGACTGCTAACGCCCTGCAAGCTGGGCCCTGCGCTGCCGAGCAGCGAGGACACGGCCCGAGTCACTGGGGAGGACAGGAAGCGGAGGACAGGAAGCGGAGGGCAGGAAGCGGAGGACAGGAAGCGGAGGACAGGAAGCGGAGGACAGGAAGCGGGGGACAGGAAGCGGAGGACAGACGCACGCTCGCTCATACAGAACAGAATCTGAATCGGCATCGGGTTTAATCCCAAGGAGGTTTTTCCCACAAACGGAGTGAAACGAAGTGCCATGACGCTCACGTTAAGCCGGTGGTGTTTGCGGTTCTGTAAGAGCGGAACTCCAAACTACGAAATGGACAAGCTGCATTCGGATGTAACTGCTCTCAAAGGACTCTTATACTGTACCCACTAAGTAAACACTTTCAGCTGATAACTGCTGTGTTGAGATGGCATGAAAGGCATCTCTCTCCTGCTTACTGACAAGCTAACTCTGGTATCTGTCCCCCGTCCCCCCGTCCCCCCCCCTTATCTCTGATTTTCAGTTTTTTTTCTTCCAGCCCACTTTCAATTTCTGTTTCTGGCGCACCCTTTCCCCCAGTCTTACACCCTCTCAGTTCCTCTCTCTCATTTCTTCTACCTGTATTGCTTCTATTCCTTTTCCTCACCCTTCCATTTCTTTTTATCATGACCTCTTTTGGCACTAAACACACACATCCACATACAAACACACACTCACTCTTCTTCCTTTTCTCTTTCTCTCTCCCTCCCTCCCTCTCTCTCTCTTTCTCTGTTTCTCTCTCTCTGTCCGTCCCTCTCACTTTCTCTCTTTCTCTTTCTCTCTGTCTCTCTCCCTCCCTCTTTCTCTCTTGGTCTGTCTCTCTCTGTCTCTCTCCCTCCCTCTCTCTCTGTCTCTGTCTCTCTCTCTCTCTCTCTCTCTCTCTCTGTCTCTCTCTCTGTCTCTCTCTCTCTCTCTCTGTCTGTCTGTCTCTCTGTCTCTGTCTCTCTCTGTCTCTCTGTCTGTCTCTCTCTCTCTCTGTCCCCAGACCGTGCTGACAGGGCTGTCCTGCCCCAGCCCTAGCCAGTGTAAATCCTCCATGTTCAGTGCTTAAACCCTCCGTGATCATCTCTAGCCTTATCCCCCTTCTCTATGCACTGCTACAGCTGATAGCCTCTCCAGGGTCGGCCTGCACCCCCCCCCCCCCCCACTCACACACACTCTCACACACACGCAACTTGACAACTCAATCCCTCTCACTTTTGCACACACAGATACACACACACCATCCCCTCCAGGCTAATATCCAAGTCACTATCCCCTCCAGGCTAATGCCAGGACTAGCTTTGGCGAGCGACCAGGGACTTCTTAGTGCATAGTGGTGTTTAAGCTGGGTCAGTGACACCGCTCGGGGTTGCGTGACATGAGATGGGGTATAGGGAATCTATGCCGCAGAGTGATGATGTCATAGGTTGGGGTAGTGTGAATGTATTGTTGACCTATCCCTCTGTGGCATAATTCTCTCTCTGTCTTTGCGTGTTCCTCTCTCTTACACTCTCTCTCTTCGTCTCTCTTTTATCCTGTTCTTCCACAGTAATAATCTGTCTCTTTCGTTCAACCTCCCGCCGGTTCTACTTCTGCGTTTTTAACGCTGTGCTGAAATATTGAGATTCCTGTGGCTTTCTGTCGCTCTCTATTTCTGGTCCTGTCTCTCTCTCTCTCTCTCTCTCTCTCTCTCTCTCTCTGTCTCTCTCTCTCTCTCTCTGTTCTCTCTCTCTGTTTCTCTCTCTCTCTCTGTTCTCTCTCTCTGTTTCTCTCTCTGGGTGTGCTAGGAGGTGTCATGCTGCAGGTATGGGAGGGGAGGAGGGGAGGGTGGCCTCTCTCAGTGACACCCCCCCCCCAAATGCACTTTCTGTGTCCGGCACCTACTTAATAATGAACCACAAACTCTCTATACCAGACCTAGCAAGAGAGTATTGTGAGCCGCCTCCCTCCTCACCCCTTCCTCCCTCACCCCCTATACTTCCTCCCTCCTCACCCCCTCCTCCATCACCCCCTATACTTCCTCCCTCCTCACCCCTTCCTCTGTCACCCCCTATACTTCCTCCCTCCTCACCCCCACCTCCATCACCCCCTATACTTCCTCCCTCCTCACCCCTTCCTCCCTCACCCCCTATACTTCCTCCCTCCTCACTCCTTCCTCTGTCACCCCCTATGTTTCCTCCTTCCTCACCCCTTCCTCCCTCATCCCCCATAATCTCCTCCCCCCTCACCCCATACTCAGTGTTGGTGGTGGAGTGTGGGTGACTGAGCCCACGTCCGTAAACACACTCCTGTGCTATGACATAAGGGTAGCTGACACACTCTGCAGCCACGGTATAGTAGGATGGAGAGCAACAGGAGAGGGAGTGTGGGGCTGGATTGTGTTGGGTGCGTTGACGTATGAGTGTCCGTGAGTGTGACTAGCTGGTCATAACAAACCTGTGTCTTTCTCTTTCCCTCTCTCTCTCTCTTTCTCTTTCCCTCTCTCTGTCTCTCTCTTCATCTCTCTCTCTCTGTCTTTCTCGTTATCTCTCTCTGTCATCAGGTCATGCCTGACGTGTCCCCATTGCCTTAAACAGAGCAACACCTTCGACCCCTTCTTGTGCATCTCCTTGCCCATCCCCCTACGGCAGACACGGTAAGACCATGCACGCACACACACACACACACACACACACACACACTGTAGGACATATCCCCTGTGTCCTTCACAAAGCCCTTTGACGCCATTTACCCTGATTGACGTCAGAGGCTCGGCCACATCTTATGTCGCGGTAGGAAACGACACGTTGGGATAGAATGATGAACAGCTTGCGAAAGGAGAGAAAGAGCCGGAGACATGGAGGAGGTGAGGGTTACCTGATGGAGACAGGAGAGACACTGTGGTGGGGATGCTGATGGAGACAGGAGAGACACTGTGGTGGGGATGCTGATGGAGACAGCAGAGACACTGTGGAGATGTGAGCTGTCCCTGGAGGGGAAGAGCAGATGGATCCTCTGCAGCACACAGTCACACACACACACACAGTCACACACACACAGTCACACACATACACAGTCACACACACACAGTTACACACACACACACACAGTCACACACACACACACAGTTACACACACACACACAGTCATACACACACACACATAGTCACACACACACAGTCACACACACAAACACGCACACCCATCGGCGCGCCGGCTGTGGACGCCCCCCCCCCGCTGTGAGAAATCTCGCACATCAAAAGTCCCTGACCAAACATTTTCGATCCAATTTTCCCAAACACAACAAACGCTGTAAGTCAGCAAAGTGTTCCTCTGTGAGGCAATACAGCCCTGTCCACTTTGACATGCCAACGAAAAATAGGGTGTCAGAATAGAATGAGAAAGCATAGAATGAGGGGGAGGGGGGGGGAGGGGGAGGGGGAGGGGGAGGGGGAGGGGGAGGGGGAGGGGGGGGGAGGGGGAGGGGGAGGGGGGGGGGAGGGGGGGGGGGGGGGGGGGGAGGGGGGAGGGGGAGGGGGAGGGGGAGGGAGAGATCGCATTCCAGAGACCAAAAAAGGCCGATGTCCACAGCTGACTGTGAGGACCTAATGGGATGCCTACATCCAAATCAATTCACCTGTGTGTCCTGTGTTGTTTATTGAAGACCTTAACTGGACCACTGAACTGCCCAGTCATGTCGATTCGCCATACATTCACTTCCTCACAAACACGATTCCCTTTTACAGAGAACATCCATTCTCAAAACTCAATTTCATGTGGAATTCGGGCCGTACACACACACACACACAGTCACAGAGCCACACTGACATCTAAAGCTCGATTAGCTACTTTGAAGAGTGTCTGGCTGTGTGTTTGTGGCCTGGGGTGCCCCTGGAGTCAAACTCCTGTGTGGTGGTAAATATGAATCAGGCCCCCATTCTGGACACTTCTCTGGCCGTAGGAGGGCTGACTGCCCCCCCCCCCCCCACCTCCCCCGCTGGCCTCCAGCCTCAGAGGCGTCCGTCCAGCATGCCTGATGAGGCTGCAGGAGGCCGCAGACCCTGTCGGCGTCTCCTCACGCAGCGTCGTTTCGCGGGTTCCGATGCTGAGAGTGGCGGGGTTCACAAACGAGTCTGTCCTTCCCCCCCCCCCCCCCTCCGAGTTGCACTTTCACTTTTTTGGGGCGCGCGCCGTCCCTCTCGTCCCTCTCGTTCGCCCCGCCCCCCCTCGGTTTCGGCGCGGCGTTCCATGGGCCATTTCTCGGTCGGGCCGTTTTCGCGAGACGCCGCCGCAAACCCCCGGGAGCTTTCGCGGGCACAGCTTGGCCCGGGAGGACAAGGGGACGTGACAGTTCCAAAGTTCACTCTCCATCCCTACCTTCCCCCCCTCCCCTCCCCTTCCCCTCCCTCAGGTCCATGTGCGTGACCCTGGTGTTCAGTACGAAGGGCCAGAGGTACCTGCGCGTGGGTCTGGCCGTGCCTCTGTTCGGCTCCGTCTCCCGCCTGAGAGCCATGGTGGCGGAGGAGGGCAAGATCTCCCCAGACCAGGTACGGGGATGCACACACACGCACACACATACAGTCCTGGTGAATGCCAGTCGCCCAGCGAACTGGAGGGGGACCGGGGGCCCATGACATGTGGCTCTCTCCTCAGTTCATCCTGTGGCGGGGCGTGGAAGTCCTCACTGTGATGCCAGAGCAAGGACGGAGGGAGAGAGGAGGGGAGGAGGGAGGGAGGGAGGGAGGGAAGGAAGGAAGGAAGGAGGGAAGGAAGGAAGGAAGGAAGGAAGGAAGGAAGGAAGGAAGGAGGGAGGGAGGGAGGGAGGGAGGGAGGGAGGGAGGGAGGGAGGGAGGGAGGGAGGGAGGGAGGGAGGGAGGGAGGGAGGGAGGGAGGGAGGGAGGGAGGGAGGGAGGGGAAGCTGAAGAAGACGGGAGGAGAGGAGACCCGAAAGGCGGAGGAGGAGGAAAAGGGGAGGGGATGAGCGGGCCCTGGAGTTCACCTCAGGGTGAGAAAGGGATGACGGAGGGGAAGCGTGGGGGTGGTGGTGGGGGGGGGCGAGAAGAAGAGGTGAAGGGGAGGGGCTCCGCGGATGCCTTTCAGTTCAGTCTCCCGAAGACAGGAGGAAGGAAGACGATGGATGGAGGCAACGAGTGGGCGGAGACGAGAGGGAGGCGGGGGGGCGGGGGGAGGGGGAGGGAGGGAGGCCGTAGCCGAGAGGAGGAGGAGTGGAAGGTGGGGGGTCTCTGAGTTGATCCCCCCCACGGAGAACAGCGGTTCTTTCTTGTCTGTTAGGAACCGGGTGAAAATTGAGAAAATCTAAAGGGGGGGGGGGGGGGGGGGCGGGGGGCAGGGGGGTGCCAAGAGAGGAACGGAGAAGCAGGCAGAAATAGAGAACAGGTGATAGACGGAGATGAGTGTATTGACGGAGACGGAGGAGGAAGAGGGTGCGAGGAGGTGATTGAAGACTATAGAAAGACGCCCTGGGAAACCGCCACAGACTTCAGTGAGAGGCGACGGGGCAATAAGGGGAGAGGAACAGAGAAAGAGATAGAGGAGGATGATGCAAAAGGGGAGAGATGTTCTTGAGAGAGGGAGAGGGAGAGGGAGAGAGAGAGAGAGAGAGAGAGAGAGAGAGAGAGAGAGAGAGAGAGAGAGAGAGATAAGATCCCAGAGAAAGGAAATAATTGACTGACAGAGAGGGAAGAGAGGTGGTTAAAAAAATAAAGCAGACAGAATTGGACAGATGAAATAATGACAGTGAGAGAACAGGCAGAAGAAGAGGGATGCAAGTAAGTTGGTGAGGAGGACACGTAAAAAAGAGAGTTTTTACGAGAGGGATAAGACTGCTAGCAGGAGGGAAGGAGAGAGAGAGGGGGGGGGGGGGCGGAGAGATTTTCCTTTCTGCCCCACTGCTGGGCCTTATTACAGATCCCACTGTGCAAGGTGCGGTTTAGAATAGACCTGGTCTACCTTGTTTGTCTGTCCTTCTGCCTTCCCATTTGCTTGTCGGAACGACTGCTGTCCTGCTTGTCTGCCTGCCTGCCTGCCTGCCTGCCTGCCTGCCTGCCTGCCTGCCTGCCTGCCTGCCTGCCTGCCTGCCTGCCTGCCTGCCTGCCTGCCTGCCTGCCTGCCTGCCTGCCTGCCTGTCTGTCTGTCTTTCTGTCTGTCTGTCTGTCTGTCTGTCTGTCTGTCTGCCTGTCCGCCATATTTGTTTGTCTGTTTGCCTTCCTATCTTCCCCACGGTTTTCCCTGACTGTTTGACTGTCTGTCATCCTGTGCCTGTCTGCATGCCTGACTGTTTGTCTGTATCTCTGTTTTTCAGTCAGGCAGACATTTTTCTGTCTGTCCATCCGTGTGCCTGGCTGTTTGTCTGTCTTCCTGTCTGTGTCTTTTTGTTTGTGGTGTCTTAAAGCCTTCTCACTAAACACAGGGAGGAATCACTAAACAATGTTTACACACCACCCTCATCTCCCTCTGATATCCCTCCCTCCCTCTCTCTCTCTCTCTCTCTCTCTCTGTCCCTGTCTCTCTCTTTCTCTCTCCCTCTCTCTTTCTCTCTCTCGCTCCCTCTCTCCAGGTGATCCTGGCCGAGCTCTACCCCACAGGCTTCCAGCGCTCCTTCTCCGACGAGGACGACCTGACGAGCATCGCCGAGAGCGACGTTGTCTACGCCTTCCAGGCCCCGCCCCTCCACAGCCGGGGAGGCTCTGCGCGAATCTCAGGTAACCATGGCAACAGTCCTAACCCTGGCGCAGTCAGCTCGGACACATCTCTCCATCTCCCTCTGTCTCTCCCCATCTCTCCATCTCCCTCTCTCTCTCCCTCTCTCTATCCCCATCTCCCTATCTCTCTCTCTCTCTCTCTCTTTTAGTGTAGCCCACAGCCACAGTACTTCGGAACGGTGCTCATCGAAACAAACGGCACACTGCGAGCCCCTCGTTCACGGTCCCCCGAAGAGCCGCACGACCTTGGGTGGTCCAACGCGCCCACGCTCTAACTCAGCGCGCAACTGCTCCCGTTAGTGGGGCCGCACTCTTCGGGAAAACCAGAGCAGCCGTACATCTCGTTGGTCTCCCGTGACTCTGTCTAGGTTTTCAGAGAGAGGGCGAGAGTTTGAAAGAGAGAGAGAGAGAGAGAGAGAGAGAGAGAGAGAGAGAGAGAGAGAGAGAGAGAGGGAAGAAAAGATATTAGGTAGGTAGGTAGGTAGGTAGGTAGGTAGGTAGGTAGGTAGGTAGAGAGGGAGGGAGGGAGGGAGGGAGGGAGGGAGGGAGGGAGGGAGGGAGGGAGGGAGGGAGGGAGGGAGGGAGGGAGGGAGGGAGGGAGGGAGGGAGGGAGGGAGGGAAGAAAAGATATTAGGTAGAGAAAGAAAGAGAGAGAGAGGGGAAGAGAGAGAGAGAGGGGAAGAGAGAGAGAGAGGGGAAGAGAGAGATGCTATGTTATCTCTTCACGCTCCCAGAGAAAAAATAAGTTGACGAGAGAGAGAGACAGAGAGAGAGAGACAGAGAGAGAGAGAGAGAGACAGAGAGAGAGAGAGAGACAGAGAGAGAGAGACAGAGAGAGAGAGAGAGACAGAGAGAGACAGAGAGAGAGAGATTATCTCTTCACAGAGAGAGTGTGGATGATATGGAGTCAGTCTTGCATCATCGCGCCTTTGAATTCGTCCCGGGTTTAGTGAGGCGGCTCCAAATGAAGCACAGATATGGAGGGAGAGGGCTCACTGGAGCTCTAACCTTCATGTTCACCTTTAGGGCTGGCTGGCTGGGTGACTGACTGGCTGGCAGGCTGTTTGTCTTCCTGTGTGGACGGATGGATGACTCATTTCTGGGTCATTTTGCTGCCTGTTGGTCGGTGAGATGGCTGGCTGGATGGTCATACAGTATATTAGCGTGAACCGGCTGGCCACACGGCTTGCTCTAGCCCACCTCTTCAGAGAACAACGGTGTCGTTAGCAGCCCCACACACACACACACACTCACACCAACCCCCCCCCCCCCCGCGGGCTGCGTTCGCTAAACGAGACCCTTACGATGTTCCTCAACGCTGCTTCACCCCTGAGAAGGAGGACATCAATAATTCAAGGATGTGCTCAAAGGGGTCATGAAAAATTAAGGCCCCTCGATTTCCCTCCCCTCCAAGCGATCTCTTTATCACTTAGAGTCGGAGAGTGTCACAGCGCTAACACTGGGTGATCAGACGACGACGGGCCGAGAGGAACCGATCCTTCGACGTACACACACGTTACACACACACGCACGCAGAGTGTATGCAGGCACACACGAGTAGTTATAGATAATAGCGGGGGGGGGGGCTGGTGACAGAGCACACACACACATTCCGACACACTCTTTACGAATCCCCCTCGAGTTCTTCCATCCAAATTGGCACCCTGTCTCCTTTCTGCTCGAAAGATCTGGTGAGGATGATGAATCGAGCCTCGCTCCAATCGCAGCAGATCCCAGCTGAAGATTCCGGATTCGGCGATGGCATGGCTCGCTTTCAATTAGAGGCGAGGGGTGTCGTTGAGCGTGAACACACACACACACCACTCAGTAAGCCACTCACCACGCCCAGCCTTTCTCTTCTATCGGTGGATGGTAGACGTGAGAACAGGCACACTCACAGGACTGCTTCCTCACTGGTCTCCCTCTTTGTGGAAGAGCAGAGTATCCTGTGTCTCTAGATGGGAGTCAAATGGCTGAGTGGTGAGGGGTCGGTCTAGTAATCAGAAGGTTCCCAGATCGATTCCCCGCCGTGCCAATGATGTTGTGTCCTTGGGCAAGGCACTTCACCCTACTTGCCTCGGGGGGAATGTCCCTGTACTTATTGTAAGTCGCTCTGGATAAGAGCGTCTGCTAAATGACTAAATGTAAATTGTAAATGTCTCCCACTCCGACGCTCCGATAGGTCCCATTGGGTGGTGTCTCTGTGTGTGTGCGTGCGTTTGCGTGTTGAATCAAGTTGATTATTGAGATACGCAGTGCTGTGCTGTGTTCTGCGGAAGGCCCCTCGCTCATGGAAGTGTTGTCAGGAGGAATGTGACACGCGTTTGGGGATTTGGATTATTAAAGGGCGTGTCATGTTTTTTTCATTAGAAACAACAGCGTTGACGATGTCGTTGTGCAAATTGCGCCGTTGGATTTCAGCGAGTGTGTTTAATTTGATTTCGCATTTGACTTGACGTTTGTAAAAATCCCTATGTAAGAAAGTGAACCATATGCAGAAATATTCAGTGGATTTCACTTTCCCTCACCAACACACTCACTCCTTCGAGTTAGATGTCATTAAACATGAATAACCACATACGTCTATAGCATCACAATACAATGACCCGGCCCTTGTTTGCCAGTACAAATCTTCAATGTATTCATCCACTGTGTGACACACCAGACAGTCACACACATGCACACACACTCTCTCACACCTGCTGAGTAGCAGACAGACAGTTACACAGTTGACCCCCTGGCAGGGACCAGACTCATAACCATGAGTAATGTCCTGCCGTGGATAATCTTATCTCTCTCACAGTGCCTGTGTTCCTACACACACACACACACACACACTGACAGACACACACAGCAGACACACACACGTATGCTCGTACACAGAGCCATAACACAGACACACACGGACACGCCACACGCACTCACAAACACACACACGCATGTCCATACACTCACAAACACACACACACACACACAAACAAACGGCGGAAGCGCGGCGGGGGCAAAGAGGCTATCTGGTCACCAGCTCATAAAAGCAAAAATTGAAATGCGGGATTCAGTTAGCAAGGGAAAGGTTGCAATTTCTCATGTCGACCGTGAGAGGGGTTGAGTCAGCGGGTGTCCAGGCATTACACAGGTCCACCTTCGTGGGTAGTACCTTCCAGAAAGGCCCAGAACGTGTTCTACACAGTGGAAAAGAAGAAAGAGAACACACACACAACGGCCAGAGGACAAACTGGTCACGTATGACCATCTTATTGTCTTCTAGCCTCTTTGTCGTTGACCGCTGTGGTCGACCAGACTGCATGATGTTTGGAGCTGTTGTCCTTAAAGGTGGCAACGCCATCCTTTTGCAGTGATGAGTCACTCTTGGTCTTGGATAGCACTGTTCCACAATAATGGAGACAAACAATATATTCTGGAGGATATTGAATCTACCACTGTCCCATCTGTTAATAAAAATCTGTTGTTTCAAAGGAAATGTAGTACATTGCTGCTCCATAAATCTTTTTTTTCACATTTAGAACGGATAGAAAGGACGACAGACACATGTCACTCTGTGACATGTTTGTTCAAGTGGACCTGCTTTGGCATTTGTACTTGAATGGAAAGATAAACTTCACCGTCCGTAAAGGGCTGCCAGTCATCTTCTTTGATTGAATGTGGGAGACAAACTCGGAAGCGACTTTCGGAAGCGCTTGCAGTGGCATCTCTGGCACTGAACAAAAGGCCAGGATCCTCCTGCTTTCTCTCTCTCTCGCCCTATCTCTCCCTCTCTCTCTCTCTCTCTCTCTCTCTCTCTCTCTCTCTCTCTCTCTCTCTCTCTCTCTCTCTCTCTCTCTCTCTCTCTCTCTCTCTCTCTCTCTCTCTCTCTCTCTCTCTCTCTCTCTCTCTCTCTCTCTCTCTCTCTCTCTCTCTCTCTCTCTCTCTCTCTCTCTCTCTCTCTCTCTCTCGGGTAAACCAGGGGTCTATCAAGACACAAGGGATTGTTGGCGTTGTCCACCTCCCAGGCCCCGGTTCAGTCTGAGAGAGAAAGAGAGTGTGTGTGTGTGTGTGTCAGCCCCCCTGGGAGAGGTGTGAAAGGGTGACATCTCGATGGAGATAAAGGCATCCGTCTGTACCCTGGACCCTGTCTACACACACACACACACAGAGACCCCCACATTTTTTCTTTCTGTATCTTTATCTCTATATCTGTCTCTCCCTTACACACACACACACACACACAAACACACACACCAGACTGATGAGAGTATAAAGAGCTCAGTTCTGCGGGGTGTTCAGTATTCAGCAGCGTCTCACTGAACAGAGAGGTTCAAGGAGAGACCGCAGGTGGAACGGCAGAGAGAGTTTCCCATCAAAATGCTAAACGCTGCCGGCCGGAGGATTTGACTGTGGGTGGCGGGCGGCTCGCTCGCCCGGGAGGGCGTGGAGCTGTGGCGCCGGCCGTTCACACTCTCCTGCTGACCCGTCGGCGGAGTTGCCGCAGAGACACACCACCTGCAGATGAGCATTCTCATTTGCCAGTGAGAGCTCGCTCTCTCTCTATATCTCTCTTCCTCTCTCTATATGTTTACATTTAGCAGACGCTCTTATCCAGAGCGACTTACAGTAAGTACAGGGACATTCCCCCCCGAGGCAAGTAGGGTGAAGTGCCTCGCCCAAGGACACAATGTCATTATGCACAACCGGGAATCGATCTGGCAACCTTTAGATTACTAGTCCAATTCCCTAACCGCTCAGCAATCTCACTTTCTATCTCTCTCTCTCTCTCTCTCTCTCTTTTCTCTCTCTCTCTCTCTCTCTCTCTTCTCTCTCTCTCTCTCTCTCTCTCTCTCTCTCTCTCTCTCTCTCTTTCTCTCTTTATAACTCTCTATCTATCTGTATCTCTCTCTAACTCTTTCTCTATTTCTCTCTCTGTTTCTCTGTTTCTTCAGCCTGTTTCCCCGTCCTTATCTCACTCTCTCTCACAGTGATAACAGATAAGGTAAACAGCTCATTCCCGCGTTTTAGCACAGAGGGCTTTGTTCCTCGGGCACATTGCAGCCTTCTGAGTCATGACCACATGTCGGCGAGAGTTGAAACTCCACCCGTGTGGGCCGACCGGTTCCACGGTGGGAAACACAGCGACGGCCCCGGTCACTAACCAAGAACAAACCCACTCCTGTGTTGGGAACAAGCTCTTCCTCCAAACACAGGCCTGGGATCTGCCGAACCGGGTTATCTGTTGGTGGTTTACGGTTAGTTACCACGACCAGGGCTGGAGTTCAGTGTGGCGGTGAGGGAGGTGCATGCTGGGAGTTGAGTTTGGCGGAGGCGGGAGGGGACGAGGGAGCAGATGTGTCTCATCCTGCCAATTGACCTCATCTGTCGCTCGCCGTTGAAACCTCAGGTGTCCCTCGTCGCCAGGGACGACTCTCACCTCAGAACCAGGAAGTGCTGCGACCTCTGTCGAGCCCGCTACGCGTCTGCTCGCTGCCCCCACCCCACGGCCCCCTGGGTATTTTTAGTGCCCGCGTGGGGGTTGATTTGACAGGGGGTCACATGACAAACCCACCAGACATTTCTCCATTCAAGTCCAACAGACGACTGAGTACCTTGATAACACAAACAGGAATAGATGAATGAAAAGATGAATAGTGCTCTTTGTCAAATGTTCACGGCCCGAGGTGATTTCTTATTTGAGACGGGTGCATAAAGCAGTCACATGTGGCCTTGTTAAATATGTGGAGGCAGTGGGGGAGAGGCAGTGTGTGGAGGCAGTGGGAGAGAGGCAGTGTGTGGAGGCAGTGGGAGAGAGGCAGTGTGGGGAGGCAGTGGGAGAGAGGCAGTGTGTGGAGGCAGTGGGAGAGAGGCATGCGTGTGGAGGCAGTGGGGGGGAGGCCTCGTCAGACAGCACCCAGAAGAGCCTCAGTGTGCGTCTGTGCCTGGAGGCTGGTGGGCCATGCGCCATCACAGGCCTGTGATCCGCTATACTTAGCTCACCTCCTCAGCCTCGAACCATTTGGAACGAGATGGCAGAAGCGTAAACGGCGTGATCTCTGGAACGTCCTGGAAGGAAAAGAAACGTTTTGCGGTTACGGCGGGGGAAGGCTCTTCTCGATCCCTAGTCAGACAAATAGTCCTTATCTGACATGGAGTCAATGTGTCCACCCCCCCCAATCCCCCCCAATCCCCCCCCCCGGTATAAAAAAGAAAAGAAGGTCTATGAATGTAGTCCCCCACGGACCACAGGAAAGTAACTTGTAGTTATTTTGGTATTTATGAATGTAAGATTTTTTTGTGAAATGTTAAGACAGGTGTACTATAGCTTTCTCTTCTGAAATGTTTGCCGTCTAGGACCGTCCAACAACGTTGTCTTTTATGCCCTTCTGTTGTGGCGTTTATGTTAAATTGTCGTAGTTTGGTTTCGTTCGTTTCTTGACTTCTTTGGTCTCGTGACAGAGTTGGCCCACAGCCCCGCCTCACAGCCTCAAGTGACAAGGAAGTGAAGGAGAAAGAGAGAGAGGAGGAGAGGCAAGGGGTAAAATAGAAACACAAGGGGCATGGAGAAAGGAGGAAAGAGACAAACATGACAGTGCAATAATTGACACAACACAAAGACAGAAAAATATGTAAGAGGAAGAGAGAAAGGTGGAGAGAGAGAGAGAGAGAGAGAGAGAGCGAGAGGAAGACCAGTGCAGAAGGAGCGTTTCTAAAGGGGCTGAGCTGTTTAATTAAAGCTGTCATACTCACTGCCAGGCTCCTGAGAACAATCTCTCTGCCCCTTACTCTCTGTACCCTCTCTCTCTCTGTCTGCCCTCTGTATCTCTTTATCTACATGCTCTCTTTCTCTGCCTTTCTCTGTCTCTGCCTTTCTCTCTCTCTCTCTCTCTCTCTCCCTCCCTCTCTCTCTCTCTCCCCCCATTTCTCCTTCCCTGTCTCCCTCACTCCTTTTCTTCTCCTCTGTCTCTGAGTGAACAGGAGAGCGGTGGTGAGAATGAGAGTCTGGCAGAGGGTACTCCCCTCAGACCTTGTCTGGAGCAGACAACACACACACACACACACACTGCACACCCACACACACACTGCAAACACACACACTGCAAACACACACACTGCATACACACACACTGCACACACACACACACACTGCACACACACACTGCACACACACACACACACACTGCAAACACACACACTGCATACACACACTGCAAACACACACACTGCATACACACACACTGCACACACACACACTGCACACACACACTGCACACACACACACACACACTGCAAACACACACACTGCACACACACACTGCACACACACACACACTGCACACACACACACACACACACACACACACACACACACATAAACACACACATAAACACACACACAAGATTCACAGACACACACTGCACACACACTGCACACAGAGCATGACGCACGTAGCCAGACACATTCGCACACATACATTCAGCTAAAAACCAGACCTACTGTCCAAGACATGCCACATACACGTAAACAAGCAGGCACTCATAGGATGGAACCAACTAGCACAACTAGCACAACTAGCACCTCCCATTAGCTTCACACCCTGAGCCCAGACGAGGGACTGCTATGGAAAACATCACTGTGATGTTAGAATGTGATGGCATTTAGATGAATGCCGTCTCCTGGTAGGAGACTCTGGCTAAAGGACAAACTGAAGAGCGTGGATGACGTTTCCAACGACACCATGGAAGAAGTCAAAGAACAAAAAGGAAGGTTTTGTGCGTGAGGTAGGGCGGAGAATGTGGCGTCTGGGACCAAATACAAAAGGTTGTGTGAGGGGAGGGAAGGGGGGACAAAGGTGAAAGATTGGCAGGCCATCAGAAGGCCCACCACGTGACACTTGTCGGATGCTACGCTACGCCGTAGCCAAGAGCAGCCCGTCACCCTCCGCTCTATTAAGCCCCCCGGTTTTGCAATTTGACGTCAACAGCAAGTCTGAAAGCTATTACCCCTTTTCTTGCACTGTGACAGTAAATAATTCTTCTTCACTTCAGTGTGCTTACTGAAGGCCACGGGCCGCTGAACATATTAGCGTCTCCGAACGTGGCCTGTTCTCTCAAGCGGTTCTGTCTTCGTGGGGAGCGTAGGGGCGACATGATACCAAGTCTACTTCCTGTTTCCGTGGAATGAAAGGGTTCACTTGTTGCGCAGTGTAGGCTATAATGTGCCGTTGTGTGTGTGTGTGCGTGTGTCAGTACGTGTGTACAGTTTGACGGCGACAGTGATTAATTGCACAGCGGGGTTTGAACAAGCCTGTTTAATTAAATCCTCAGATAATGTCAGAGTTTACGTTGCCCGGGAGACCGAGGTTTCGCTCTCCGTTCGTGCCAGCAGTAGCAGTTACGTGCCGTTAATCAACTTGTGTTGATGGTAACACACGTAGCTACATCATACTTTACAACACCCCTGGGTGCCTCAAAATGACCGGACCATTGTATTGTAAATGTTCACTGTGAGAGATTATTTTGAGATCCGGGTAGCGTCAACGATTTAATCTTTGGCTTTGGTGTCAGCTGACAAACATTGACAAAACACACAACTACTGTGTGTTTTGGCCCGGTGCCTGTTTGGTTTCCTGTTGGTTCTGCTACTGTGTGGTTTCCCTCGCCTTCCACAAGTCTTAGTGAGCTTGAATCCCAGCTGGACGCAGCTAGCATGCTGCTTTCACCTTCAGCCCACTCTGTCGTCTCTCCTCTGTAGGCTGGGGGTCAGTGTAGAGCAAGGCTCCATCTGACGGGTCCTTCGTGTCTGACCTCTGACCTCTGACCTCCCCATAGGGTACCACCACAGCCTGCCCTCCTCCCCCTACACTTCCGGGCCCGAGGGTCAAAGGTTACCGCCGTCGGGCACGTTGTCCTCGGAGTTCCTGGACCAGGGCGGCTCCACTAAGGTCCTCCTTCTGATCTGCAACACGGCAGGTTCGAGCCAGCAGGCTGTCAGGTGAGCGGGAGTGGAAGCGGGTTTGTCTGACTGATTTTGTACATTCATACTCATTGACAGCAACAACAAGTATGTTTGTACTTCAATGATTATACTTGAAGTATGCTTTTTGCTTGGGTGGGATTCACATTTCTGTTTCAAATACACATACACACCGTCATCCGTCTTGAAGTTGAAGTCGTGGTAACTTCTGTCCTTCACTTTTTTTCTTTCAATATTTTACTCTGAGAGAGAAAACATTATGCTCTGCCATGCTCCAACAAAACCCCTTTTTACTACTTAGTTTGACATCCGTTGGTTTGTCCGCTTGTCTGTTTCTAAATGTTCCTGTAATACAGCCCTTTTCTACTGAGGGTTACTGGAACAATCTTCAGAGGAGCCACATAAAGCCCGAGTAAATAGTATTGAATTATTCAATGTCCATCTCATTTATGGACCTCCAGAGAAGCCTTGCAGCCTTTGGGTTCACAGAGAGTTCTGTACATGCTTGAGGATACATTTCCTGATCTATTCGTAGGCGGAGCTAAGTGGCAATGCACTCCCGGCAGTGTGTCTGAGAGGGGGCCGCACCTGTCAATCAAAAGCCCTTGTCAGTTCCGTGCCCTGTCACATACAGTCTTATATGTGTGTCGTGAACTTTGTGTGTGGTCCTGTGTCTAAGTGTGTGTGTGTGTGTCTGCTGTGTTGTAGTCGGCGGCAGACGATGGGTATTCCCATGAAAGGCCTCTTAATGTCAGGATGACATTTGAGTACCTGTCTAGCCTCCGGTCTCCCTCCGCAGGGAGCCTCTGTTTGTTTACACCCGCTGACTGGCAGATGTCAACTGTGGTTGACCCAGATCGCCCGTTTGACAGACGCCCCTCTCCCTTTCCCTGCCTCTATCCCCCTCTCCTCCTCCGACACTCCCCCTCTACCTCAATCTCTCTCCGCCTCGCTCTCCGTCTCCCCACTTCCTCCGCTCTCTCTCTCTCTCTCTCTCTCCGTGCCCCTCCCATCCTCACTCTTTGTCTCTCACTCAGTTGCTCTTGATCTCGCTCGGAAGGAGAGCGGGCCCAGCCTGTTGCCGTGGAGTTCAGTCACACCGTGGCGTTATCGCTGTAATCTCCTTCTATGGTTCTTGATGACGTCGGCTATTTAAGGGCACTGAGGTTGTCCTTCTCAGCCATCTCGAGTGTTCCGGTTCAGACTCGGGTTGTGAGAGGCCATTTGCCGTCGTCGGTCTAGTTACTGTTCCATTGGTTCCCAAATATATTTTGTAGACTTCAAGGTTCCCCACAGATCTTAAACATCCTTTAAAGTTTTTACATTTGAAAAAAAAAAAAAAGAAATATACCTTGATCTTTTTTTCTTTTTCTTTTTGATAAAGTCGCTTCAAATCCTGCTTGAATCCATCGTTTCTTATTTGGAGTGTTAGTGATGGGATCCATTTTTATAGATGTAATCTTAGATTTTTGACACTTTTTAAAACCAAAAGTGAGCATGAAAGTTTATAGAATAATTTCCTGAAATGTTGATATTCCTTTGATGTAATTGGGTTTGGAAAAGTCTTTGAATGGTCATGAAGGAGCACAGAGAGCCTTGGAAATTGTTGATAGACCTACCAATTATTATTTTGTTTCTTAATTTCTGCCATTTTCTTTGTATGTGTCCATTCCACACAGTAGCCTCAAACACTCAATTTTAAAGTCAGAAACAGAACAATGCAGAGGGTGAGAAAAGAAGCTTATGGCTTCCACTTATTTAAAGGTGGCCCAAGCGTAGGATTAAAAACAAACTTATTTGTCTAATTTAGGGAAAACCGTATTTTTGGGGGGAACCATACAACTTGGATCGCTGAACAAACCCCTCTTCAATCCACACTGCTTTAGGGAATGAAAATGTATAATTCCCAAATGGACTTTCTGAGTTAAAATCTACCCAAGCCTGAAATACATTTCCAATGCCACATAGCTATGAGGGTATTTATGTTGGTTGGTAGTGCTGCTAAACATACCATTTCCCTCACCCTCCTCTTTCTCTCTTTCCCTCTGCCCTCCCCCTACTCTCTCTTGCTCTCTCTATCTGCTCTGTGTCTCTCTGTCTCTCTCTCTCTCCAGGTTTGGTCCTCCCTTCCATATGCGAGAAGACAGGACCGTCTCCTGGGACCAGCTCCAGCAGAGTATCCTCAGCAAACTCTATTATCTGATGCTCAACGGATCCCAGGCACAGGTACCGTAGGGCTGCACTACCCTCGACACACACACACACACACACACACACACACACACACACACACATACAGACACACACAGACACACAGACACAGACACAAATCTTTAAGCAAACCTCTGCAAAGTTACAGTACGATAACTTCCATGGACAAGGTTGGACACGGCCTGTGCGTCATGACTGGTGTGTGTTCGTGTGTGTGTGTGTGTGTGTGTGTCCTTCACGTCCTCAACACCTTTCTGCGTAAAGAGAAAAAGAAGAGGGCGAGGAGAGAGGGGGGGGGGGGACCGCACTCGGAGCGAGACCCGATTTGCCCTTAATTAACAAACGGGAGACATTCAATTAAGTGGAGAGGCAGGGGTTGGGAACCGTCTCCAGTCTCTCTTTTCACGGCCAGCGTGTTTGGGACGGCAGCACACACAGCCACGCTGACACGGCTGATAACGTGAGAGCCGGTCAAGCCCCTGAAGAGGCTGGGGAACTTGCAGCCGAGTCATTATCTACACGCGCTGGGTTTTCATTCCAACTCCACAGAGCAGGGAGTCGGTTCGCATAGTTAACTCGCCACCTGCGCACCTTGGTAAGACACTGGGAGCTTTTAACATTCTGGTTGGAGGTTGACGAGCCATCATTTTTTAGAAAGGGCGCTTGTTCCTTGAATGATGTAGCGTCACCACAACCGCCCCACCCTAACCCCCCACCTACCCTGACCTAACCCTCACCTAACCCCCACATAACCCTTTTTAAATACTTGCTCTAATGTTTTTTTTTCCTATTGGCACTTATTTGCAACAATGTGTGCTCATGTTTTGGCTTCCCGCAATGTTTTGGGGGCTATCTCTGACCTATGCGCTTTTTGCTCAAAGCTCTCTCTTGGAAGTCGCTTTGGATAAAAGGGTCTGCTTAATGAATAAATGTAAATGTAAACCCCCCCCACCCAACCCCCCACATAAACCCCCACCCAACCTGAGCCCATCACCCTGACCAACCCTCATACACACTGTCAGTCCAGTGTGGGCTGTGTAGTCACTATGGGAGATGCCATGGCGACGGTACGGTGTCTGAGGAGGGTTTTATCCAGGGCAAACAGACTTCAGGCTCAAAGTCTCAGGTAGGCCTTAGCCCCGATAAGCCCCGGACAAGGCAACACCTTCTCCAACCTGCTGTCGTCTTACGCGTATCTCAGCAACAAGAGCTGGCTTAACTTTGCAGTTTTCCCAGCCCTCGATAAGTACTCGCCCTGCTTTCATCCACAGCCACTTTGGGTCTTAATGAACTTGAAGTCAGTTGGAATTAAAGGCGGCAAACTGCTGTGGGACCGGTCAGGTTGACGGTAAAAAAAAACATCGGGTGTTGACCAATACCTCAGTCAATATTATGTAATTCTTGTTTATTTTTTTCTACGTGAGGTAATTCGTGATAAGATGCAATGGCGCCCCCAGTAGGTTTCTCTAAAACACAGCAGTTAATGGTTTGAGTTGGCAGTATGTATTGCAGTATGTCAATACAATTTGATGCTAAACAGGAAAATGAACTTCTGTGAATTAGAATCCCCGTGATTAGTTTTAGACGATAGTAGTTGTGGATATAGAAAATAACCATGTGGTGGAATATTTCCATCACAGTCTCCTATAGCTACACTAACACTTAGCGGGAGTCTTCTGATTGGTAAAAACAAGTTATTCTAATATCACACTGACAACACATACCAATCCTCCCCATGCAAAGACTGGTCGCCTTCTAAGATGTTTGTGTTCATTCCCTGTACCGGAGCAGGGCCCGACATTCCCTTGAACTCTGCATCGGTATGCACATCTCGTCACAGCCAGACACGGAACTGAGCTCACTAGCTGTGGCTCACACCCACTGACTCCCGACGGCTCGGACTGTTTTGATCCAACATGGCTGGATATGTTTTTTTACCAGTACGTAGGGAGGGGGGTCAGGGGTCACACGCTCATGTGTTCATAAAAGGGCGTTTTCGATCTCACCAGATGCCTCGCTGTAGATGAAATGCTCTGTCGGTTTTAACCCCGGGCTTTCTACAGCCTGTTACCGGAATGTTCCGGTGCCAAACTGAGGGATGAAATACTCACTCGGGGCGTTACTGGTAGAGCCTGTCATGGCGTGACAACCGTCTCGCTTGGAAAGGCTACCTGCGGAGATGTCCGTGGGTCTTTTGTTAGTGGTTTTCTATGCAAATCTAGGCCAGCCATTTTGCAAATAAATCTCTCTTACTAAAACATCTATGTGTAGTTTTCCGTCATATCCTCTGCTTGACACACTACAGTTACCGTGTCGCTACAACTTGACACACGCTAACATCCATTCACTCACACCAACACACGGTCACACGCTCGACTCTCCTTCTCAACACCACCTTGAGGAAAATAAGTTTCTCCCCTCGCTCGAAACTCACTTCAACTTTGGAGCGATGAATCACCCGGGCCCTTAGCCTTTTAGCCCGTGTTCTCCAGTTCATTACGGTCCCTACCTCAGATAAGTTCAGAACGGCACACGTGAGAGCCTGGGTCACAAAACAAAATACCTCGCCATTTTCATTTGCTGCTTAGGTCCTATTAACGACCTCATTTATTTTTCTTTCTGCTCTGCTGCCGTTCCATTGTCTTGTCGGCCCTGTTCGAAATGAGTCCATTAGGAACAAGACTCTGCTCTCTTCTCTGGCAGTGTCTTTCAGGGCATCCAAAGAACCTTAGAAAACACTTGACACACCTCACTACTTGCTCAGTCAAGGGGCAGCGCTGCCCTGCTACAACGCGCTAGAGAGTAAACAACGATGTTACGTCTGCTACCTGTAAGAGAGGTCATCTCTCAGTCACCTAAACAGCTCTAGCAGTTCATTAGCAAACCAGAAGTATGAACGGGTGGAAATGGGAAGGTTTCTCTTTTTAGGTACTGTTTAAAAATGTTCACGGTCTACCCTTCCTTGTTGTCTCCCTACAGAATGCAGGGGTGCTGTTCAAGATACGAGTGGTGGGAGTCTCCGCGGCGTACAGCTACCTGTCTCCACAAGACAGTCGGCCGCTCTACCACCCTGCCGTCGACAGGTAACGTTGGAAAAACGCCTCGCGCCGGTCCAGCCGTCCCATTGGGTTGGTGTGGCCACACCCACAGTTTTTCCCTGCTTTCGTGTCTCTGCCACGCCGCCTTTCTCTGCCGTGAAATATCGGCGAACGCGCAGCCCGTCGCAAAGAAGCCCCCCCCCCCCCCCCCTCGATATCGCTCGACGCCAAGAAGCAGCACGCGCGCGCTTTCCCCGCGTGCGAGCCACATCGAGAGGACGTCTCGTGCACATTCTTGGAAAGCTTCCAGAGCCTTCTGAAAGGCCAACGAGCCGAGAGAGGATTAGAAGAGGCGTAGATAGCGGCCGCAGCGTAACGATAAGAGACGGTATATTCTCGGTGAAGGAGCGGGGTGAGAGGCGTTGGGCACAGGCACTCGTCACGCGAGCCGTGCTGTGCTGTGGACCTACAGCAGTATGGCGGTGTGCTGTTCCAGGGCTCTGGAGGAGGGGGAAATGAGGTCATTTGCTAGATGACGATGGAATGAGAGTGTGTCTGTGTGTGTGTGTGTGTGCAGGTGTGTGTCTTTTGAGCCGTTTTTTACTGAAATGTAATTACCAGTTACAACTTGACATTACTCAATCTGTGACTTCTTTCAAGCCCATCTTTCCACCTTTGACTCTGGCCGCTCTGTCTATAAAGAGACACCGTTTATGTAAAGGTTCTTTTAGATGTTTTGACATCTGCATTCTTCATCAGCACAGGCATACATAAACTCAGAGTAACTGTAACATACAATTGTTGTCTGTACTGAAAACAACTGAGGCACCGGACATTTTAAAGAGCCCTGGCAATTTATACCACTGGAACATCCTTGAACGACAATGCGGTAAAGCAAATATAGTACACATGTCCAGTGATGCCACTTTGTAATCATGTTATTCCTCCGAGCCGGAGAGCCACTTTGTCTGGTCCTCATCTCTCCGACATATCTCCCACATATTGGTTTCTTCGCCCCCAACAATAAAACAACATCAAATTCATTTTTCATGCTCTCACATGCCAGAAGTACGACCCTTGTGCACAGTTGGCCGTACCAAAAAGTATTACGTATGGAAGTAATTGCATTTTTTTGGGGGGGGGGGCGTCTCCTTCTCCGCGTCATGTCGAGCACGATGTTCCTGGAGACATTTGATAGCCGGAGGCAGACGGTTTCAGGTCTGGGAGATTGGATTAGGGCTCCCCGTGAGAGCAGCGTGTGTGGCTGGGATGGGGTTCTGCTGGAGGCGTGATGGGGATCTGGGATACCAAGCAAAAACACACATGGGGGGACTGAGGGACTGGGGGTAGAGGTGGGGGGTTGGGGGAGCATGTGGAGGAGATGGCCAGAGAGAACCGACCACGTAGGTGGAGGGAGAGAGAGAGAGAGAGAGAGAGAGAGAGAGTGAGAGAGAGAGAGTGAGAGGGAGAGGGGGAGGGAGGGCATTCATTATATGGGCTTCATTTCCAAGTTTATTGTCCCTTTGTAATAAATCCGTTGGGATTTGTTGGCACAAACTCGGATCGGTTGTTGGAGAGCACAGGACAAATGTGAGGCCGCCAGATACCACACAAACACACAACAGAAAGCACAGCGCTTTCTCCAGCCTGGTGGTCACTGTAAAACAGATGCCCGGCATGGAAACATTGGGCCACAAATGACGTACTGCTCCTCTGATGCACATAGAGGAGATGGAGGGCGGAGGGGGGGTGTAGGGGTGGACCCTTCCATTTACACCGAGCAGAGATGTCATCACAGCCACGCTCTCCTCAGCGAGCAACCCTCTCCTGGTGTGACTGACAGGTGAGGGAGAAAGAGCCAATGGAGTGGGGTGTGGGGGGGTGCTACCAGGTCCAGCTCCACAGAGGAGAGGGGGGAACTGTCTGAGCGCCACCCACCAGTGCCTCAGGGAATGTGTGTGTGTGTGTCTGTGTGTGTGTGTCTCAGAGCTACTCTTCTTTTTCCTTCTGTTTCAGGGACACAAAGTGGCCGTAAAACTCATTTCAAGTCCTTCTTTAGGGTTCTGGAAGGGCTAGAATAAAGAAATGAAGTGGTATTGATCTTCTGAGGACAGGGCGTGGGGCCCTTGAGAAAGGACTGCTCAGAAAGGAATTGAAGTCTGTGACAGACAAGTAACAAGGCGCTGCTATGGGGACGTATATATTCCATATGACATATGTATGTATGTGTGCGTCTGGCCGTGCCTGCCGATTGGACGCCACAGTGTCTATCGCTTCGATGAAGAACCTTTGAGTTTGAATTAGTTTATGCATACGTGGGTTTTCCCCCTGTATATACATGCAGTCAGTGACCACGCTTCCTCTATGCGGAGCCGTTCTTCACATCCCCTTCCGACAGCCAAGCCGCGGCGAAGATAAAAGCCTTATTAATTCCCTCCACGTCCTCCCGCCGTCCCTACCACCCCGAACATCCACGCCGAAACCATCGCAATTAAGCAAAAACCGAAGCGGCCTGTCAGGATAAATCTGAGGGGCGCCGCGGCCCCGACTCCCAATCCCCGAACAATGACTTACTGTTTGACTTTCCACACTTTGGGAGGCCTCGTCGTATTTCACACGGTGACAGGCTTAGGGGAGACGTCTGCTCCCACAATCCGCGAGTCGAAACCAAGACTTTTTAATGGTATTCCGTGTGCCTGGCTTCCCTGTGGGAGCCAGTGATGCATCATGGGTATTATGGGGACGCATAATAGATCATAACACCGACCGTGCACCTGCAGGTGGAAAGGGCGGGGGGGCGGGGGGGGGGGGGGCTGGTTGATGTAGGAGGGGCGTGTTTATCATTGGCTGGGTGTTTCCTCTGGGACGGTGACCTTCCCCGGGCGTGCGGGAGTCAAACGAGCGCATGCCGCTCAACTCTGGGATGAGAGAGACAGAGAGAGAGAGACAGAGAGAGAGAGAGACATAGAGAGAGACAGAGAGAGAGACAGAGAGAGAGAGACAGAGAGAGAGAGACAGAGAGAGGGAGAGAGAGAGAGAGAGACAGAGAGAGACAGAGAGAGAGAGAGAGAGAGAGACAGAGAGAGAGAGACAGAGAGAGAGATGGAGAGAGAGAGACAGAGAGAGACAGAGAGAGAGAGACAGAGAGAGACAGAGAGAGAGGTAGACTCTTTGACTAGCTCACTTTTTTTTTTTTCTCCATCTCTCTGTCTCCCCAGCCCCACCACCACCCCTCTCTCTCCCATAAATCGGCCTTTACACGCAAACGCACATACTTTGCTTTACTCAACCTGTCAATTTCTCTCCCAGACACACATACACAGAGATACCCAGTGGAGTCCTCTTCAAGAAGCCGTGCTCTGACACTGAGTTTATTCTCAGTCCTCGGATGGGGAGACTCTCCCTCCCTCATGTATTTGTACCTCAGAGAAGACCGCCGTGTTCCCACAGTCTTTCAAGATGAAGAGAGATGCCGAATTTGAAAGCTGACTTTTCGAAACTCCCTTTACATTGCCAAGGAGACAAACTTTCAGAGACAGAGTTGTGGTTATATATTCCATATCTGTATTTGCCCGACTCTTTACTTACATACTGTACATAGACGTATGGCTGCGTACTGGCACTGCACCGGTAGAGGTTATTTATTTCTTATGGGACCCCGACATCTAGTGGAATATTCTAGAACTGCTCATCTGGGCAGTCGTCTTAAGACCCAATTCAACGACGGGTTTTCATTTATCAAACTTGGCTCACAGACAGAAAACCTGCATTTTAGTTCTTGAAGTTTAACCATGCTTGACCCCCCCCACTCCGATCAACAATTTAACCATTTAGAATGCTGATGTTTGGCGAAATTTAGTTTGACATAGACCACACCTTAATAGCTTTTGCAAAACGCGTTGGCAAGAGTCATCAATCACGCGCGCAAACAACAAACAACCATGCCATTTGAATTTGTTAAGCGCCGTACCGCGCCTATGGTCTCCCGTCAATAAAGTACAGAGGTACAATGTGACGTTGTTTGAATACACAGATAACAAAACCACATTGATCAAATACAGGAACTCACAGCAGTGAGCAGTGTCCCGTGTCTTTCTTGGGTGTGTGTGTGCGTGCGTGCGTGTGTGAACGCGTGTTTGCGGTGACTGAAGCAGACCCTCTCTGTGTTCTGCAGAGCGCTGAAGATCACGGGCCCGGGGGGTCCTCCTCACGTGAAGCTCGTCATCGAATGGGACAACAAGATTAAAGAATGGTGAGAGTTCCACATACACACGAGGAACACGCATGCACACACACATACACGTACGCTCCATCCCCATTAGCATTCCTAACACTGAGACGAATTAGCGTGCTAATTAAAGTACTGCCCGTGTGTTTGTGTGTGTGCGTGTGTGTGTGTGTGTGTGTTCGTGTGTGTGTGTGCTCCACACAGCCTGTTTGGGAACATCCAGGAGGAGGTGGTGAAGGATGCGGAGAGCGTCAGGAGCCAGCAGCAGCAGCACCTGCAGCAGCACAGCTGCACCCTGGACGAGTGCTTCCAGCTCTACACCAAAGAGGAACAGGTGACGTCTCACAACGCACGTACACGGGATCTGGACACGTCTCACAACGCATGTACACGGGATCTGGACACGTCTCACAACGCACGTAAACCAGAATTGGTACCGCCTCACAACAAATCTAAAAATCACAAGCGCTTTATTAAAACATACTCATAAAAAATCCTTCTTACACACAAAACGTATTGGAAGACATGTTTGTTTGAGAAATCCAAAAAGAGAATTTCTACTCAACAGTACAAATGTTATATTATAATATTTAATGACAAAACATATCAAAGTAAACCATACGTTTCATATTGTGTACATTGTAGATAAGCATGTAAGATGACAGCACATATAAGACTACAAAAAAATAGACGACAGCGTGCATTGCAATACAAACCAAACACAAAGAATGCCTGACCACACAATAATATTGTAGCTGTCTCTGGATTTCTGGATTTGAGCCTGTCAGACTCAAAATGATGATGATGACATTCTGACTGAAAGCTTATCTCTGGTGTCATGCTTGGTTGTAATACGCTAACTGTACGAGCGGTAGCTTTTCAGCCTTTTACCCCCCATTACTTAAAAACCGTTAATGTTCTTAATTACAACCATCTGCTTCAGCGGTTTCTCACCACCCACTCTGTTACCCACTGATGTTTGTGAGTCTGTTCTGACAGCCACCCGACATGGAGTCCTGCTGTAACTGTCTAATGAAGTCTGGGGATGACAGTGGCTGGGCGGCTAGCAGGGCGGGAGAGGGGATGAAGCTCCAGAAGGGGAGCGCGGATGAGTCGTACCCCTCTGTAGGTCACCCCAGGCTGGGCTGAGGGGGAGGGTGACCTGCGCTCGTCTCAAACTGGGGGAAAGGGAAATTACTTTTATTGGGGGGGGGGGTGTCAGAATCCGTCAGTCTGACCATGGAAATTACTGGAACGAACGTCCAGCTGTCTGACAAAAACAACTCCTGGTAACCCTTTGACAGAAGTCTAACATTGCCCCAATAACATTCCCATAAGAAAAGAGTTTCCCTCCCCCCCCCCCCAATCTAAACTCACTTTTGCTGCCTAACTGAAAGCGTCTCCTCTGCTTCGCCCACTAGTTGGCGCCCGACGACGCGTGGAACTGCCCTCACTGCAAGCAGCCGCAGCAGGGCATGGTGAAGATGAGCCTGTGGACTCTGCCCGACATCCTCATCCTCCACCTCAAGCGCTTCCGCCAGGTGGGCGAGCGACGCAACAAGCTGTCCACCCTGGTGCGCTTCCCCCTGGCCGGGCTGGACATGGCCCCCCACGTGGTGAAGAGGAGCCAGAGCATGAGGAGCCTGGGGCCCTGGCCCCCCCCGGCCTGGAAGCAGGCCCCCGGTGCGGCCCCCCAGCACCCGGAGATGGGCCTGCCCCCGGACTACCTGTACGATCTGTACGCCGTGTGTAATCACCACGGAGGCATGCACGGAGGACACTACACGGGTGAGGGGGACTGGGCTCGTTTGGTATGGGGGCGGTGATTGGTTCGTTGGTTGATGGATTTGCTTGTTGATTGGTCGGTTTGCTGGTCAAATTTAGGCAACATACATATTTCTCATACTGCACATGTTCCTGAAAAAATGACAACGTAAAGGAACATATTGCAGTGTATTCAACAATATACAGACCGTTATATTTTCCCTGGAAATTCCTGCAGATAAACAAGAAAGCCTGCTCATTTGGACAGTCTGTAGCCTTGACAACATGTGTGTGTCCTGGTGTGTGTGTGTCCTGGTGTGTGTGTGTCTCCTGGTGTGTGTGTGTCTCCTGGTGTGTGTGTGTGTGTGTCCTGGTGTGTGTGTGTGTCCTGGTGTGTGTGTGTGTCCTGGTGTGTGTGTCTCCTGGTGTGTGTGTGTCTCCTGGTGTGTGTGTGTGCTCCTCCTCTCCAGCATACTGCAGGAACTCTGTGGACGGCCAGTGGTACAGTTATGATGACAGCAGTGTGGACCTGGTGCCTGAGGGGGAGGTGTGCACCCGCGGGGCTTACATCCTCTTCTACCAGAGACGCAACGTCATCCCACCCTGGTCCGCCAGCTCCTCCCTCCGAGGTAGGGCACTACAGGATTGGCTGGCTGGTTACAGTTCTTCTTAAGCGTTAAAACACATTTCTTGAAACAGTCTACCATTTTCGCAAGACTGTGAACACGAAACCAAATCTTCAAACTCATTTTCCAAAACCTCTGACTCTTCTGGCAAAATCAAACACTCGCCCCTAAACCATTTAACCTGTGTTCAAAATCAAACAATGCTTTCAGATCATAAACACAGCAATATATCAACACTATGGAGCAATCATTAGACACAACACACAAAAAATGGAGGACACAGCATCCAGGGCTTGCAGTTACATGTAAAGATAAATTGTTTTATGTATACACAGTAAATGCATTTAGCAATAAAGAAAATGGATTTTGGATTTTGAAAAACTAGCTTTTGGTGTCTCAACACCCATTGACACTTCCCTGCTGCATGACTATGTTTAGCCTGTGTTCTGCACCTCTCTTTCACCGACCGTCTCTGGAGGAGGGGATCCCTCACTCAATTGCTCCTCCCAAAGTTTTTTCAATTTTTTCTCCTCTAGTTTTTCTTGTAGTTTTTCTTTGTCTTCCTTGAGGGTTGAGGTTGACTGAGGGGCAGTTCTATGGGCGTATGTGAAGCCCTCTGTGACATTGCTTGTAAAAATGGCTATACAAATACTATACATTTGATTTGATTTGAAAACATCACTACCTAGTACTACCAACAAAGAACAAAGAAAAAATTGGGTAAAAATCCTCTGGTGTGCTGGATCCAGCCTTGAAAACACTCCAAATTCTATGTCACCACAGGCCAATTCCATTACCTGTAGCAGATCTACCCTGGTATATGGGTTTCGGTCATAGACCTTCCACAGCCACGCAGAGAAAAACTCTTCAATTGGGTTGAGAAAAGGGCTGTATGGTGGAAGGCAAACATTTACAGTAAAATTTGCTGGTTGATGTTGAACTATTCTTGTATACGGACACCACGGTGAAAGCTGACATTGTCCCAAACCACCATTAGAAACAAGTGTGAACAATTTTGAGTCATTGTGTTTTGAAGATGACAACTGTGTTGTAGTTGTGTTTACTGTTTGCCGCCTGTGTTTACCATGTTGCAGCACAAGTGCGTGACAGTGCAAAATGTTTTTAGTGAATGAGTGTTTCGAGTTTTGCCAAAAGAGTGTTTGATTTGACAAATTGGTTTAGGCCACTGAACATTTGATTCTGAGAATGGGGTTTAGTGTTTTAGCAATTGTGAAAAACTGTAACTGTCTGGTTGCTTGACTGGCTGGCTGGTTGACTGGCGGGCTGGCTGGCTGGCTGGTTGACTGGCAGGCTGGCTGGCTGGCTGGTTGACATGAACAGTCATCAACCTGGCATCTGTATGAGTTCAGGGGACGATGATAACCCTTCCCCCCTCCCCCTCCCAGGCTCCACCAGCTCCTCCATGTCAGACCACTGGCTAATCCGCCTAGCGGGGGACAGCAAGAGGGGCAGCCTGGTGTCCCGCTCCTCCACCACCTGCCCCTCCTCCCTCCCCGACTCCCCCGAGTCCCCCGTCTTCCTGGACGACCCCCCCAAGGAGGAGAAAGGTGGGGGGGGTGAGGCTTCCATGACCCCCTTTACAGTCACCTCACCAACACACGATGATATCTTTCGTATCGATAACACCCGCTGCACACAAACCTGTCTGTTTAGTATGTGAATAGACTGAAAGGGGGGACGACCCTTCGGTCAGACAGTCTTTTTTTCCAGAGGTCAGTATCTTGTGCGGTTGTCAGGGATGCTAACCTGGTCGGATGCCCCTCCCCAGGTGGTTTTGAGACGCGGCCGTTTGTGCGCGGCCTCCAGGGCCGCAGCTTGAGCATGAGGACCCCCACCAAGACCAGGGACACCCTGAGCAAGGTCCTCCCCCTCCGCTGGTCCTTTGGCTCCAAGGACCGGCGGAAACCCTCCGACCCCCTCCCCGACATGGGGCCCGCCCCCGCCGAGCTGGTGGAGTACCTGGAGTCGGGACGGCGGCCGCGCTGCACCAAGGACTCCATCGTCACGCTGATGGCAGCGCCCCCTGGTGGGAAGGAGGCCCCCATCGGTCAGAAGGCCCAGAGGGCTCAGGGGGTCAGTTCCTCCAGCATGGCCGGTCTCAGCTGTGTGGGCCGGTCAGTTGAGGAGCCTGACTCACATCAGGTAAGGTTTTCAGGTTTCAGGTTTTCAGTTTTTTTTTTTTTTACTGTTTTCTTCAAGTACCGAGTTCCTAGTCTTTTCATTGGGTTATTGATGTCTGAAGGTCTTGTGTTTATCCCTGCAAAAACCTAGAAATGAAAAGATGGAAAATGGTGACTCACTTTAATGTGTAATATCTCAAGCACAGTCATATATTAGCTGATGGCTCAATTCACCATCTTCTATCTCTCTCTTTCTGTCTCCCTCTCTCTCTCCCTCTCTCTCTCTCTCTCTCTCTCTCTCTTTCTCTCTCTCTGTATCTGTCTTCATCCGTCTCCCTCTCTCCCCCTCCTCCCCCGCCCCTCCCCCGCCCCCTCCCAGATCCCCGAGGGCCAGAGGAGGCCGCCGTCAGACAGGACTGCGAGCCTGAGACGCAGCAGCAGCAAAGGCACCCAGCCCAGGGAGGACGTCCCCGCTCTCAGCACCAGCAGCAGCTCCAACACACTGACCCGGAGGAGCACCACCAAGAAGCCCAAGCAGCAGGACCAGCAGCCCCAGCCCCAGGCCCAGCACCAGGAGGCCCGATCCAGGAGGAGCTCCGGAGCCGACGGGGTCCAGCCCAGCTCCAGCACCCACAGCCTCCGCGACGGCACCCTGCGGAGGGGCAAGGGCGAGAGGAGCAACCCTCCGTCCCTGGACCACCTGGCGCCCCCCGGCGACGGAGACAAGCCCCGGAAGGGGGAGGAGTCCAAGAGCCACGAGGGGCTGCTGTCGTTCTTCCGGGGGAGCTTCCTAAGGAAGGAGAAGGACGCGCGGAGGTCGAGGGAGGGGGACGCAGGAAAGGGCGGGGAGACGACGAGCCGGGCCAGGAGCTCGTCCAGGGCCTCGCTGTCCAACGGCGCGGCCAGCGGCGGGACGTCGTCGGAGGGGAGGACCAACGGCGGCCCCCGCCACGGAGGCGCGGCCCGTCTCGGCGACGAGCTGGCCAACGGCAAGGCGGGCCGCATCGCCGCCGACATCAAGCGCTCCCAGAGTTCCTCCAACATCCCCAGCAAGACGGAGCAGGGCATGCGGAGGACCGCGTCCTTGCACCGCAACGGGCTGACGCCAGCGGCACCCGCACGGAGCCTGACGGCGGAAAAGCCTTCCTACGGCACCCTGCAGAGGACAAGATACAGCACCACCTCGCTCGGCCGCAAGAGGACCGTTCCTGAGTCCAGCTTCTAACATGCACACACACACACACGCACCCACACACACACTGATACACTATCACAATCAAACACTCTCCCTATACACGTATTAACTCACACACAATCACAAGCTTAACACAATCACGTGCGCACTTAGTCTCACACTGACAGCCTCCCAGATCAAAGCAATAGTTTTCGAGCCCGGCTAGAGGTCCACCTAATGCACAGGCCTGTATGTAAGGTGGCGCCCTCCGGTGTTGTGGAGGAGTGCAGTGCAGGGGAACAAACACGAGCAGAGCCCAGAAATGGTGACGCTCAACATCCCGAGATGAACGTGAAGGAGTACTTTCGTTTTTGTTTACATTCTTTTTATTGTGACTGTTAACAAGTGCCTGAGAAAAAACGATATGCAGTGTAGGCCAATGAGTTTTGGGGTTACCCGTTGAGAATTGGGTTAGGATTAGGGTTAGGGTTCTCACCCACGCGCTCTTTTACTAGCTACACGACTTGTGTCTTAATAGCAACGCGTTAGGATGACTTGAGCACCTCTTTACCGAATGAATCATTTTCCTCACAAATGTTTTCCCCATGTCTCTCCCTCGGTCTTTCTCTCTCTGTATTCCAAACACACGCTGATTGTGCCCAGTTGTCGTGTTGAATGTTGCGTTACCGCTTGCGTACCAAGCCGTCTCAAACGCACCACAACGGCAGATCTCCCTGTGGCGGCTTCCTGAAGCGATTGAAAGTACTGAACACCTGAAGGCATGAAGGGTTTTACTGAACCTTAAGTGACTAGACTTCTAGACGTCTAGACTGAACCATGAATGATTATAATCAGTTTCAGGTGTGTGTGATTACCCTGCAAACTGGCTGCTAGATATGTCACTGGTGTTTCATGCAAATGTTAGATCACAGTTTCGATGTTATGATGTTGCACTTTGTGTCATGCACACACACACGCACACACTTGTTGTATGTGGTACAAGACTCAACGTTTTTCCTATCTGAAGGAGTCAGACCTATTAATTGGCCTTCGATGTTTGGACTGTTGTTTGGTCAGTAGATATACAAGAGAGACTTTTCCTATTTAGATTGGACACGAGAGAGAAGATAAGACACACATTGACAGGCTGGTACGCAACGTAGCACAGCCTGTGTTACTATGGCCACCGATAGCCTCCTGATGTAAAGCTAAGTACACGTGTCGTCTGCCCTCGCCCCCCCGACCCCCCTCCTCCCCTCCCACACAGACACTTTTTACCGGCTGTGGCAGAATGGTCCAGATCTCACACCTCACTCTTATCTCTCCTCTTCTTCGGCCACTGCAGATGATTAGAAGAGCTCATCTTTGCTCCTATTAGCTTCTTCTCAACATGCAGAGTACAATCTGTTCACCTGCTGAAGTTCATTTTTTCCCCCCTGAAACTGCGTTTTCATTCAAGTATAGGTTTAAGTGTAAATACTGCACCCTTTAAATATGTGTTTGTGGTCAAGACATTGACCAGTTAGTTAACTGAGATCAACCCACAATCAACCCATGTGTGTGCCACTGCTTAAACACACGTACAAACACACACACAAACACACACACAAACACTTACAGTCCTATCGCCTGTACCACTCTCACCCAGTTCAGAGTGAAGAAGCAATAATCTAGTTGAATGTCTTCTCACCATCTTGGTTCACATTTTGCACATTTCTCTTAAGTGCTGTTAATACTGTATTATGAATCAATGTAAAAGCTTCATGTTCTAGAGTCAGATGTTATATGGAAGATGTATAGTACATTGATGCCCCATCATGATTGTGGAATGGTACTGAAGCCTTGTGGTCTCTTAAGGATCCACACTGTGACAGACACGGCAATATTGCATCCTTTTTACTCTTTATGTATCAGCCTAAGGACACCAACACATTGGCATTATTACTACATGAATATAATACAAATAGATCCAAATAATATCCGTATAGTAGCTTTGGAGATGAGCAGAGATGTCATGTGTAGGATAGGGTTAGCTTGATTCACTATAGCTTTGATCCACTTCCGTTCGATCCCTTTGTGGTTTTAGTGGAATTTTGAAATCAACTGCCTATTGAAATGATGTTTTGGTCTTTGCAGCCTTAAACGATATCATGTCTTCATCGTCCACCTCAGATCGGCCATCTTAGAACAGCGCTTTGCAAAGAGAGACAGACAGACTGTCAATGACCGTACTTGATGACTCATTTACCATGTCCATCATAGGGGAAACTGTATGGCTTAGCTGAGACACAAAGTCTGTAAAGGTTCAACAGTTAGTCTTCCTTGGGTTTTTTTCCCCCCCCAGTAGATCTATATAGCCTAGATGTGTACCTGTCACAAAGTTTACTGTACCAAACTGAGCACTTGTATAGAAAATGAGATCCACAAAGAAAGGATAATAATACCATAAATGAAGGATGTATGTTTCCAGTTCTTTTGTGAAATGTGGGATGAAGATGTTTTATATGCAACTTTTCTACATTTGATAAAGGCTTTGTAAATATATGAATACATACATAGATATATATGTACAAAGGGAGATGTAGAGGCCTCATACAAATGGCCTGTAATGGACTTATTGGGTAACCAAGGGCAACACACAAGTAAACTTGTATCCTATTTTCCAAACTGTGCTCTGCACCAAGGAGGAAACACAGCTATTACTGTTAAATAAGAACAATGTTTTTTATCTACCTAACATCTCTTCAAAACATGAAGGAATCTGTTTTATTTTTCAATACTTCAAATAAAACACTCTTTATCACAATTTGGAGCGTGTGTGGATTCACTGAATTCAAGATACTAGATACTATATATAGTAAGTAGCCAGTTAACATTTGCAGTTGCAGCAACACCATTTCCTTGCTGCTTGTATCTAGTATCTTGTATCGATTTTTAACCGGTTGGTTGAAAGTTCAGGGACACCACAGAACAACATAGTGCTTGGTGTTGTCTCCGTATATGTTCCTTGGGCACACAGGACATATTGTAACATCCTGGACCTTTCTCCTCTACACTACCGTTTTCAAATGATCTTTGAAACGGATGGCCGTGAACTAAAGAAGTAAAGATGGAATTGTGTTGGGAACTGTCTTGTATTTCAACAAAGGAAGTGATCAATCGTAAGGAGTTCTTTAGACTTCAGTCAGGACTTATTTTTCTTTAACCTTGTTTTCATTGCACAGCTTGAACCGAAGTTCAAAACCAGGTAACAAAAGGCTTGTTAACACAACCAATACAAGCAATACGTTCCCCTTAGTTGGTTTGATATAGTTTGTCTGGCAGACTAGTTTATGATGGTACCACGTGTTGACGTCTATTGACATCCTAGCAACAAGCTTTAGTGTGGAAAAAGTGTTTTTCATTGACATAAATGTAACCCCCACCCCCCTGTTTAATACTGATCTATGGGTCGATGTAGTAAGTCAGGCACATTGGCATTGCTGTTTTACCTTGATGTTTAACTGGGCAGTCCATAAGTCAACAGAGACCAAACCTGCTTTTTTTTTTAAGACACAATGTCCCATAGCTTTAAACAAAAACAAGATTGTAGCTTAGCTACTGCTAAGTATCACCAACCCTAGAAGCGCTACTTGACTCTTTACTGGCTAATGGATCCTTATTGTGGGGGTTGAGCTGCGTTGCAGAAACCTGGCTGCACAGCCTGGGATCCTTTTAGAAATTTTCCCCAACATGCTCTCCCTTTTTTCTAATGCGAGATTGATTGTGAAAGAATTAATGGAGTTTCTTTCAGCGTTGTGTTGAATACATGCTTAGTAGATGGACCCCATATAATTGACTGACATAAACGAGAAGAGAAAGAAAGGAAATGGCCAGGAAAGTGCAGATAATTTGAAGTAGCTCAGTGTCTGTGGTAGGCTATAGATTATATTTAAAACTTAATATTTCCTAGTTCTTCTAGCAAATGTTGCTGAAAGCCAGACCCAAACTAGAATGACGGCGTTTAGTTTGAGGGCGTTTTGTCTGACAATGATGGCGTTTAGTTTGAGAGCGTTTTGTCTAAGAATTATGGCATTTGGTTTGAGAGCGTTTTGTCTAAAATGATGGCGTTTGGTTTGAGAGCATTTTGTCTGAGAATGACAGAGGTTTTTCTGACGGCGTTTAGTTTGAGGGCGTTTTGTCTGAGAATGACAGGTTTTTCTGAGACTGATGTCGTTTCGCCTGAGTCTGACGACGTTTGGTCTGAGACTTGACGCCTTTTCGTTTGAGTCTGAGATCTGAGGATGTCCTAAAATGAAAACCGTACTTTTGGCATTCGTTTTTGAAATTTGAACGCAGAAAATACGGCATTCAGCTCCCAGTAGCCCCCCAGCTCCCAGTATCCCCTTAAAAAGAAGCCTGTCTAAGGCTGGAATGTTTCACCTCAAAAAGACTATGTTGCACGCAAGGGTTCACGTAAGGTTCATACGGAAATAATCTCCCAGCACGTGAGGACAAGTGAATAAATGTATACAAAGAAAAAGAAAGTAGCGACTTCATTTTGGGGGGATTTGACAGTGTGAGAAATAAGAGGTGTGGCGTGTGAGCGTGTGAGCGTGCGAACTGGTTCATTTAGACTTGGCAGTTCTGAAAATTGTAGGCCAATCTGACGAAGTGTTGTCTTTCAACTAACGCCAGTGAAGAGCCCATGGTTCGAATGCTAGATGGCGAAACCATTTTTACTTGTGGCGTTTAAATGTTTATATTGATTTGTTGCGAACAGTCAACACTGTACGTCCTTGGGGCGTAATTAAGTTCCTGCTGCATTTCAACTTCATACAGCACCAGGTAGGCGAGACAATCGAGACACACACACACACCGACTGGGATTACTGGAATTATAGTTAAATGTCATCTCCTATCCACCTTTGCCTCCCCTCCAACACACACACAAGCATACACACACATTCTGTATTTAAACGCATTCTCTCTCACACTCTCACTCTCACTGATACATACACTTGCTTTACATTCACACACAAACACACTACCTATTTTACTATAGTCAGTACTGGTCTAGTACAACCAGCAGCGTCGAGTGGACCTCAACATAAGCAGGGACTTCTGAATGGACACTCTGACCCAATTACAGCCGTAGTTTCTGGATCAGACACGATAGGCCTATATCATTCACAGCAGTCATTGCTATCAGTGATATAATCCACGAAACACAGTGCTGTCTGTTCACTCATGCATTTATTCATGTTTTATCACACCATTAGATCCCATTGACATTAATAAGGCGTGTCTGGTGCCGTTGGGGTTGATTTGTCGGAGGTTATTCCGCCTTCATAATGTATTCATTTGGCAGCAGGCTTTATGGAGAATGTCTGACCCAACACACGCCCTGTTGCCGCCAGAGACTTGCGCCTCGTTTTCTGGTTTGCAGCGCGGAGGTGGTTTGTTCTCGCTGAGCATATTCTCTGATAAGAGCATGCGTTATATACACTCTCATCTTTGCACCCCGTTAGTGTCCATTCTGAAGTCTGACATACCCTTCGCGACTGATGTCGTTTGCTGTCGTGACTTTTGAAAGCGAAGGGGACTGGAGCGTATTCTCTCATGATGACTAACTGAGGCTGGATGGTAGAGATCCAGTACATGGACGTCCATGTCTTCCTCCAATCACAATAACATCCCATTGACCACCCCCCCCACCCGCGGTCTCCAACTTGTCCCCATATTTCCTTATAGCCTTAATGGAAAGGCTACTGCATAGAACGTAGTAATCTGGGCTGGATCTGAGAACACATGTGGTGTCTCCACGTCCCTGAAAGCCTGAAGGTCTCTGAAGTTCACAATGTATAGGACATGTTTAATATGGCTCATCCCTGTGGGCCGCCAGTTCAAAGGAAGGACAGCTGCATCTTGTATTGATGGAGAGCGGGTATAAAGGGTATATTTTGAGGGAACTGAGCCTTTAAGAGGTTCCTGACATTGTGTATAGAGGTCACGAGGCTTCAAGTACGACTGCATCCTGGTGCTTTCTCTTGACAATGATGCCAAGACTACTGTTGAAATTGGTTGAATGGGAGGACAGTCAATGTCTGTCAGGGTTGTGACCCTTTGTTTGCCACCAGAGGCCCCCGCTGTGTTCATGTTTTTGGTTCTGTTAATCTGTTCTCATTATGACATTGTTTTCACCTGTGCCTTGTTTGTTCTGTGCTTTTTAAGTGGCTTGGATTTTTAGTTCTGTGCTTAGTTTTTCTCTGACCTGCCACAGAGTGAGAGTCATGCCTTTTTGATCTACTTTTGTATGTTATTTTCTGCTTCCAATAAAAGGAGGAAACACACATCTTTTGGAGTCTGCTTTTGGGTCCACGTTTGCATTCCTGACAATGTCAAGGGAATGTAATGTTCACCTTGTGCAGTTTAAGACCACTTTTATTGGACACCAAGCAGAGTATTCTATACTATGCTGGCAGTGTGAGAGTTAGAATTATATATATATATATATATATATATATATATATATATGCACAGGAATCCATTATCATTAATGCAACACTGACAGGATGGGAATAATATACCGTACGTGAATATGAATGTGCCATGCCAGAATGTATTGGTTGAAAACCATAAGATATTCAAAGTATGATATAGTCAAGTCAATTGCATTACCAGTCCCTCATTTCTGTTGTGATATAACCTTTTGGCTCAGGGAACAAATATACCAAAGAGTGCATCAAATCTAAGGAAAGCTAGAACATTTCCTCAAAGCTGTTCACAGTTGTGACAAATGCAAAGTGCTGTTGATTGAATGTATCTCATACATTTTTATCCATTTTTCAAATTGTCAGTTAATGGTCAGGCAGGCTGATATTATGGGTTAGGAAATGACTGAAATAATGACTGTCATTTCATTTGACAAGAAGCTATCAATTATATCTGAACATTTGTAGTCCAGTCACCTGGGCAATAACTTTTAGAAAATTACATTTGGAAAATGTATGCAGTGGTTTATATTGAGGTTTTAATATATGATGATCTACTGCCCATTTCCCATTCCCTTCCCCTCTTTACATACAGGTCAACAAGTTGAGCTCTGAGGAAAGTAGAAGATACAGGTTAAAACATTATGGAACAACTCCTGATTTGCTAATAGACATGATTTGAATACCAAATTCAAATACTAACTGAAGATTCAGATTAGACTGAGCAGATTTTGGCTTCTTTCTTCTGTTGATGGCGGTCCTTTCAGCTTCCCTTTTTGTATATTGTGTGTTTGAAAAACTATGTTGGGCCTTTCCTGTGATATCAACACATGCTTTGGGGCATATTTTCAGTTAGCAGATGGTAGTGTTTGAGGGGTTTATTTATTATGCAAAATTACTAAATGCTTAAAAATATCAGTAGAAAGGAAAAACGTAGGGGAAAGTTTATCTCATGATATACTGTAGGTTAGGACAATTTACACAGGATTGCCCAATTTCTTTGTTTTGGTGTTTAAACTATGTGAGGCTGCCATATATCATCAGTAGGCATACCTCTGGTACTAAGGGAAATGAGAACAGAACATTGTTTCATTCTATACTTTTGCTCTTATTATGTTGTGGTGTAAATTAGCAGCAACAAATGTTGTATGTTGTATGCTTTTTAATGTATGTAATCTTAACAACTAATAAGTATGCATACTTATTTGAAATATACAGAAATTTCAGTTGAAGAACATGCATGTAAATTCTCCAAACGTTTAGATGTTGGATATTAGTTTAAACAATAGGTTTGGAGTTGTTTCTGACAAGCAACAGGAATAACATGGTTGGGAAGCGGGGGGCTTTTGGTTTGTGTGTGTGTGTGTGTGTGTGAGCAAATCTTAGATCTTTGATGTGCACTGAGCAAGACCACGTCAATACATTTTCCAAATCAGTAAGACTTGTGTTTCTTGTTCCTCTAGTGTGTCTAGATAACATGCTACTGCTAATGTAGCATCACACAATGAAGCTTCTCATCTACGTCAATAACCCATAATGTTACAAGAGGGTGTCTTCTGTGTCTCAACAGGATGCATGTATCACCTGTCTGCATTTGATTCCTTCCTTTTAATCCGCTTCTTGTGCTGTTGAAAGCCCCCCCCCCCCCTCACCTTTTTCTCCAGTGACTCAAACTATAATTTTCATGATATTTCAAAATGATCTTGACATTTTCATTCATTCACCCAAGGAATCTGGGGAGAGATGAAAAACATGACAAGATTCTGCTAAAAGTTATCGGAATCTATTTTGAATATGCTAATATTTTGAACTGTAGAATATTGCATTTTACAAGCTTCTTGGCTTTATTTTGTTTTATCCTTCCTGATAGCTTTTGGGTCATCCTTCCTGATAGCTTTTGGGTTTTATCCTTCCTGATAGCTTTTGTATGTAAATGGGAAGATTTTCGAGAGATTCAAGTGTGATCCTAGAACCAAGCCCATTTGTTAAATTGTAGGAAACACACAAGTGGTTAGTCAACACTCCAAAGTAGAGATTCAGCAGATTATCCAATTTAGTAATGCAACACATTTCCAAGTCACCAATTAGAATAACTTACATTCAGACCAAATGTCAGTCAATGACACACTACACTATTGATTACTTTTAAACTGTGTCCATAAATGGCTTGAACATAGTTGAGTAAAAATTCAGTTTGGTTAACATGCTTCTTGAAAACACTGCTAAAAAGTAAATCTCTCTTATCCACAACTATCGCACTCAATACATCTCCCATACGCCTCAAGGCTTTAGAAGGCTCGTTTTTGTTGGTCAGCCTCTGGTGTGAGTCACCGTCTGTCAGTGGCTGGGTTTTGACGGTGGTGCTGAACCAACTAATAACATTTTTCCCCCAGAAAGCACTTCAACCATCGCTTTTGTACGAGAGCTATACTTCGCAATACGTACTGATGATATTTTATTTTTGATGGCGATACTTATATGCATTATCATTTTATTCAGTATTCATTCAAAAGCAGTGTAAAAATCTAGCACACGCATCCCAGAGATGGAAGACAAGGTTCTACTAAAGTGTTTTTTAATCTCCAGTCAATATTTTACGTACATAGTGGCTTCTTTTTGCACCAAACTTTCATAATACTGCCTTTTTTGCCCCCCCAAGGATATGAGTGAGTCAAACCATGTGCTGAAAATGAGGACAGTTTTTGTGTAGCATCTACAGAATCGCTGTGATTGAGGGATGTACTATGAATAGGATAATCAACCTAATTTACTCATTGTACCCTGGGACCAAATAAAGCTCAGTCTTGTCATTTTAAACTGACAAATGGGAGGGATGATAGAATATCTATTGACCATCTAGTTAAAAATCTGTTTTTGGTGAATATGAATTTTAGTTGCCATGAGACAGCTGGTTGCCATGGAGAAATGACATGCTGGGTGTGAGGTATAGGACTATATCCAGGTCTCTGGGAAGGGTATTTATGTAAAGAGGACTAATGGTCAACAGTGCTGGAGGCGTATGTATTTTTATTTATAAATTCTTTGTCCAGAAATTGTAGAATTAACATTTGACAACAAACTACATGATCTACAAATCTACATGATCCAAAAATGTAAGCAAGTTAGATTTCTGGCTTGAGATAACGTTTTTTAAGTTGAGCATGATGCACGATGCTAAAATCTCACTACAGAACACAACCAGGTTATACGAGACAAAGCTAAGAACAGGTAAACATCAGTTTATAAAACCATTTATATTTATAATAAAAACATTTTTGCACCTGTGTTCTAGTGTTACAACTTAAAAGAATGCTCACAATTGTACAATTCATTTGCATACAATTATAATGATATAATTGCAACAATGACTTACACAATAAGCTTGATACAGCCTGCAACACTACAAAAATACGACCTCAAAACACTATTAAGGACTAATAAAAAACAAAAGCCAACATGGCATAGACAATATTCAACAACATAAACAAGAACACTTGGCACCTAGTCAGTCTAAAACATTTAATTGAATCTAAATATAATTTTTTTTTTTTTTTTGAAAGAGCACCCAGTTGGCATTAGTGGGTGGCCATATGGACCGGCACCAGATCTCCAAAGCCCTGTTCCTGCTGGAGTCCCTCTGGAGCTAGCTTCAAGCTAACGCTGCCATCAGTGGTGCTGGGGTTGACACGGAACTTCCTGTTTACTGGCCGGATGGCCACGATGAACCGCCTCTTGAAGGTTTCACTCAGGATGATGTAGAGGAAGGGGTTAATGCAGCTGTTGGCGTAGCCCAGGCTAATGGCGATGTTGTAGGCGTAGATGAAGGCCCGGCTGGGGCTCTGCACCCCCAGGTGGACCAGCTGAATGGTGTAATAGGGGGCCCAGCAGAGGAAGAAGGCCAGGCAGATAGCCACTGCCATGCGGGTCACTTTCTGGGTCCGCACCCTCAGGCTGCGCGGGGGCAGCGGGGCCACGCTGGCGGACATGTGCTGGAGGATCTTGAAGAACACCACACAGATGATGCCCAGGGGCAAGGCAAAGGCCAGGACAAACTGGTAGAGGGTGAACCAGTAGGTGTCGATAGCTGGGTTGGGGAGCAGGAGGGCACAGCCCACCAAGCCGTCCTGCAGGGGCATGAGGCCGGCGTACATCCACACAGGGACATTGGTGAGCAGGGACAACCCCCACACGAGGACGATGACGGCGGTGGCCACGCACGGCCTGCGGACGTAGTTGAAGCGGATGGGGTGGACGGTGGCGAGGTAGCGGTCCAAGGTCATGGCGGTGAGGATGTAGGTGCTCACGATCTGACTGTTGGAGTCGAGCGCCGTGACGACAGTGCACATGGTGGCGCCAAAGCACCAAGAGCCGTTGCCCAGCAACTGGTGGATGAGAAAGGGCATGCCGAGGAGGAAGAGGAGGTCAACAACCGATAGGTTGAAGATGAAGATATCAGGTACCGTCTGCTTGGCACGGCACTTGGTCTTCTTGACAATAGTGTAGATGACGATGCAGTTGCCAAGGATGCCCAGGAGGCAGATGATGCCAAAGATGATGGGGAGGATAGCGTGGTTATACGGGACCTCTTCCTCGCCTAAAACACACACAATTATTTCCACAATCCACTCCTGTTTATCTGTAGTAGAGTGTTTTTTTCACAGCAGCTCCATAAACTTACCATAACAAAACACTTTTTGTAAAGTAGCCATAAGTGAGATTGTTTTCCTATCTTATTTCTCATAGCATATTTGATCATACTTTTATAATCGACTTAATCCATGACTTAAAGAACTACATTGTCAGACAGGGCTTTGGTGTCCCTGCAGCACATAGCTTCAAGCTTGACAAAAAAAAGGACTTTCATAACCTTTTAAAAAGAGCTGTTATCTATTTATCTATCTACTGATGTATGTATTTTTTGTGTTAAGTGTTTTGTGTTACAAACGTTACAATGTGATTCTGGACAAATTAATCGATATTCTTCTTTCATCATATTAAATAGTAAAACGGCAAGTGCAAAGTGAAATAGCAATTTACCAATTACTTTTTATTCGTAATTACAACTTCTGAAACTTACCTGTTGAAGTACAGTTAATTGCAATCAGAGATGTGTTGTTAGACTTGCTAAGAAAATCCATTGTCTCAATTTGTTGAAATAAGGAAAAATATTCCAAATGGTTTGTTGACCAAACAGATATTGCCCCAAGAACATCCAAGCTCGTGAATAGAACTGTAATATTTCTTACGTTTTACTAAGTTTTTTTTTTTTCCACCCACCATCCCAAATAAACCGACTTAACTTAATAAAGTATTAAATACAATTTACGATTGAGCCTATTTATGAGCTCACTTTAAGACCTATTAAGGAGTAAACATCACTCCCTTTGTTTTCTTGACGGAAGAAAAGCATCCTCGCTCCCCTGGCTACAACAGTATTTGGTGTTGGCAATGGTCTGAGTTACTCCAGCTGCGGAACGATTAATAGTGAAGTATTTGCGACTGCGCTGTCTCTCCTCTCCTGTGCAGTCTGAAATAATGTATCAGTATAAATTCGTCACAGACCAATACGTTAGCCTCGTTTAGCTTTTTTATGTGCTTGAAATAACCTACTTTGGAAAATAAGTCTAGAGAACTTGAAGGAAATATGCGCCGACCTGTAGGCTATTACCACAACTGTTTCTGTATTTCGTAAACCATGATTACTAAGAACACCAACCCGATGTTTATATTACAGTTCACCAATTTAACCACCAGATGGCTGTATTAGATTGTCCATCACTGACCTAAAACGTGTTGCCTTTCATTATATTCCCAGTGTAAACTTCGAATGATGCACGTTTGTGCATGAGAGAGAGAGAGGGAGAGAGAGAGAGAGAGAGAGAGTGAGAGAGAGAGAGAGAGAGAGAGAGGGAGAGAGGGAGAGAGAGAGGGAGAGAGAGAGGGAGAGGGGGAGAGAGAGAGAGAGAGTCCATGAGGGTAACCCTGCGAAAAGCTCCCAATACAGCTGGTCATGAGACTAACAAACCAGCTCCCGCCCGGCATACCTCCTTCCCCTTTACTAACACCAAACTGAATAAAACTAGAACCTAGAACACTGGTAAAAAGAAACCAAGACACAAAACAAATTAGATTGCTCTCAGGGCCTAAATAGAAAATATGAAATGGCTGAATATCTATATATTGTCAAGGGTATAAAGCAGCTCACAAAATACAGAATGAGTGACCACACCCTTGCAATTGAAAAAGGAAGACAGAGTACAGAATCTGTGGGCACTGTACATCAGGGGAAATTTAAACATAATTTTTTTTCTAATTAAATGTTACAAGTATGAAAGTATAAGAGATCAATATCTGGAAAAATGTCACCAGTTAATTGAAAACTACACAGAACTTGACATAAATGAGAAATTAAGGATATCTCTGGGCGAAGGGCCTATTGCAAGCCTTGCCGCTAGAAACCTTGTATGACTGTTAAGATATTTCTAGCTATATCTTACTGTAACATGCATTTATCTGTTACTTTTCTACAGTCCCCAACTTGCTATGTTACTGTTTTGCCATATTATTATTGTTAGACTCCTTGCAAAATGTTATGATATATATGTTAAAATGTCCATTCACTATGGACTGCTTGGGCAATATTGCTCAACCCGAACTGTCATGCCAATAAAGCATTCTGAACGGAACTGAGAGAGAGAGAGACAGGTGGTGAACTCCTTTACTATTTTTTTTTTTTTAAAGCTACAGAAGCGGAAACCTCGTGACTTGTCATTGACAGTTATTCTGGGCTGTGGTTGTACGGCCGAAAAGAACATTAAAAAAAATCATACTTAGTTGCATCATTGGTTTCAACGAAACACTTGAATTTATATTGCGAATATAATTGTATGTTACCATTAACTCGTAAAACAACGACCAGTGTTTACTCAATTTTAGTGACTAGCTGAAATTTAGAGGATTCTACTCCAAGACTTCAGTCTGGTAGCCTAAAATATTACATCTATCGAATGATAAAAAAAAATGTTAGTTCTCATTTACAGTACACCTATTGGGTGCTTTCCTCTTATTCCATTGGTCAATTATAACAATCGTTGGGCTACAATTGGCTTGAGGAGATGCCAATCACATTTCTTATTTTTTTCCATGTTCTCTCGCAGTTGTAGGAGTCGTATGTTTTGCATGGGCGCGGCAACACTTCAAAAGGTTCTACCGTATTGTGTTTTAAGTGTTGCACACTGTTCTGTGACTGCTGCTTGGTCATATCTCGCCTGGTGCTCACGTGTAGGCTGTGTGATACGTGCTTGTGCATGGCGGCTTAACGCTGAGTATTTTTTCCAGGGTAACAATATTCAGGTTTGGTATTGTTTTTTTTACTTAGTTTCATTTTTTCCTACAGCTTTTCCTTGAGGAAACTCCCGTGACAAAGTTCAAACGGGTTCTCGTTATTTTAACAACCTAAAGGCTTTAGAAGAAATCCATGGAGGCCATCGCTAAATTCGATTTCGAAGCCACAGCGCAAGATGAACTCAGTTTTAAACGTGGACACGTAATGAAGGTAAGTAAAGAAATGGATCGAGTCCATTGTTTCTGTTACATTACACATTGGCTACTGTATATCCGACATAGCACGTAGGTGTTTGTCATGTTATTTTTTAACCGTTAAAGAGAAGTATTTTTTTCTCTCCGCTGTGTATGTGCGTATAAGTAAAAACTGGTTTGTCATTGGTTTTAGTTTCACTCCTGGAACACTTTTCAAGCCATTCCTAGTCATGAAAGTCGATGAGAATCTTTTATTTAAAAGGGTCCTTGTGTTCATACCAGACCTGAGAGAGGTAGCACAGTAGGCAGAAACTAGAAAAAGAGAGGAGGAGTTGGAGCCCCCCAGCAATTGAGCAGGATGGAGGAAAGGCAGCTGTAAAACAGTGTGACAGATGTGTGGAATGCTATTACGGCATCACAGGTTACAAACCACAGGCCACAGGAGGGTCAGAACACAAGGTCAACACGTAGCAAGTTTTCTAGTTGACTCAAACTTCCATGTCAACACAGCCCCCAGAAGCAACCCAGCACACACTCAGGTGCAACCAGCTTCCCCCTGGATCCATTTGACACAATCGCCACAGACTTGTGCCAGAGAAAGGGTAACCCGGTGTTCTAAGTTGTTACCGACACCATGAAGGCACTATAAACTTGCGCCTGCTCACATCAGACCCTCAGTGTGAACACAGGGATCACCCCGGATCCACCGACGACGCCATGATGACATGACTGATGCTGGGACTCCTGGACTTTCACTGTGACTCATGGCTTTTTATTGCCCCTTTTTTATATCCAGGCATGCTTGCACTACCTTTCTCTCATACCCATGCCTTTAGATTGTTGCAGTTTATGTTCTATGAGTGTTGGCACTCGGCAACTGTTCTGTGTGTCACTCAAGTTGCCTCCGGGCAATGACCCAGTCAGGTGTCATGAATGGATTCTGCTCCTTGAGCACAACACAACATACAGTGAACAACCAAGATTGATAGTCTGTCCATGCTTAGGACAGTCATCCATGTGTGCCTCGTTCATGACTCAAAGAGACCAGTGTATGTTAGTCGTACCTCCTATGTAAAACAAGTCTGCAATTGTCCCAGGGAGTTACTGAGCGCTCTCTGATGCAGTGCGTAAGAGCAGGCATGTGAGTGCATGCTGATGACACACAAAGCAAGGAGACATGCTTCTCACTGTACGGTCGGAGTAAAGCTAGAGTCCGGAATTGAACCCGTTAGACCGCACAAGACTCCACCGCTAGGAACTTGGAGAATGTGACAGCACTCTGTTCCTGCAACAGAACCTCTTTGTGGTTAACCACGCTTTATCTTCATCTCTGTTGGGTCGGAAGTGGATGCCAGCTTTTCTGCATCGCGTCGAGCCACATGCAGCCTAAGGCCTGGATGTAAAACCCTGAGTTTTACTTCCAATAAAACTGGAAGTGTTTACAAAAAAAAAAAAAAAGATGTTGCAACATGTACCTCAACCCTGGTGCAAACGACAGTTCCTGAACCTATGGAGGGACAATGTGAGAGCAATAGACAGAGACCTGAAAAAAGGATAGCGGGAGGTACAGGAGAGAGACCTGAAAGAGTGTTACAGGGAGGTACAGAAGAGAAACTGTCTGCTGTGCTCTCCGAAACATGAGCCATCCCTTGTTCCTTCCTAATTGAATTTCCACTACAGATGATGGAGTCTCGTCCTGTCTCCAACCGCATGGCTCACAGCCGTAGGCCTTGGAAGCTTTTCCATTCCTTCTCTGAATCATTCCCCAGCCTCAGCTGGAACTCGTCATGTTGTTGGATGCAATTCAGATGGCCTATCAAAATTCTCCCTTGGTGACATGATGCTACAGAGTATGCCCTATCACATGGGCTTTTTGTCCATGATTAGATTAGCACTCTGGTGTTCGGTACACTCTATATCTATCAGAAGGCAAATGCAATTCCTTAGCTTTTGTCAAATTCAGTGTGGACGTCGAATCACAGTAAGTCCTCCGTTGTAAACCTTTCCTGGAAAAAGATGTAAGATGACGAGCAACATGTCTTGTCAAATAATTCTCACTGTCAGCTGTGTTGTAAAATTGTTATTACACAAGCAAAAAGACATAATTTCACAGAAACATTCATTTAAGGAGGACGTAAAATCAGGGTTAAAAAAAAAAAAGTTTAATTTTTTATAAAACAAAAAAAAATTGAAGGCTAGGCCCAACCCAGCCATGCCTGTGAAAGGGTCATGAGGAGTCTGAGGTAGCAGTAGATGTCAGTGGTTGTCAGTCAACCTCAAGTCTAAATATAGCGCCAGAGAAGTGGGAAGAAAAAGGACCTGGGCGCTGTGTCGGCTACACTCAAAATTAAAAGCATTCTCTCTGGTCCAACGATGAACCACCTCAGGGCTCACCTCTTCTGTGTGGATGGAACATTCTAGCAAGGATGTTGGGTGATTTATGACCAAATCCAGAGAAACTGTACCAGAAAGCCCCCCCCCCCCCCCCCCTTTTTGACAGATGACGGAAAAAGGGAAGCAATCCTCCTGACTCCTGAGCAACAGCACTGAATGTAGCCTAGCTGCTCTCCTGTAAACCAGATGCACTGTAGCTTCTGCCACAGCTAGTGAACTGTGATTCCATGGGCAGCCACTCACCTGCTAAATGGACAACTGTTAACGTCCCTGGAGAGGAGCTGTCAGGGCAGATCTAACTGCTCTTAGCTTAGCATGCTGGCACTAGACCGAACAACCAGAACCTGTCATGAACTTACGGTTGAACTACAGCACAGTACAATTACAGTCCATTTGGTCCTTTGGTCCATTTTCTGCCTCAGACATGAACATAAACAAACTGTAATCATAGTGTTAATGATGTGACCTGGTTACCAGGCAGATTTATGGTGTCCTCCTTTACGGGTTGAAACATGCTGTCGGGGACACTTGAGCTGACAGAGGCGGAGGGAAGTGGGGAAGGAAATAAACGCTGAATTGATCGTGGCCATTTATAGACTAAACGACTGAGCAGAATCATCCATCCTCTCAGACAGACCTCCAGTGTCTTCCAGCTGGAAGTGTGGAGGTGAGTGAAATAGCTACGCCACCACACCCTTCATTCTCTGTTCACCTCTTTTCACCTTCAGGGTCTCCTTAGAGAGACATGGAGAGGGAGAACAAGACAGTGGGGGAAATACAGAGGGGAAGGCAGGAAATGTAAAAGCTCTGGAGACATGACCTGGTTTGTTTATCTTTCCTCTCTGCTGCCTGACAGATGGGAAGGGATAAGGAAGAGGGAGAGAAAGACGGAAATCAACCAGAAGGTCCCAGGCTGGCCATTTGAATTCTTTATTTCTCTCTCTCTCTCTCTCTCTCTCTCTCTCTCTCTCTCTCTCTCTCTCTCTCTCTCTCTCTCTCTCTGTCTCTGTCTCTCTCTCTCTGTCTCTCTTTGTCTCTCTCTGTCTGTCTGTCTGTCTGTCTCTCTCTCTCTCTCTCTCTCTCTCTCGGCATGTCAGGAAGGAGAAAAGTAAACACATGTTCATGTGCCAGGATATCTCCTGTCACCGCCATGACATTGAACAGCAGTTAACATGGCAGTGTGGTTTGAAAAGGTCATTACTATGGTGACAAGGGGTCAAAAATTGTTTTGGAATTTGATGATTACTTTGTGTTTGTGTTCTTTTGAGATACCATAAATGGCCTCGCGGAGGCCATTCAAGTCTTGTGTTCTGGCACTTGATTGGCTCAAGTACTTTTTAAAACGTGACAGGACATTGACTAGCATTTACGTTAAAGAAGAAGTGCTGTTAGTTGCTATTGGGTTAGTGAGGAAACATTCACTGAGAGACCGGTGGAAAGATTTCCAGATACTTTTGCTGTACATAACAATACGTACAAGTGAACAGGTTATGGCTATGAGTCTTGCTAACAAAAATATGGTATTACGATGTTTATGTAGCCCCAAACCCAACAGCCTTTGGGCCTTTTATATGATTCTTATTAGCCTTGGATATATAATTGACCTAATTATGAATACTTATAAGAAGGAGTAGCACTGACACATGGGCTTAATGCTGGCATGTTGAACATTGGTGTTCATCACAATTGTGTTGAGTTGATCAGTGTAGACAGGTCACTTTGAACCCACGCCAGAGCGCCGCTGTGTTTCTGACCTCCCCTCCTGTCTGTTTTGACACCAACTGCTCTATTTTCCCAAGGAACCTCCTGGGATTTGAGCAAAGCTGGGAAACTAAGCGAAAATAAGTGTTTAGTTGTGTTTGCAACCTGTTAAAAAGCTCTGCACTTCCAGAGACTATGGGCTCGACGTCGCAATCGCGTTCACTTAGCCTCAGGGCTATAGTAATGGAATCTCACCACGGCACACACTCTGCCTTCCTCCTGACAGCGTCTTGCATTGCACAACTCTTCTGCCATGAGCAGAAGCCATGACAAACAGGAAGCTGAGACATGGCTTCTTGTCTCCGCAAATGCTTCCCCACACCCACCCTAATGCGTACTCTCACCTTTCACACCAGCATACACAATTCATTAGAATCTTTTTCTACGTCCGTCTCTGTCAAAGACATGGGCTTTTATCTACCGTGGTACAAGGCTCTTAAATGTAAACTTCTCTACCTGTGCAAACAGTCTTCTATCCAGGGAGCTTTCATTTCAAAGAGCTCTCAAAGCCCAGTCAAGCTGTAACCCAATTTACTAAACCACCTTCTTCCAAGTACACCGCAACACATATCTAGCTTTCAAGGATAGGCACAAACAGGCTCTATCAATCTGTAGCTGTGTTTGCTTTGCGAATCTGATGTTCCTTCCGCGTAACTCTCTAATGTCGACACAGCCGGGTAATGATCACATAGCCGGATATTGATTGTTCTGCCTTTCATTGACGTTGTTCGAGAAGAGACACAAGAAGCCGGGAAATGAGTTCCCTTTATTAACTGTCTCTCTTATATATTGAGACAGGGAAGTTGCTTTCCCCTGTCCGTTTTCTTGTCATGTTCTCTGTCGACCACTCGAAGATAAGAAGCAGCTGTATGGGTGGTTCCTCTGATGAGGAGAGATCAGTACCACGATCCTCCAAGTGCCAGGAGCTTGGAGTGGGAGGGCGATGGCGATTTGCACGTCCTGACTCATGCGCCTCCTCCACACTCAGGCGCTCCTTCACGGTGGCAGGTGACTCAGTTAGCAGTTGGGTGCTAGCAAGTAGCGCAGGCCGTCTGCTGAGTCGCTTGAAGGTGAGAGTTTGAGGTAGTAAAGATAACAGGGGGATGGATGATGGGCGCTCAGCACCAACCGACCTGAGTGACTCATCCTTATCTCATCTTGAGGCCTGTTTCATAAAGGCCGCTCAAAAAAGCTGGTCTTAAAGTCCCAAACCTGACTTGAATTAGTTTAACAAGTCAAGCGGGGCTAAAGTGGTTCCATAAAGGCCAATTTCAGCTCAAGCAATCCTACTAATAAAAGTCAAAGTAGTCAAGATAATTGTGAGTGCACCCTATTCTTAAGCAGCCCGAGAAGTAGAGGATTATATCGATCCACCATGGCAAAAAGTAATGCACACGGCCACGCGACTTCTTCCAAAAAGAACGTTCCCTTTCAGCAGCTCCCTCATCCACCACTTCATCAAAATTAAATGACACGCCATGATTGACGTGAAAGATACGTAGGTCGAGGTCCTTTTTTATAGACCATTGATTAAAAAACTGACACCCTCTAAACACTACATTAAATTGAATTTTTTGACATTGTTTTATAAATAGCCTACTATTAATCAATACATTATCCAGTAGCCTAACCTTTTAACACGATTCTTGTGACGGGAAAAGGAAAGAAAGATGTACGGATTTAGGTTTGTTTTTTAATGGTAGGCTACTGTTAAAAATTATGTAGTGATGAAGATTATACAGGGATCATTTAGATTAGAGAAATAGGCCTATATTAGCCTGGCTCTGGCCTCCTATGTACTTCTGCTTAATTTTGATTTTTCTTCTGTACTAGGTCTGGCCATGAGGTACATAAGTCAGATGTCTATGGTTAATTTTCTACCGGCCAATCAGCGAACAGAGGGAGTGGCTGAAAACGATGACGTTGATGTTATGCGCTAGTTTGTGTTATAGTTCCGTAATGGCGGCGGAGAAAGATGCGAGCGAAGCCATTCAGTATGTTGTAGCAACGCTGCCGAATATCCATAAGCTAAAGCCGGAGCAAGAACAAGTTTTGCTGAGTTTTGTTGGTGGCCTTGATGTTGTGGCCCTCCTCCCCATGGGGTTCAGGAACAGTTTGATTTTCCAGCTACGGCAGCTAGCTCTGTTACAGTAGTGGTGAAGGAGTTGGCTAAGGCGAACGCTAGCGATTGGTTATGGCAGATCAGAGTGGCTCTGGGCAGATCCAATAGTTTTAAACTTCTTCATAAACTTTATGACTTACAAGGAAGTCAACGCTTGTCAATGAAATGTACGAGAATCTGGTTAGGACCAGGCTAGGCCTATTATATGCCTGATGCCTAAACATTTGAAATCACAAACTACCATATAGCCATACATTTAATGTAGGCTATGTAGGTTTGTATCATTCTGATATCATTGTTCATCGCATTAGGCTAAATGTTGTGTAATGCATTAGGCTGAATGTTGTAGCCTAAGTATTTAAGTATATCTTCTATAAATGCAACCTACATATTAAACTGATGAGAATGAGGAAATGAGAATGTCTGTGGTAAATCATCGTTTTCCTGTTGGGTCAGTGTTACAAATGTACAAGAACGTCTGGTTAAGCAACAACACGGGCTAAGCCTGCCCCGAACCAGGCTAGTTTTGAGGCATAAGTTGCCATAGTAACTGAGTTCGAACTACGTCGAGCTGGCTTCATGGAACCGAATAAACTAGAAATGAGTCAGACTAACTGACTCCGTAAACTCGCTTTATGGAGCAGGCCTTTGGTGTGTTACCCCAGACCGGTCTTGCAATGTGCTTTAGCTTACCGGCAGTGTACTGCCTTTTCCTCTGGTCTGTCTGTCTGTCCATCCCTCCCTCATTCTCTCTCCTCTTAAATCCCACCAGTCCAATCCCCATGCTCGTTATAAATGTCCTGGGTGTAGCTGGATTAGCAGCGGTGGTGTTGTTGATGTCTTAACCCCGTCCTCGCTGCACGAGCTCTTCTCTGATGAGACAGGACCGGGGCCAGACAGACATCCTACATCAGCGCACTCATCTCAAGTAATGAAGTCTCCAGACGTTGAATACTTCTGTTCTTTATTTCATGACTGGAGAGAGTCGACTGCTGAACTTGCTCAGCAACTCGCACAAGGCTTTGTACTTTTGTACACGGGCAGCAGACCTGAGGTACCCGTGTTTCTGTGCGGTTTGATGATCGTTCCCCCTGTGGTTGCTTGTCTCCGGATAGTCTGCACACAACTTCCCCTCTCGCATTCACCTCACATAGTTCATTATCTGTTATCAGGCATCGCCTGTCTTTTAACATGCCTCTGGGGACACCTTTGCTCGCAGTGTATCTCCCTGGAAACAAGATAAACCTCCACCAAACTCTCTCTCACTCACTCACTCACTCACTCACTCACTCACACACTCACACAGTCACTCTTTATGTCTATCTTTCTCTCCCTCTGCCCCAATCTCATTATTCTGCTCCCCTCTCATGTATATTCATGTCTCGCTCGTATTGCTGGAAAACCTTGTTCTGTGCTACAAGTCCAAATAAATAGCAGGAACAAGAAACTGTGTTTGCTGGTGGGTCATTAGCGGCCAGAAGGATTTTGCCGTGGAGCCCCCTGTGGCCATGCTTGGATTTAAGAAGCTTGTTGTCTGCCGCTTTGAATTCACACCCGCGCTATAATCCATCCGCTGATATCCACCCAGTCCTCCCCCTTCTGAGAACTAGGCTACTCCTCAATGGTAAATCTATCCTCCTCCTTACTGCCCCACTTCACCTCCTCCGCTTCCTTCCATCCTCCGGTTTTCCTCCTGCTTTAGGTAGAGTAGGAGAAAGGAAGTAGGGGGAATTCATAAATCAAACGAAAGAGGAAAACTGCATCTTTCTCCCATTATATAGTTGAGGTAACAGATCATTTTTGTTGATTGAATTTGATTTCAAATAACCGGAAGTCTGGACTTGATAAGTGGGGGTCCACGACGTGATGGAAGAAAGCTTGGTCCTTACTGATGGACATGGCCAGTACACAAGGTGGGGTCCAGCTTTCAAATGCAACGCCACCATTTTAGCAACAGCATTGCAACCGGCATCCGCCTTCTTTCTCAATCCCTTCCGTCATGATCTCTCGTTCTTTCTTCACTCTGTTCACTCGATCTGCCTCGTCTCCTAACATTAGTGTAATGACTTCCATCAGCTGGATCTCCCTGCTCACACAGGCTCGTTATACCCCTAATTTCCTCCCCACCTGTCACACACACACACACACACACACTAATCAGTCATTCTCAACCTCACTAAGCGACACTCATAGATACAGACAGACAGAATTGCGGTCGTATCCAACACTTGCGTTTGATGTGAGTCATGCATGTGTCTCAGTCATGTGACTCAGCGACCTCACTGGTTCCAGGGTCAGTCCTCCCCTCCCATCACCCAGATCTGCAACAGCATGTCCATCTCGCACACACACACACACACACACACACACAGGGACAGCTGATGGATATACATTGTATTCTACAGACACTTTACGGTAGTCAGTGTTTAGCACTGGCATGTCTTTGATGTCATGCCAAGGATGACTATTTATACAAATGCACGTTGTCGTTTTATATTTTTCATACCGGATCCTGTTATTCGGAAGACATATTTGAATATAGTGTGCTGCATTTCTCTCAGTCTTGATGAGATGTCATGACAGTGGGGAGAGAAGGAGGAGTCTAGCTCCAGACTGTAGACAGCTGTGGAGGAGGGGGAAACACAGAGACCTCCTTCTCTGTTACACCAATTACCACCACGAGATCAGCCAGTCAGAGCGTATTCAGGGCAGGTTGTCTACACACACACACACACACACACACACACACAAATAGGTATACTGTAGGGGAAGTGTGCACTTTGAAATGCACAAAAATAATGTGTGTGTTTATGTTCTCCATTGTTTGTCTGTCTGCTTATCTCTCCTGAACCCTTCATCTTAGCCGTGGGGGATTTCTTGAGGGAGAGAACAGAAATCGAGGGCAGATTTAGCATATGCAGATTTCTTTTTGTCGAAAAATGAGGTAAGCTCAGACACAGCTTGAGGTTATTTCTGGTTCAGGGGGTGGGGGGGGGGGGGGTGTTGAAGGTTGTACATTGGTGTGGAAAGCAGAACAACAACTACTGAAAGAGCATTACTGTTGTTCACTACTGCTCACCCATATCACCATTTCCCATTTGTCAATACATTTGGCTCAACCAAAAGACACTGCCTTCCGTGCGGTTTGTTTCCCCTCTCAATTCATGTGCATTGTTGTCTTACCACAGCTGTGTAGAGTGGCAGTTAATTCCACTTGTGGCTTGGGAAGAGAGGCGCCATCGCTAGAGAGCGCGGCAGGACTAATGTGTGTTTACTGAGACTTGCCAAACGCCAAAGAACACAGGCAGACATTATGTCCACGGAGATGAGTGGCTCTCCTGTCTTCCGTTGTGAGGGGCAGCATTTTCAGCATGCTCTTCAGTGTGGTAAACCAGGGATCTTCTTGTTTAAGGAGTGGGTTGAGCCGGCGGGGTTTTTATTTTTTTGTCAAATGTAGGTGGCTGACGTAGACATAAAAATACATTTTATACGTGCTTGTTATAGAATATATAGAGACAAATAAGCACCGCATGCAGCATTTTAAATGCCATTGAGAGGGTGCCAGTTCCCCCGGTGCATCGTGGGCCGTGTTGACGTTGACAGATGGCGACTCGGTGGAGGCGTTGTGGTTGCGGTCACCGTCTGGCCGCCACCTTGGAGACTCCAGATGACAGCGTTCAGGTTGACTGACTTGTTTGACCTCCTCATGTGGGGTCTGTCTGTGAAAGGAGTTTGAACCCTCGTCTGGTCTTCTGGTCTGGGCTTCTGTTGTTTATGTATTTGAAATACTAAATAAGGGTGAGGGGAAATGTCTACTTTCTGTATGTCTGTTAGAATTTTTTTTTTTTTTGGTCTCATTTAAATGAATATTTTTACTTTAATAAAGTTTTTGTCTTTTGCATTTTTCTGATTTCTCCTGCAGGTTTTAAATGTCAATTGCGACAACAACTGGTACGTGGCTGAACTAAATGGAAAAGAAGGCCTTGTCCCCAAAAATTACATTGAGCTGAAACCACACAGGTGAGCCAACTTGCCATCCGTTCCACCCTACAAAGTCAAAACGTCTGCATTCATACCCCTTTCCAATCAATATATCCTCTTGTTCGGGAAACCAAAGAACCCTAGCTTTAACAAATTAGCGGTTTCCCCAGAGGCTAAGAGGCTGTTTGTCCTTTTGGGTCCAGCTGGACGAGAAGGGAGGAAGTCCCCCAGATGACACTGCCACCTGCTCCTAGAGGCTCCCCCACAGGAAACCCCAGCCCCCTGAGCAAGTCACACAGACCCCCATAACAACTGTGGAGACATCCATTAGCTTCAAAGCGCTTATCTGTGAGAGTTGGGTCAGCCTCATTGAGCTTATGACTAATTAATCAGACTTGGTCGGTCAGTCTTTTAAAACTTGTCTTTTAAAACTTGTCTTTTAAAACTTGTCTTTTAAAACTTGTCTTAACTTAATACTTGTCTTTTCAGTTCCTAAGTTGTAGTTCTAGTTCAACCGCATAGTCCATATGGTATCATCCAACCAGCTCTGCTGGTTGAAAGGCTGCCCGACCAACATTTTTAATCCGCTGTACATGCACTGGGACCACATCAAAGAGCATCCTTTTCCAGAGCAGGAAAGACTGTGGACAATAGGAGGATATCCACTTTATCTTTATGCAGAGTTACCCTCAGAGAAATCATAGCAGGCTTGGCAGTGTTCACCTCAGCGTTCCTCTCATAGCAGCGCTGGTACTGTACGTTAGTGTCAGTTACAAACAGGAGCATTAGTTAAATGCTAACGTTAGCTAAATGCAAACATTTTGTGTTGGTGGTATGTTGTTGGGGTCTCTGTGCCTCTAAACAACACAATACCTGGGTACACAGAGCATTTGTTTCTGACAGGGCTTTCTGTAAGGAACTACAGAACAGTATCAGTCTGTGTTGCTAAATACAGAGACATACTGTAAATTAGTTACCATGTCGACCTTGCTCTGTTTGGTCTATTACTCTCTCTTTTAAACTGATCCCTCAGCATACACCTGACACAGTAACACCATTACCTTCCCTTTTGAAGTAATTAACTATAAACGCAAGTTATTTGAAACTTTCCAATTATTTACAAATGTCCCAAGGCCGTTTTTAAGCAGTAATTGGGTTATAAAATCTGGGTCAACTGAGCATTGAACAAGCTTTGCAGGTGCACCCGGTTTGAAATGACGATTTGTGGCGTTGACAGTTGGTTCCACGGGAGAATTACGAGGGCCAAGGCGGAGGAGATACTCTCCAAGCAAAGATTTGACGGGGCCTTCCTCATCCGAGACAGCGAGAGCACTGCAGGAGATTTCTCCATTTCTGTCAGGTATGTCCATGTTGTCCTTACTGCGAAAGGTCAAACTGGAGACTTACATTACATTTAGTCATTTAGCAGATGTTCTTATCCAGATCGACTTACGGTGTGTACAGGGACATTCCCCCGAGGCAAGTAGGGTGAAGTGCCTTGCCCAAGGACACAACGTCATTTGGCACGGCCGGGAATCGATTTGGCGACCTTCCGATTACAAGTCCGATTCCCTCACCATTCAGCCACCTGACTCCCTTCACACTCCCATCACACACAAACACAGCACACTTTCTTAACTTGCATGATATATCTTGTTTTAAGTACCCTATCCTGTATAAAACAATCATATGAATTGTACCATTAATATCATATATGAATGACAGCTGGTGTGTAATACGACTCCTCTAATCCCTGGTCTGTATTGACCAACCTGTTATTGTTCCAGTCTTTATGCAAAGTCTGTCTGGCGATGGCTATCAGGTAAATTGCCTGTGTCATTTTGGACTCACCTGGGGCTATACAGAGCCTTATCTCCTAGTGAAAACACTTTAGTCTGCGTCAAACTGCTTTTCTCTGGGTGCTACCCTCAGCATTGCGGTCTGACACTTACCCCAAAAACTGTAGAGCTAATACGAACTCTTGGGAGGAAAAGATAACACGTTTTCATTGTCAGCATATTATCATCACTCCATTTCACAGCTTCAGGGCTGTCGGAAATCCTCGTTAGTAATGGAATCTCATGAAATATACAGCCCTCTCTTGCATTTTGATTGGGCCGAATCCTCAACTCATGTTTCACAAGTGAGAGATGAGGGGGTGGGGGAATGGGGGGGGAACTGGGACAGCAAAAGCCTAAATCATTCATGGGCCTGGGAGGGGTGGGGACGGCGACACACAGATGGCTGTGGCACGTCGAGCCCATGAAAGATGGGGTTCTTCACACCTTCACTCAAACACGCAGGTTAGACATCTACGGCCAAATTAACCTGTTGAATTGAGTTAGGGGCCTAAGTGAAGTGGGATTTGAAATCTTTTCATGTACATATTGGATCTCATCGGGTCACTGAGAAAGTCCCACAAAATGGAAACCCAATGCAGACTAAGGGCCCGTTTGTTTGTCAGGAAAAGAACACGATACGTCTTTCACATCTGATAACAAATGAATACCATGTAAATAACATTCTCAAATGAATGAACACAAATGTAAAACCATTTGATCCCGAATCTTCATGAAATGATGTACTCTCTGCAGGTCGGGTAACGATGTCCAGCACTTTAAAGTACTCCGTGACGGTGCTGGGAAGTATTTCTTGTGGGTGGTGAAGTTTAACTCTCTCAACGAACTGGTGGAGTATCACCGCACCTCCTCCGTGTCCCGTAGTCAAGTTATTTACCTCAAAGACATGAAGGTCGTTGCTGACACAGAGGTAGGAAATGTTTCCACACGTGCTGTATCCAAACACACGCATTCACTTCTCTGAACCGAACAACTGACGTAGCAAAACATGCATACTCTTAGACATCTACTGTACTGTGCTTAAAGTTTGAAGCCCGTGTAGAAAAAGGGAAAAAACGTGTAAAAAAGAAAAAAAAAATGCTTTTTAAGACATACTGAGATGAAAAGACAAAACGAAAAATGTCCCAGCATGCACTCTGATACTGCAGAATGGCATCCTCCTCTAACGCTCCGCTCTCCGCGTCCATCCCGGCAGGTGTACGTTCAAGCGCTGTTTGACTTCGACCCCAAGGAGCCCGGGGAGCTGGGATTCCGGCGCGGCGACATCATCAAAGTCACGGAGAACACCGACGCCAACTGGTGGACAGGCATGTGCCACGGCCAGGTGGGCACTTTCCCTCGTAACTACGTCACGCCATACAACCAGAACACCTAATGGCTGAGCCGCATGCCGATGATGCCGCAAGAAACGAGAGAGGGGATGGAATGACGGGATGAGGAGAGGAGAGGGATGCTCACAGAAACTGAGGGGACTTCACGCACTGTTTTTTGGAGGGGGGTCTCTTGACAGCAAGTGGATTGGTTTTAAGTCAGTGAGGTGGCTGGATTGAAGGCTTGGCGATTGCAGGCGTTGGCGCCCTTTTCTCACAATGTTACTTGGATCCCCTCTTCTCTGTTCCAGTTTTTTTTTTACTGTCGCTACGAAATAAAAAAGACGTTCTGACATGGCCAGGTTCCAACAGTCCTTCAGTGTCAATGACCAAAGATTGGCATGGTGTTATTAATGATCTTGTTCTGGGATGTCTGAATTTATTATATTGAGCTTCATGTTTTTCTATGAATGTGTTGATGACGAGCTTGTTTTGTTGGAAGTGGTTTTGACTGTTTTTGTCCTTTGTGTTTATGTTGTTTTATTGGCTATGGGACCAGTTGTTTCATGGGAAATGCTGTTTTTCAGTACCATTTTAGGAGCACCACTGATTAAATGAATAGCATCTCTAAGCCTGTGTCTGCAATATTGCTCCTGAACACTGATTGCACATTCATTTTACATGGGGACTAATTGTCTTCCAAATTTAAGAAAACAAGATCTACTAATAGATAGTTTTTTTTCCATTTACTGTAAAATATACTGTTAACATGTTTTCATTCCAATATTGTTATAACTTAAGTTTTCACAGTTGTATCTTTCTCGTGGAATGTCATTCCACAGATGCAGTTCTGCAAGTGAAAAGTTAATGGTTTGCATGAAATCTATCTTTTACTCTATCAATGGTGGCCAGCTCTTTTGGTGAACTGTACATATTGCTGATTTTAGCTTTGAGGCACAATCTTCTTAATTGTCATATTTATTCAAATGATTTTGGGTCATGAAAGTAGTGATCTTGCTGCAAAATGAAACACATGGTGGGTGCGAGAGGGTTCTTTCAGAATTTGTTTTACTACACTTTCAACTTTTTACTACAGTAGAGGAATACTGTTGGTCATGTGCTTGCAGGGAATCTTTGATCTTTTGGGGTGTGAAACTGGAAACCACAAATGGTACCTCAAATATTCTGACCTGAAGGATGGCATTAAATGTAATCAGAAAAAGACATATGTCATGTCCAGGCTTTATGGAGACTTAAGAATTGATGATAAACCATCTCACCGCCACAGCCTTTTCTGTCCTGTTTACAAAATGGGGTAAAATGAATTTTAAAAAAAGTTTTAAAATGTTTCCACACCCTCCCAGATGCACTTCAGTATGTTGAATATGGAATCAGTCTCAAGGGCTTCCTTTTCAAGACACAATGACATGGTCCAAGGACTGTTGAAGGACTGTGAAGAGGTGAAAACAAAAATAATATATACTATATATTAAAATAAGAAAATAATGACAAATTATTTTACATGTTGACAGAGGTCTTCAAACAAGCCCCCCATCCATTGCCTTTCATCTCTATTTTTGTTCAACCGTACATGGAACGTACGGTTGAGAACGTTTTGAAGAACATTGGAAGTTCTTCAAAATGAGAGTAATAAGAGTGCAATGTCCATGGCTGATTTTTGGACTGACATTAAGACTTCAAATGAATCATAGGCACTTATAGGCCTATGCCTATTGTAAGGATGCCTTCACTTTATTAGACACAAAAACATTTTAACTGGATACAAAACTCTGCTCGGATGAGAAGTGGAGAGCTTGGGATTTTCTGAACTGGGTTTAACTTTAACTTTGGTTTGTTGCCTTTTCCCCTTCCTTTCATAATTATATGAATCTAACGTAATGATATCATGACTGAGTGGCAACCGACACCCCAAGACAATTTAATTCTTGTTTACATTTTGCTGGAGTCTGTACTGATATGGTGTGTACAGCCTATTTGCATTGGTGTTCAGAGAGTCAGGAGTAAGTGCTCTCCATGTCTGTCACAATGTATGATTTGCTTTGAAGTTGACACGCATGTAGATGAATGAAATAAAGTACCACAATCATGTTTAGCTTACCGTGTGTTTGAATGATTTCTTGTTCTCTACCTATCTCTATCAGGGATGCAAATAGATATTCGTTTTTATGTACCTAATCTAGAATCTCTGGTGTTGGGTTTTTGACCCTCACGTGAACTTTCCGGCTCCAACGCATGCAAAATCTAGCCTCCCACCGACTGCAAGGAAACAGAGGGGTCTTTGTGGATAACTGCTCCAATTTCTAATCTGCAGGTTTTATCTGTGCCTGCCTCCGGTCGTGCTACTTCATATACTATACCTAAATATCTCGTGTCACCTCATGACCCCAACCACCCTATAAAAGGTTGGGTTTAACTGAAAGGTGTGGTCTAACCGAGTAGTGTTTTGCTTATAAATTTATTATAAAGCCTAAACTGTTCTAAGCTTTTAGCGCCATCTGCTGGCCGAGGCTCACACTAGTAACATTTCAACATGGATGTATTCTGTTCAGTTCACTATATATATAGATAAACAATTGTGGTCTGATATATTCACATTAGAAGCATCGTGGACACGAGAAATAACAGACTACGTACCATTTTATTTTTTGTTGGCACAACAGAAAACAGGTTGCCTCATGCCTTCCCTCTCAATGTCACAGTACACACTGTCTTTTATTTTTTCATGATTGAAAGCAAACGTTTCACTTGATTGATGTCAAAACATAAATGTAGGTTAGGGGGGCGTGACATTTGTTTTCATACCATGCGACCACGTCATTTTCATCAGAGTCATGAGGTGCTATACTTGAACAGTGTGAACATGGCGGATGGGGAAGGGGAGTCGTTAGAGTCGTGGCTCAGTAAGTACATGCTTATAAACTTAATATTGATATAATTTAAGATAGTCCAACAGTTTGTCAGTATGCTAGTTTACTGCAGCTAATCTGTTAATGATAATGTTACGATTGTCATCAATAACCGTGTTTAATTGTCCCTGCATTTTCCAATGTTGATAGCCAGTTTAGCTAACTAAGCCTTACCAACTAGCTTTCTCGCTAGAGCTAGCTAGCTTAGCTAGACGTGAACATGGGGATACAGCTGTATAGTTATGATATTTATTAGCAAATACATTAAAATAATTAAGAATATTTTTTATAGGTTGTCAAATATACGTTAACACAGCAAATATTGCTTAGTAAGGTCAACTCCAAGCTTTTTGCTTTGAGTTTAGTATCAAGCATATCAACATAGTTCCATCTGAGACACACCCCTTTCTAGACTGTTGGATAGTGAGACAGGTTTGGAATAGAAATAACAACCAACTCTGCAAAACTATATCCATTTTACAGACAAAGCCACAAACCCTTCTAACAGACAGGAAGACTGGGAGTTCATAATAGGCTTCTGCGACCAAGTGAATAAGGAGTTGGAAGGGTATGAACAGACCATGGACATTTTATGTTCATGTTGTGCCATCTGCACTGCATGTTCCATGTATCAAATGTCAGTCAGCATGCTATTTCAGAGCTCTTCTTATCATCCATGAGTCATCTTAATTCCAATCGATGGGGCTTTCTAAATTTGGGTCTTTAAGATCATCATAATTGTTTTGCCCCGTAATTGTTTCTCTTTGTTAAATGTTTGTTTCATGAATATTCCAGGCCACAGATCTCTGTGAGATTGTTGGCTCATAAGATTCAGTCCCCGCAAGAATGGGAGGCAATACAGGCTTTGACGGTAAGTAGACGCCCACAGAAATCATAACACTTCAAGGAGTAATTGTTTTGTGTGAAGATCACATGAAGCCTATCTATCTCAACTCTTGCAGGTACTAGAAGCTTGCATGAAGAACTGTGGCCGACGGTTTCACAACGAAGTGGGGAAATTTCGTTTTTTGAACGAACTTATTAAAGTGGTGTCACCCAAAGTAAGTTAACATTAGACTTCATGTTCTGAACCAAAGATCATTTCGATATTTATGGGTCAGTTGTTATATTGTGTGTGTATAAATAGCCTTTTTCTCCTCCTAGTACCTAGGTGATCGAGTATCAGAAAGGGTCAAAATGAAAGTGATCGAGATGATCTTCAGTTGGACACACTCTCTACCCGATGAAGCTAAGATCAGTGAAGCTTACCAGATGCTCAAGAGACAGGGTAAGACATTCCATCCAAAACCCAACGTTCTCCTTCTCCATCCAAGGGTCAAAATCGCCACAGTAGTTGCTGTCTTCTAATGAAGGACAACACTCTCAGGTGTCGTCAGCGAGGACCCAGTCGTCCCGCCGGAGAAGACGTTGATGGCTTCGCCCCTGGCTCACCCTAAGAACCCAGTGTTTGAGAACGAGGAGAAGAGTAAGGTGAGAGGGAGGGTCACGGGCGTGGGAGTCTTACAACCCCCCAAAGTCATGGAAAGAGTCAGATGGTTGAGCGGTGAGGGAGTCGGGCTAGTAATCAGAAGGTTGCCGGATCAATTCCCCGCCGTGCCAAATGACATTGTGTCCTTGGGCAAGGCACTTCACCCTACTTGCCTCGGGGGGAATGTCCCTGTATTTACTGTAAGTCACTCTGGATAAGAGCATCTGCTAAATGACTAAATGTAAATGTAAAGAGTTTCACGGAAAGTGTGTTTTGCGTCGTAGCCGGTCGTGCCGTTGTTCCTCCGGCAACCACGGCTGGAACACAGTGTCTCCCCCAGACACTCGTAATCCCATCATTAGGGGAGGAACAGGGACAGCGTGTTTTCCTTTACTGTACTCTCCGGGTGATCGATGGTCCTAGTTGTTTTCATAAGACATGTTATCCCAGATGGGAGGGCAGTGTTGTGATTGGTTACGTGCCATGGGAAACATGAGGGGGAGGCTTTCTCTTGACTGGCGATTGTGCTCCGTCCGCAGCGACTGGCAGAGCTTCTGAAGAGTAAGAAACCAGAGGATTTGCAGGAAGCCAACCGCCTGATCAAGAACATGGTCAAGGAGGTGAGGGCCAGCTTACACTCAGAAAAAAAAAATGGTTTTGTTGTACTGTAATAGCAGAGGCATAAGCCCACCTTCCCTCAAACATACACAAACACACAAATGCACACAAATGTCAAATCCAAATCGCGGATGACTTCAACAGTAGGTGTATTAAAACACTGTGAATTCCCCCTCTATCTGTCCACTAGCCGTCAGCTATTCGTTGTGTTCAGAACAGCGTGCCGTGTAAATGCTAACTTGGCCCCGGCACCTGGGTTTCCACGCCGCCAGGCGAAAGCGTAGCTGTCATTGTGGTTGTTGTTTCAGGACGAGGTGAGGGCCCAGAGGGCCTCCAAGCGCAGCGGCACTCTGGAGGAGGTCAGCAACAGCGTCAAGCTGCTCCACGAGATGCTGAGCCACTTCAGCAGAGAGGAGTCCACCGACGGCGACAAGGAGCTCATCAGGGTCGGTGCACCAATGTTCAGTCTTAATCACCTGACTGTTCATCAGGATCGGTGCACCAATGTAAAGTCTTTTGACGTGACTGTTCATCAGGGTCGGTGCACCAATGTAAAGTCTTAATCACCTGACTGTTCATCAGGGTCGGTGCACCAATGTAAAGTCTTATCACCTGACTGTTCATCAGGGTCGGTGCACCAATGTTCAGTCTTAATCACCTGACTGTTCATCAGGGTCGGTGCACCAATGTTCAGTCTTAATCACCTGACTGTTCATCAGGGTCGGTGCACCAATGTTCAGTCTTAATCACCTGACTGTTCATCCGGGTCGGTGCACCAATGTTCAGTCTTAATCACCTGACTGTTCATCAGGGTCGGTGCACCAATGTTCAGTCTTAATCACCTGACTGTTCATCAGGGTCGGTCCACCAATGTTCAGTCTTAATCACCTGACTGTTCATCAGGGTCGGTCCATAAATGTTCAGTCTTAATCACCTGACTGTTCATCAGGGTCGGTGCACCAATGTTCAGTCTTAATCACTTGACTGGAATGACCTAATAATAATAATAGATTTTTATTTCTGACGCACTTTACATTTGAAATCAATATCAAAGTGCTACAGTTAAGATTATAACACAAGGTAAAACATCGATACAAAATACAAGATAAGATCCATAAGATCCATAAGATCTGCTACAAAGGATGTCTTGATGTTTAGCATTCCTGAGGCTGAGAACATGTCTCACAGTTCTACGATAGTACTAATGACCTCAGTTGAAATGTAACAGTGTACAGAAAATACATATCCTGCAGTTAAAAGTACAATTAATGCAGGACATAAGCAGGAACTAATGCATTGTCATAGGGTGATTCTCTGTGGATTTTTTTATTGGACCATTGTTATTTGTTTGACATTAAAGGAGCTATACGGAGACTGTGACAAACTCAGGCAGACCGTGTTTAAGCTGGCCACGGAGACCGAGGACAACGACAGCAGCTTGGGTGAGAACCCTAACTCTCCCTCGACGCCATTGGCCAAATCGATGGCTTCCCTCCTGGTCTGACCTCTTGTCCGAACCACTAGGAGACATCCTGCAGGCCAGCGATGACCTCTCCCGCGTCATCAACTCGTATCGGAAGATCGTGGAAGGGCAGAAGATCAACGGAGAGATGGAGCCTGCGGGACATTCCTACTCACAATGTATGACATCCGCAACCTTTTTTTCCCCCACTTTACTTCTGTATATTTCCTCATCTTCCACTAGTGTACCATGTGCAGACTATTTTTATGTCATGAATTTGTCTCATCAAACCATACTTTGTAAATTAATTTGCCTTCAAATATTCTCACACATTCTCTGTTCTCTCCTTCTCCTGGACAGGCACCAAAGATACCAGCCAATCGGAGATTCTGATAGACCTGGCGGGGCTGGACCTCCAGAGCCCCTCCCCTCCAGGGCTGACCCCCACAGTCCAGCACCCAGAGCCCAGTCTCTCCATCCCAGCCGACCTGCTTTACGGCTCTGCCTCCTCCCAGGCCTTTTGTCCTGTTCCCAGCGATGACCCTAGCCCCAGCAAACCCTCCACAGCCCTCTCCCTGCTAGATGAAGAGCTCATCTCTTTAGGTAACACCTAAAGACCCTTGCTCGAGTGGAGTGATTCGGAGCTGGTGACTGGTGTGAAAGGGTTTGTTTGCTTGTTTTTAAGGCCTTAATGACCCCGTTCCCGCTCTGAGTGGAGCAGTGGAAGAGACACCAAAAGATGACGTCTTCAGTCAGCAATTGTCATCACAGGTAGGCATATTTTTCAGTGTGTTTACATTTCAAAGGGGGTTATTTATGAATGAACTGGGACCAAAGGTTCTCTTCAAGTTATGTCTACTTGGAGGCATGATGGCACCGTTTCCCACCCTCTTTGCCAGGCACCCCACATGGTTTTGGACCTCTTTGGCAGTACACCCATCACAGCTCCTGCCTTCTCCTCAGCACCGCTAACCTCAGCAGCATCCCCAAACACTTTGACCACAGCCTCTTCATCGGTCCCCAACCCACAATCCTCCAGCACTGTCCCTTCCCCCCTCGCCACCTCTGCGTTCCCTGCAGCCCCCTTGTCCGCGACGCCGGTGTCAACCTGCCCTGGCCCAATTAACTACCCACAATCCTCCAGTGCTACCTCTTTCTCCTTTCCCATTGGTTCTCTGTCGACCTCCACCTCCCTCAGCCACAGCGGCCTGCAAGACCTGGCTATGCTGGACCTGGGAAACCCCAAGAGGTGAGGGTGTCTTGCCCTTACCTTGTGCCTTTCATCTGTCTGTTTCCCTGAAACTGACAATGTTATATTGCTTTATTTATTGTGGTTGAGGTATGATTTGTGAACTATGAATTTTTATTTATTTTTATACAGTGTTTTGTCTCTTTTATCTCTACAGCATGCTTGGTATGTTGGACCCTGATTGCTTGTTTGGGATAGGGGATGCTATGGGTGGGACCTCTAGCATGGGCATCGCACCCTCCAGATCCAGCCCTCTCCCCCTGGGCATAGCAGCACCTGGAGCCTCCAGCCTGCCCACCACCAGGCCCCAGGCAGACGACAGCCCCCTGCTTCGCTCCCTGTCTCCTGTCATCCCTCTGGGCTTGGCCAGCCCAAGCGTGGCCCCGGAGATATCCCTAGCCAACGTCCACGTTCCCCTGGAGTCCATCAGGCCTAGTGAGTTGCGCTGACTGACTATCCCGCGCTGGATTTGGGGGTATTGTAGTTTACAGAAATGGTAGCGTCAGCGAATGGCTAACGACTAATATTATAGAACTCTTGACGTAAAGCTTGGTTGATGGACAGTTTGTGCTCGCTCTCTCTCTCTCTGTCTCTCTCTGTCTCTCTCTCTCTCTCTCATCTGTGGTAACAAAGGCAAAGTGTGCCCTGTGACGGCGTACGATAAAGACGGCATCCGGGTTCTTCTCCACTTTGCTACCGACTGTCCCTCTGGCAGGCCTGATGTTCTTGTGATCGTGGTGTCCATGTTGAATACAGCCCCACTGCCCATCAGCAACGTAGTCCTGCAGGCCGCCGTGCCCAAGGTAAAAAGGCCTCGCACTCAACCTCCACAGTCAGAAAGAGTCAGACAGAAAAGTTTCCGGTGCACAAAAATCGCGTGGAAACGCCACTATGATGCACTTGGCGTATCGACGTCACCGCCGTTTTTCTCCCTCTCTACGGTCGTCAGTCAATGAAGGTGAGGCTGCAGCCGCCGTCGGGGACGGAGCTGGCGGCGTTCAGCCCCATCCTGCCCCCCGCCGCCATCACTCAGGTCATGCTGCTGGCCAACCCGCTGAAGGTACGCCAGTTGTGTCACACTGACGCGGTCCAAAGACAGGACGGGAAGCTGTTTCGTGCTGCTTATAATTTGTCTGGTTTTTTTTTGTTTGTTTTTTTTATATAGTGGTCGAGATTTTTTTTATTATTTTCATCCATTGAATTAGTCTCACTATTTGCTTACGCCCCTCACAACAAAGATTTGTGAAAGTGTATGCAGTGCTAACCACCAGGCTAAGTTATGAAGGCGATGACGCGTGTGCGTGTCTGTGTTTCAGGATAAGGTTCGGATGAGATACAAGCTGACGTTCACTCTGGGAGACCAGCAGTGCACGGAAACAGGAGAGGTGGACCAGTTCCCCTCGGCCGAGAGATGGGGGGCTCTATAGCCCTCTGCCTCAACCACCAAAACAGTGCCAGGACAGTGTAGCCAGCAACACATGGTGCAGACAGCTTTGAGCAGATGCTCTACTGAGACAGTATTTTTGGGGGTGGCGGGGAGGTCAGTGTATTTGTGAGTGTTTCATCCCAGTGAGTTACAAAATACTGTTACTATTCATATTATTTTATCATTGTTCATTGTTCATTGTTGATCATGTTCAGTGCAATTTTGTTGCAACTCGCTCCCTCTAGTCAATCAACTCCATTGTCTGAGTTGTTACAGAATGATTGCACTTTAGAATTCCATACAGACTTACAATGTTTGGTTTCAGAATTACATACACTTGAAAAGCATTTACGATAACTATTCAACGTTCAAGCCGAGGTGAACAAACGTGACCTATAAGTGGGGCTCACTAGCTCATAGAAAACAGAGCATTGCGAACTTCACTACAATTCTGTCTTTTTTTTTAATGGTTGGTTTCACAATCGGTTGGTGAAACTACTTGGGAGTCTTATTTATGTTACTTTGAAAGTTATTAATCTTATATTTACAAAGACTTATTCATGTAATTCTACTATTATAGCCTTATTTGATTACAGATGGGATTCCTTGTATTTCTATCTTTAGTTCTGTCATCCCACACCATAAGAAACTTGATAGCCTGCAGATCCCTCAGTTTTTATTTCAGTTTGAGTGATTGTCATGGATGTATTGCTTAATTGTTTTTGAGAAGTAGTGTTAATCAGCTCTGCACGCAGTTCAGACATCGCAGTGTGTTGTTGAATTCCTACCCACATTCTCATCTGCTGACATGATCATAACAGTTTATCAGTTAAATTGGTTTGGCTCCGCAGTTCAAGCTTTATTGAGGCTAGTCTAGCCGCTAGAGCAACAAACTGACTAGCTGTTCAATTAACAGCAGTGAAAACGGAGCTCACGCAAAAGAATGCCGTTTTTAAAAAGTTCTGTTTCTGCCTGAAAGAAACACAATTGCGTTTCATTTTTGAAATGGTATTCTTGACAGTTTTATACAATTACGTTTAAATCGCTTGCCCCACCATTCTTTAATTGGCCTTGCAGACATCCCAACCCATATATATAAATCTATGTCCCAACCTGCATAGACTCATTTCCGGGACGTGCCCCCCCCCCTCCCCCCCCCCCCTCCCCCCCCCCCCCCGGGACGCAATCCTGACGCATGAAGTACCCCCTCAACCAGCACGTCAACCAACACTGTCTTGAGGCGCGATATGCACCTATCTCTAACAGAAATGACAATTTCACAGTCTCTCGCTCGCTCGAAATACAAAATCCGTGAGATTGTATAGCATTTGCGGGCGTCAGGGAGCCGCTATTGAAATGCGGGAGACTCCCGGACCTTCCGGGAGACTTGGGATGTCCGGCCTTGTCTATAAGCTACTATGTGATTGTGTTGAATGCATTCTGTCGGAGCTTGTTACAATTAAGAATTCTTCAAGCATCCTTAAACCAGGTTGTCATAAATTATTGCTGTATTTGTCCATAGAAATGAACAGATGAGCTCTTTATTGGTTAAGTTCATATTTTTAGACGTTCTCTGCATGAAGAATTAAAGTAGGCCTATTTATTTAAAAAAATATTTTGTGTTTGTATTGTGTTTTTGATTAACAATCTAAATGTGTGTGAGGCCGGTGGAATAGAAAATGCGTGGAATTCAAGCTGCCTCAATTGTGCACAAACTGGCGCTCTTGTCCTGACTGTCTAGTGCCATTGTAAGCGCACAGAAAGAGCCACTGAGCGCTCATCATCCACATCCGACATGGCAGACGAGAAACCCAAGGTGAGGGATGGGACATGTCTCTTTACAATATTAACTGTCCGTTCTCTACGACATATAACGCATCTTATGCTGTGGCGATAAGTCTCTTGGTTATGGAGAAAATGCTACAAAACACAGACCTAACTTGCTTGGTTCACTAAAGATTTTGCGCTTAGTTGGCTAGCAAGCTAGCGCTTTTACTTGGCAAGTGAGGCAGTTACAGTAGATCCCAAACCGTTTTAGAAAATATTTTGTAATTATGTGCACAGATGGGCTTACATTATTAACGTTAGCTAACTACTGGTAGCGTTAAGCTAGCGAGCTAGCCCGACTTGCATAAAATACGCTACTGTAGTACTAGTAGTAGTGCAGATGCTACCCAGCTAGCCGTGACATCACAAAACCAAGGTAGCCTAAGTTTCTGACAGATATAGCTCTACTGTTGGATATTTCGTACTCAAATGTGTTCAGCTAGAGAACATCTTAGTGTACGTGTACTACACTAGTATCCTGAAACGTGATGGATGGGTCTTCATTTGGTGTTTATCTGTACAGGAGGGAGTTAAGACTGAGAACAATGAGCACATCAACCTGAAGGTGGCAGGACAGGACGGTTCCGTGGTGCAGTTTAAGATCAAAAGACATACACCTCTCAACAAACTCATGAAGGCATATTGTGAAAGACAGGTAAGACACAGCATCAACTCATGTAGCCTCGACTACTTCTCAACCTTGTAATCAGCCTAGATGTGGATTTCATGTTTTAGTCATACAGTGAATTTTTTAATGAAGAAATGTTTGTCCGCAGGGACTCACGATGAGACAAATACGGTTTAGATTTGATGGTCAACCCATTAATGAAACAGACACACCATCACAGGTAAGTGATACGTTTGTATATTGCCCCTCAGCTTACAGTCATATCTGTTATAACTTTTTATTGTAGTTTTTACACTTAAATAATTGTAGGCCTACATGTCTGTCTTTTAATCCTTTTTTTCAAGATCCCAAATGAAGATGTTCATCTACGGCTCTTGTTCCTTGAACCATGTCTACTCCGCATAGTCACCCATATCAGTTGCAAGTCTTGCTAAAACTGTACATCTAAACTTTGTTTTTATATTGCAGTTAGAAATGGAGGATGAAGACACAATCGATGTGTTCCAGCAACAAACAGGGGGATATCTTCACTGAAGACTATTTCCATGCTACAACTGCTACCTCCCTTGTCCTTTCTTTGTTCACTTGGGAAGGAATATTATGTATTTTCGTACTACTCCCTGACTTACAATGTAGCCAGTCATTTTAATTTGAAAACAATTTAAACTTAATTATAAGTGGAGTTAAATTAAGGAATGGAAGATGAATTAAAAGCATTTTATGTTAATGAAAAAGTGATGCTTTTGGAAAGGTGTGTAAATCTTTGTGCATTTTATTCCACAGGATTGACATGTGCTTGTCAGCAAACATCTGTTTCCCTCCTGTTCACATGCATCTTCATCATGTTTTCCGAAATGGAATCTTGAACGTTTTATATTGTGTTGTAAAATGCTTGCTTGAAATCGTTTTTCAAATAGATATGTATTTTGATTTACTTAGTCAAGACTATGGAATGTTATTGAATAAATAGATTCTTTTTTTAGAACATTTGTTTTTGTGTTTTTTTATGTAAGCTGTTCAATAATGCGGCCACATGCAGATCATAAATTGATGCTTTCCAACTCATTAGCTACATTTTACAATTATTTTACAATCCCTGCATATTTTGTGCATGCTCATCTAGTATTTTCTAGTTGTTTCATAAATGACGTTCGTTCAAGATGCTGCTTATCCCCTCAAACGCACTGTATTTCTCGAAGGATCACAGGATATCAGATCTACCAAAGAGGGGTGGGACTTAGATGGCAGAAACGCCCTCTCCACGTTCATCTGTCGATTGATTAATTTTGCTTCCACCGGCTGCAGGGGTGAACGAGATGAGGTGGTGAGCTATTGGTACAGAACGAAACATTTATAAAATTCTAGTCAAACACCTCTAACCTGATTTTTTTTAGTAAAATGACGACGACAACCACGTTTCAAGGGATGGATCCTGGCTCTAAAAGCAGTTCCAGGTATAACGGTGTCTGCAATTTTCCATGTGTGCATGTGATTTTGAATCTTGTTTGCCATGCTAGCTAGCCAGTTGTCCAACGTTAGCTTGTGTAACATTGAGGATATCTTCATAAAGGGTTTGCATTAATAACAATCATGACAATACGTTGTACCCCTTGTGCTAATACACTTTGTCGACAGCGTGCTAGTTTTCTTTTGCCAGGATTCGCAGGGTGCTAACTTACCTAGCCAGCAAGCTACCATTGATTGCCCCCTCCCTGCCTCCCTTTGTGGAACGTCGCTGACAGCTTGGCTGCTCTGCTGGCTAGCTAGCTAGACATGTATGTCTGCACCCAGACATTAATAGTTTTCTGTGCTTGCCAACACTGAAGTCTCTTTCGAGTGCTATGTTACAAGCATTATACACAGCATTAGTTACCATCCGCCTGCCAGCTATTCTTTTTTTTTTAAATGAAACTTCAGAGGTTTGCCATGCAGCATCATCAGCTAATTTTATGGTTGGGTGGGGCCCCTACGGATGTGAAGCTTGCTTGTGCTAGCCATCTCCATATGGCCAACTGCCTTGGCATCTACTGTGCCAGTAGACGTGCTTAAATATCAAAATTACTTATTCAAATGTTCCAATCAATTGTGCTCTGATTGGCAAAAACCGCTTGATTGAGTATATATCGTTCATATAACAGTAGACTGATTGAGGGTGCAATTCCTAAACGGCAGCCCTATGACAGAGAGCTACAATGACATCCCTATTTTATGACCCGCTGACCACAGAAACAGCCTTTGTAGCTACCAGGGATGGGAAAAGATGCACCTAAATAGATTTCTAATTAAGTTACCAAATACCTTAATTTTAAGTGCATCAAAATGAACAAAAAAAATCACCAGCCACATCATGTATCAAAATAAAATACATTATTTTTGTATTTTAAAAAGACTAGAAGTACTTTTACAAGTAAGCATGAAATCACTTAGCAAATCTATATCGGCCAATTTGATCTATCCCGAGTAGATGCAATAAATAACGAGTCTTGCAATAAATCTGACATGCAATCAGTTAACAGACCAAATATTTGCATATCTGTGATCACCCAGATGTTTGTTTGTTTCAATTGTTAAATGGTAACTGTTTAAAATTTGAAAGAAACTGTCAGTGACGGCAATTCTTTGTTGTATTGGCCCCTCATAATGTAAGAATGCACCCATCATTGCATGAATGAGTGGAGCCAGAGTTGAAATTATGAGTCGAGTAATATTTGTTACCTGGTATAACCCTGTAAAATCCTGTTTTAAAAGGGGCATAGTAAACGCCATTACAGGCTGAAGAAACTTAATCTGACAAGATTGTCTGACTGAATTGTTTGTTGAGCCAGTTTTATGGATTAACTGTGACTAATTTGCCTCAGCAGGTAGATGAAATATGGAGATTAATTATGAATGCTTATTTTTTCTCACTTTGTTCAGAGTCTTGCGTCCTCCAGGTGGAGCCTCTAACATCTCTTTTGGCGCAGAGGAGAAGCCCCCTGCTCGAAAAGACAAGATGGCTTCCAGCATCTTTGATGAACCAGAAGACCCCCATGCTCACCGAAGGAACAACCCACCTGGTAACTCATACTCCAGCATGACCTCAGCAGCCTCAAGGCTACTAGCACTCCTGTTGCTGTGTAGCATTGGATTAACTATGTCTTCCAGTTGTCAGTGTATTTGTATATGGCCTCCAATTCTGCCTCGGAATTGCTAAATGCAATCACCTTGCTGAGTCAATCAGAATTCTGCATAGTCACTCAGGTTTCCAAATGGCCAATTAAATCTCGGATCCATACTCATTAGATATTCCATTATTGGCTTTGCAGCATTGACAGTTCTCTTACTGAGACCCATGAGTGCTGGTTAGGGCTGTAAAATATTCCTAAACTTTCCAATCCATCTCATTCAAAAATCCCTCCCCTCACTCGATAATAATTCCATGAATGTCACATCCTTATGGAAACAGTCCTCCTACACAGATGCCTTCAGTTATTGGAAGGACGATACTCACCCAGTGTGTGGGGCTCTTGATGAGGTCAGTGTTTCCTTTAGGATTTTTTGTTTGCAGTGGGGGCAGGTCTGTCCGAACAACAACCACCCCCCCACACAGAAACTTAAGTTTACTATATTTCGGAGCAGGTTAATGTAATAGTCTAATAGCTAATGTAACATTGCACTTATTTTCCCTAAATCAATAAGGTAAGGCTACTTAAAGACACCCCTTCCACTCATAAAGTATGTTCTAAATGGCATAAATGCTAACCCTAACCCATGCTTTAGAAACACTGAACTGACCACATAAGTTATACGACTTGCAGATCTCAAGGATGCACGCTGGCGCGTGTGCCCGCTCGTGGTGTGAAGCGCGTGTCCGAGCCATTCTCCGACATGCACTCCCAACAGGCACTGCTGATAGAAAGCCTTTTGTACAGCCCTATTTCTGATACCGTGGAAGTAAATCAACATAGAGGCAACACTGGAGGTGTTATAATGCGAGGGTACATGTTGACACTTGGCATTTTCCAATTGCACACCAAAGGCCAAGGATGTTAGTGGACATTTCCTACGAGGCCCCTTTGTACTTTAAAGGAATGCTCCACGATGCCCTCTGAGTTAGCAGCTTTACATCACTAAACTTGTTTTTGCTGAATACTTACAAAGCCCTATTACATAATGGCATTGTAGCCTACAGAAACTGAAAGTTTTTTGGACAACGATAGCTTGTCCCTGGCCTCTTCTCGTAACCTCTCATCAATGGACATTCATTTCCCTTGACGTATTTCACATCCTGGCTGAAGGGCGTATGATTCTCATGCGATTTAGAAGGGGGTTTTACAAGCCCATGTTATTTATATTGGGGGAGTGAAGCTGTGGCTGCAGGAAAGCATTTGTTTATCTGAAAATCCCCCAATTGTGCTTTCACTTTTGGTAGTGCTCATGCACTGGATTGGATCCATCGACTCTAGAGCACTTCACCAGGGACTTGTTATGGGGGACACTACTGTCATTATGAGATGTGTTTTTTATTCACTGCCTTTGGATGCTTATAACAATTTTAGTTGTTGTCAACAGGCTTGTCGTAAAAAAAAAGGAGGTCCCTTTCAACCCCACCTTGTATGTAACGCCTTTATACATCTGTCCTAGATGACATGTCACAAATTGGTGTGTTCATTCCTTGAGGTGATTTTGCGTCGGTGGCGTAATTGAACAGCCTTAACTTTTTGTTTTGTCACAACATGTTTAAACACTTAACACTTTCTCACCCTCGATGCACTCCTTCTGCTTTTTCGATGCTGCTTCACAGCTTACAGTTAGTTGTGTGTACACCAATTGCGTATTTCCAACTCAAACGACGATTTTCACACAGCGGTGGAACACTGCTCCTGAGCGAATGGGAATCCCAGCCCTAAAAGTCTGTTCCATCTGCTCTCAGGTGGGAAGCCTACCGGAGTGCTCTGCGGGGAACCCTCGGCCCCCCTGAGGAGAGGTGGAGGCCAACCCTCCAACAGCAGCTCTGGAGAGGCACCTGCTGGGGTGAGATGACCTCTAAGCCATCAGCCCCTCTGATAGGTGGAGTGTGTAGGCCAAGGAATTGTGATTGGTTGCCAGGTTGTGACGACTGCCGTCTTCCCTTCTCTTTAGGACGATGACAATGACGTCGGCAGTGCTGGTAAGGGTGAACTAATGCTTGTCATGTGGTGTTTTTGTTTTGATATGTTTAGTTTTAAAGCTAATTTGTATTGCTTTTGTCACTCAAGGGTTTCCATAGATAGTATGCATGTGTGTTACAATAGGTCAGAATAAACACTGTCTATTGAGTGTAGCGTTTCTTACCGCTCAGGCATGTGTGTTTAGGGTGTGTGTGTGTTTAGGGTGTGTGTGTGTTTAGGTTGTGTGTGTGTTTAGGGTGTGAGTGTGTTTAGGGTGTGAGTGTGTTTAGGGTGTGTGTGTGTTTAGGGTGTGTGTGTGTTTAGGGTGTGTGTGTGTTTAGGGTGTGTGTTTACCTGTCTTCCCTCGCCTTCCTCCTCTAGACGTCTGCGTGGAGGCGGAGCCGGCTCCAGAGCAGAGGGACGAAGCGCCCCCGTCCTCAGGGGCACAGCCCGGGGCAGCACAGCCCACAGCAGCAGGGCTCCCCTCGGGTCGCAGGAACCCCCCCGGGGGCAAGTCGAGCCTCATCCTGGGCTGAACCCTCCGGCACCAGCCACCCCCGCTCACCCATCCACCCCCCTGAACTCCTCTGCCATACGGTTTCTCTCCCACCCCTGCCCCTCAAGTGAAGAGCTCCTCGACTTCCATCTCCGGGTCCTGGGATTCTGTCAGATTGTCCACATTCCTTCCCTTTGTCAAGTCCATTCTTTTTCTAGTCCCTTTTTTAATTTTTCTAAAGAGTTTTTTGACAGAAGCACTTTATGTATCCGATTCAAGCCAGACCCTGCGGTGTGTCGGGCCTGCTGGAGAAGGCATGAGGTTTACGTTTGTCTCACATCACCCACCCCTTTCCGGTCCGGTGTAACGGCACAAGCTCTCGGAACGATCCGGTGTCTAACCATGCTAAATAAAAGATGGATATGATGTAAGCTGTCGCTTTTGCACAGTGTTCATTGTCAGCCGATCTGCATGCACGTCTGGTGGGATGAAAAAGGCATTTGTGAAAGGACTCGTTTTGGTTTGATTTATGGTTCTGCTGGACTAAATTGTCGCATTGTGTTCATTGGTGGGTACATGGAGTACATGATGTGGTGTTGCATGATGTTCGTACATATCTATGAAACAGTATTTTGTCCACAGGAGGAGCTAAACTGTTAAAACAAATCACACTGTCAACAAGTGGCCTATTGTCATGAAATTGCATTTTATTTAATTTTGTATTGTATGTAGCAGTCCCTACATATTCGTGTTGTATTTGAGTTCTGGGTGTGTGTGTGTGTAAAAGTAAAGTGTAAAAAAAAAAAAAAAAACTAGAGAATGCCTGTTTGTCATATCTGGCAAAATGAAAAACCAATCATTGTCAGTTAGGCAATTGCCTGTCCACTACAATTCTAATGAACATCAACGTGCACAAAGAAAACACCTGGAGTTCCCTGCTGTTTTGTGGTGTGCAGGCTAAGAGTGAAGATCGTATTAAATAGGCAGGGTAGGTCACTGCGCACTGTTTTTACAATTGGATTCGTGCGTTCTGCAAATCACTGTTACGGGGATTTAAAAAGAATTGGCACCAATGAAATGGCATTAAAGTCACTATCATCCACAATGGTGTGTTTTGAGAGGTGAAATGATATTGGACGTGGTAGGTCATTTTAGTAGGCTGTTAAGTCTTAAATGGTAAATAATCACGGTCGAAAGCAGAAAGGAGAATTTTTTGAAGGCGCATTTGTTTACTCAATGAAAAAGAAAAAGCATTTATTTTGAAACTGAGAGCCGTAAGCTAAGAAACATGTCTGGCACGTATAAACAATTGGACCAATGCGCTTGGAGTTACTCAAAACGAAACAGAAAGTGCCTCGACGTATAAAATAATTAGCAAGACGCCGTGAAGTGGTTACAGCAATCCACCCGAAGAGCTGAAGTCTACTGCTTGTAAGTTATTTGTATTCAATCTCACCCTTTGTTTTCCTTGAACCCACCTTTGTCAGTGAACTTTCCACGTCTGACTTGCTGATATTAGCCGACTTGCTGATATTAGCCTACTTCCCGGTGAAAGTGGCAATCGTAAGCCTTTGTCATTAATATAACTAATGTATATGTCATGGTTGTATTGATTATTATGTTCTTAGTGTTGGCACAGGGTCGTCAAGTTTTATCAAAAGCTTGCAGTGAGATAAATACACAACTCACACCATTGGTAGCGAAAAGAAATAAGTTTCAGCAACGTGTGACCAATTTGCCCAAGCTCCGACGTGCGCAACTGGTCACCAATAAAACGAATCAACACGTAGGCAGATATTCTGTTTGGGAACACGATTTGAGTCTACTTTTCTACTTGACAGTCTACATTGCGTGAATGCAAACATGTTCTGCATGCTTTCCTTATGCTATCTCAAATGCTTTCATTCAATTATCTGACTTTGCGGTTGCATTTAAAGTGACTAGCCTATGTTTTAATGTTATTGCATTGCTTTTCATTGCAAAACTTCATTAACAACATGAGTGACTATCTGATGAAAGAGTCATACCAGATGATGCATTTAAATGTTTTATTTGTTAATCAGTTTAGTTATGGAAAGTCTCTTTTCTAAATTCCATTGCCATGACTTCTGAACCAGACAGTTTCATATGAAATGGTTATTCACAAGAGACCTATGGCTACAGAACCCACACGGTGTTGCAGCTGTCTCTCTAATAAATATTTATTATTTATTTATTGATAGGCAGTCAGGGCCGGTCCTTCCTATAGGCGACATAGCCGCCTAGGTCGGGGAGGGGGCGGGGGTGTTGCTGGTCATCAATCTTGCCTAGGGCGCCAAATGTGCTAGGTACTGTGCAGAGTTTTTGTACATGCGAGACTGTCCCTTTTCGTGGTCAAGAGGTCACACAGTGGGCCTCTGACAATATAGATATTGGAATGTGCTCTGCTAAACCTCTAGAAAGAGCAAGATGCAGTGAATAGTACAAACAATGAGTTACCACTGTATCACCTGTGTGCCATTAACAAGGTGCGTCATCAGTGAAGTTTGTGCGGTTTAAGGGCATGTTTTGTGGTCACTATATTTGAACTGTCCAGCCAGTATATCAAGGACATCTGTGAGACATGTTCTTCGCTCATGGTGACCACGCTGTCGTGGGAAAGTCACATGATCCGAGCTCGTGCTAATAAACAAAAAGTGCGTTCGACTACATGCAGCACCGGCGTCGCCTGCAGCCGCCTGGTGCCCGGCTGACTTGAAGCAGCCAATGTCATTCTCAGCTTCAAGTCACCCCGCTGCAGCATGAAGTCGAACACAGCTAAAGTCAACTCTTCAGTGTGCAACTCTTTCTGGCCGCTCCACCTGACCATTCATCCTATCACATATATATCAATTCCCCCCAAAATTGTACCCTCTTTAGTTTGTATTGCACTTCTAGAACAAGTTAAAATTTACTAGTTTACCAGTCAGAAAGGTTGAATTGACATAATGAATGTACCATAATTTAAAGCTTTCTGTGTTTTTTCATGATTTTGTTTTATCTTGTAATAAACTTGTCATTTTAATTTTATCTCACAGGAATGAGATCATGGCTTCAGTTATCTACTGCTTGCTGTTGACTTGCTTTATTTTTTCTTCCAAGTCTGTCCAAGGTAATTGTCGACTTGTCACTACTCCTCATAGGTGTAATCTTGTTCCCTTAATACAGTTGAACCTCTCTTAATTAATGATATTGTGAAATACTATTCCAGAATTCCTCTCTGGATTGCCCTACTGAAAACCATGGAGTTTATGGCCAGAGGTCACTGGTGAAGTGCATAGCCAAAGCAAATCACGGGGAAATTACCACCATCAAACATGTTGTATGGAAGAAAGGGGATGAGATATTGCTGATGTTCACTGAAGGAAAATTAACGGGAAAAGATGACTTTCAATTTGCTGATCCAGACTGGATGATGAATATGAACATGAGCCTGTTGTTGACAAACACCAAGATGTCTGACATGGGAGAGTATGAATGCACTGTGGTCACAGACATTGGGCATAAAACAGACCAAACCAACCTCAGTGTCACAGGTGAGAATCCTAAAACCTTCACTATTCTTAACCATATGAGATATATGACATGTAAAGTATTGCTGGAATCGGAATCGTTTACTTTTTGCATTGTATTTAGATTTAGATCATTTTCAAGTTGTTAATTTTTGGTGTCAGTATGAGGTGTTATTCCAAAATGGTTGACTGTTTTTATTGTAGATTGAGGTCAATTTATTGTAGATTGAGGTCAATCATGTGTTGATGTTCCAATATGGCATAAGCAGGTAGTGAAGTGAACCCATGTTTGTGATGAGTGCTTCGTAGAGCAGGTGTTTTATGTTTGTATTTGTTGATTTCTTTGTAGCTAAATATCAAACCCCGACCATGAACTCCATCCAGGGCCAGAACATCAAGGACAACACGGATGTCACCCTGTTCTGTAACGCAACGGGGGGAGACCAAATAGGTTCTATTCAGTGGTTTGATGAATTTGGTACAAACTGGACTGCAAACTCAGAGCTGGTCGGCAGTAAGACCGAAAATGGATTGTTCGACCTCTCCAGTCGTTTGGTTTTGAAGGCCCCTTCATCTAATTACACATGTTTGGTGTTCAACGCCAGAGGTGTTCAGGAAGGAAAGACCAGTCTCAGTCTACAGTTAATGAGTATGAGTAAGTTCTAATCTATTTATTTCTGGGTACTGTTGAGTGTCTTGTAAGTGCACTAATGTTTCTGCAGACTGTCCTTATGCTGAGCCTCTACCCAGCTACTGTCAATAACATCTACCCACTTTTCAGTTTTACTGCCAGTGTGATTGGCATAATTACATTTAATCATTGTGTTGTCTGCTCTCAGTTCATGCAGATAACAGTATCATCTTTACCCAATAAAAGTTAGCGTAGCACTGTGGCAGTAGAAAATACAGAGACAACCAGTTCTGTCTTGGTCTTAGTTATGTCAACAAAATCATATTTTATCGGACTGCAGATCTTCGTCAACCTCCTGACTTAAGATCTGACTGAGATAGGACTAGCTAAAAACCTTCATCATGTCTTGGCATGCTCTCTGGTATGAAGATTCAGATTAAACCAAAGGCATGTTGATTGAGAATCTTGCTTTTTCCCTCCTGGTTGTCAATCTGAGTTGTTTTATCTGCTGAGCTGGCTTTAGAGGACTGCAGTCTGCCACTGCTCACCAGCAGACTAAAACAAATGCAATGTAGGCTAATCTCTTTTAAGATTGACTTGTATCCAAGCGAGCACAAAACGTCCTTTCTTTGACCTGAATCTTCTTTGACTCTTACTGGTCGTTAACTGTGCTTAAAGACCAGTCTGACTCCTGCAGATTTACACGACTGCATGTTGAGTTATTGCATATTTATGTCATTGTAAGTATCGAGCAAACCTAGTTTCAGTTTAACATCTCATCTGATAAAAAAAAAAAAAAAAGTGAATACATTTTCTTATCATGACTAGTGATAGTGATGAATGCAGGCTGGGTTTCATCAAACCAGGATGTGGAGTCTGTTTGCCTGCTTTGGTATTTGCTACATTGTCTGACTATCAAATACCTGTCAGCCACTTCTGCTTTTTAGTCCATTGCCTGGGGTGTTATTGTAGACTTTAGGCTTCTAGAGCAGGTTCACGTTTTACCTTTTGGAGGAAAGGTTACCAAACTAGAATGACGTCATGGATGATATTATAACCATATTCTCCTAACCAACTCCGCTGTTTCCTTGAGCGAAGATGGACTTTCACAAGGTCAAAACATGAAGGGTTGTAAATCAAAGGGCAATTTGCTGCAGAGAGTTCTGTAATGATGTTGTGTTCTTCTGTATGCAGCACCACAGCTAAGCTGATAGTGACATGATATCTACAGCCACTGATGAGAACTGAACGTTGATAGGAACAACATCTATAAAATAATGTGATAATAAAACCGATGATGTCTGATTTTGCAGGTGGCAGAGGTCATCAGAACTCGGGAGACGCTCATGCCAGATACGTAGCTCCACTCGTGATCATTGGATCACTGATCGTTGGACTGCTGTTTGCAGTCCTGGTATGCAGAAGACGCTCTCAGAGTAAGTACAGTCAGTAGTCCTGCTTAACTGCGGACCCAGCTAGGAGACAGTGAATTAATGTTGGTTACTTCTTACTCAAACCACAATGAAGCTTGACTAGCTATGATTTACTTGAAAGCTTATGATCAAAGCTCAGCACAGCGGGAGGTTGTTAAACTGTTTGAGCAACACTATGTTTTGGCAATCAGCCACCTCATTTTTGGTAGTCAGCCATTTGGCTGAGCAGTGGGGAATTACCAGCAGAACTAGTTTTATAACAAGTTTAGCTCACACGTATCTGTCATGTGATTTCACATAAACAGACTCTATGAACCTAGATTTTTTTTGTTGTCTCAGTTAAGAAAAAGGATTATAATAACAGGTCTGTTGTTTTTTCTGCCAGAGGCTCGTCGGCCCTCCGCAGCACCCTTAATGAGTATGCCCTTTGAATATTCTACTAGTGTTCAAAACATTTATGACTTTTCTTACGATTACACTTCTACTTCTTTGGTTTTTCTTTTGGCTCTTGTTCCACAGACCATTTCACAAATGACAACACACATTTGCAATTGAAAAAATTAAAACCACTTCAAAATCACACACAGGAGGACTTTCATCCTTTATTCCCTGTTTTCAGTTATATCATTTGAAATAACCACTTGAAATAGTGAAAGTGGAACCAAGACCACTGACCTTCCCCATCTGTTCTCTCCTCAACCTCAAGCCTGCTCTCAGATCCCTATGTATTCAATCCAGCTCCTGACTATACTGTGGGCATAAGCATACATGGCTCAGGGACCTCTTCTCAAACAGCTGATCTCGTCAGTGTCTGCACTAACACAGTTCAATCCTTCAGAGGTGGTGGCATCCTGTGTGGGCATCCTGTGTGGGACGTTTTCACAAACTCATAAGTATTGTCAATTGATATTTTGTCTCATCGTAGGTGATGGACACCATACAGTGACAACAGAGGAAGATGTTGTCCCTTAGGCACCAGGTACTGACAATTGATGTAATGTTTACCATGTGCTATTTACCCTGAAGAGAGATTAATCTTTTTTAAATCAGTCTGTTTCTTAATGCCTTTTATAGAGCTTGATATAACGGTATTCTCTCTCTCTCACTCACTTTGTATTTCAAATTATTCGTGAATGGCTGAAGAATGAGGAACGGAACAAAGATCTACTTTTATGTTGCACTGTCGTTGTTGCAGAACTTCTGTCCCACTGTGATCTAATGTAGCCGCAAACATCATGTATTTGTATATAGGAATGTTACCCTGGCTGAGCATGATGCTTTTTCACTTCTGTAAGTTTAAGAGGAAACTGCTGCTGGGAATATAGTGCACAGAACGCTAGTTTCTGTTCCTTCACTGTGTGGCTTATATCCACTTCAGCAACACGAACAACCAACTTTTATGCTACACTCACCTCTTCATTCTACATTGTTATCAATCTATTGTGTCCATGTTTTGTACCATACATGTGTGATGATTTTTTATTTTTTATATTATTGATGCATTGGATTTCCCCCTCAGGGTTCAATTACATGTCAATTAAATACATGCATATTAATAAAATCTTTACATTGATTGGAATAACTTTCACAACATGATGGCCTTCCCTCTGTACTTTACATTGATAATAAGAATTATGTGTCTGTGCCACATTGTCAGTAGGCCTAAATCAGGTGTAGTCAACATCATGCAATTACACCTTATCAGCTTGTGTTTTAAGAAAGTTTTGCCCCTCCAGCTACAACCCGAACACCATGACACAATAGGTGAAGCACTAAAAAAAGTAAAGTAGAAGTATTTTTATACTTTGGCGGTGAGGTGAAAAGAAAAATGGTGCATACCGAGGCTTAATACCAAAAACAGCAGCAAAACTGTCCAGTAGGTGGCGTCCTCCCCATGTTTTTTAATCAACGCGAATCAAGACTTGGAGTAACCCCAGTTTTTGTTTAATATTTGCAAACAATAATCTGATGACAAGATGGCATTCCATTGTTGTGTTATGTTTTTAGACATTGTATATAATGATTATTAATTTAAAAATATAAAAATATCCATTGATTTGTCATTATTTGATTATTTCTACTTCATTCTGTTCTTGATGATTTTAACTTTTTACTGTTTTACCATTAGCAAAGAGTATGCATACAAATGTATGTAAATATGATCAAATCACTTAAGGCACTCATTACTTCTTAAGTGAATTAGAGTCAGAGATACAGAATGCGAATTGACAGTATTGTTATTTGACCTGCTTTCTGGTTCCCCTCCTCTTCCACTCTACATTATATTGCTCTCTTATCTTTTATCTTAACAAAGAAAGTGACAGATCTCCTTACACAGCCTGACAGAGTGAGTAAGCTCAACTTACAGTTGTTAGACTTTATTTCTCTCAGACTAAACCTTTACCACAAGAATATAAAGCATTCAGATAGGAATTTCAGTTCTAGAGTGCAAACTCAGTCAAACTAAACACCTATTGTCTTCATTTTTTGACTTGGACTTAATTATTTTCATTTAAACCAAATCTCCCATTTAAAATGTATAGTCTACCTTGTTCATGTTATCTGATTTCATATTTAATTTACATTTCTTTTTTGTAAATATTAGTTTAAACCATTTAAATTGACACTTGGTGAATCTGCATTATTAAAGTATTTTCATACATACATATGGCCACACCCAGCTACAGTGACCATGTCTGTCTTTCCTTTAAATGTCAGAGTCAGAGAACAGCCTTACAGACTGTAGAGAAGGGGCCATGTCACTGCAGCAGTGGTGTCTTCTGTTGCTCTGTGTCTCTGTCAGTGCGGGTCAGTATGATCTTATGTGTCTAAGGAGCCTACTACAGGTTGCTGGATTGGTCAAAGCTGTGTGGATAATCAAGCCTTTTCAGTAATATTGAATGTTATTGGCTTGCTGAGAAGGATGTAATGCATTATGTGTTCATGAAAAATCTATTAAGGAAAATGTGAAATTTGTGAAATTCCAATGGTACATATAATAATAATAATGATAGTGATGATAATAAATTAATCGTATAACATAGTAGTATATGTGATACCAACAAATATTTAATAAAACGTTTAATAACCTAGCTAGCAATAATGTATCTGGCAAATATCTATATAATGTATCTAGTCAAACAACAGAAAATCATGAAGAGCAGACAATGTTAAAAACTCAAACTTGGAAACCAAAGGATGAACAATGACTGCAGTGCACATCATTCACACAGTATGACACGAAGCGGATCCTCATCCCCGGAGTCATTTTTGTAAATGAATGATGTGATGAATGTAAAATATATTTTTGTTAAATAACACATCATCAAAAAACAGATGCCATGGTCGGTCTCCAGGGATACCATCGTCCGCGTGAACGTAGGGGAGAGCTTCACGATGGGGTGTTCTACATCCCTAACAGAGCCGCAGGGGCTGTACCTGTACTATGGCATGCACAAGACGGGGGAAGTGTTGTACTATCACAACACCGGCAACCTTGCCCCTAGGCTGGGATACAGCAACAGAGTGGAGGCGAAGGCACCCCTGAAAAAACTGACCATCACCATCAGCGATGTCAAAACGGAAGACGCCGGGGCCTATTTCTGCACCTTCCAGAAATACAACAGCCACATTTCAGAGGTGGAAAACTTCACAGGCATAGGCTCCACTCTCCTTGTGGTTGACGGTACGCCGGTTCTTCCAGAGCATGCGCTGGGCTTCCAGTCGTGCTACGCCTTTGTAATCCTCACCGCCGTTGGGTCGGTGTTAAAAACAAGTTTTGATTTCTCAGACTGTGGAAAAATAGCAAGCTTGTGAGGCAATAACGGTTCAGGTATTAATGTGAGGTACCCTCACTGAGGTACACTCACTGAGGTACACTCACTGAGGTACACTCACTGTGGTACACTCACTGTGGTACACGCACTGAGGTACCCTCACTGAGGTACACTCACTGTGGTAACCTCACTGTGGTACCCTCACTGGGGTAAACTCACTGAGGTACACTCACTGAGGTACCCTCACTGTGGTAACCTCACTGAGGTACACTCACTGAGGTACACTCACTGAGGTAACCTCACTGAGGTACACTCACTGAGATAACCTCACTGAGGTACACTCACTGTGGTACACTCACTGAGGTACCCTCACTGTGGTACACTCACTGAGGTACACTCACTGAGGTACCCTCACTGTGGTACACTCACTGAGGTACACTCACTGAGGTAACTTCACTGAGGTACACTCACTGAGGTACACTCACTGTGGTACACTCACTGAGGTAACTTCACTGAGGTACACTCACTGAGGTACACTAACTGTGGTACACTCACTGTTGACTTCCCCCTCACAGCAGGACCAAGGGTGTTGGCGCACAAAGTCGAGGATGTGCCTTCTGCTCTGCTTCTGACCACTGTCAGGTCCTCATCGCTGACAGTCACCAATGCTGACAATCACCAATCAAAATATTTTTAGATCTTCTCCATCCTTTACGGTCTTGTTGTCCTGCTGTGGGCCATCACTCTCATTAGTTGTCTTGGACGACAGGTAAGAATGAATATATGTGTGTTTTCTTGGACATGTCCACTTTACTGCTCTCAGCTTCATTGCTCTCAGCTTCATTGCTCGTGTTACACGTCTTCCATGCCTTGGATCCGGTAGAGACTCCAGCCTTGATTTCACAAGGGTGTGAGTGGTTATTTTGAACGATTCCTTATTGTATGTCTGCTCCACGGTGGAAGTGGTTTGTCCACAGCATTGGATGCTCCCCCCAGCTGGTTGGCCCTGATTCAGTGTACATGGACATGAGAAGCAAACTCCATCGGGGTCCGGCCCCTTTGCCCCCAGTGCCTGAAACCACCCAGTATATCAGTGAGAAACTCGACCAAGACCACCCAAAATATCCTGAAGGGCAAGTGGTCTACGTGTGCGAGAGTGTCTGTGTGCAATAGTGTACAGTCATCACGAGCCGATGTAAAACTGCGGTCTTCCACTTTGCACCACCCAAACTCTCTCCTTCACCTCAAGCTTTACCACCATAAAGAGTAGATTCTGTTGTGGCTATGGAACTTTCTGTGAAATGTTTTCAATAGAATATGATGGGTCAGATGGTTGAGCGGTTAGGGAATCGGGCTATTAATCAGAAGGTTGCCGGTTCGATTCCTCGCCGTGCAAATGACGTTGTGTCCTTGGGCAAGGCACTTCACCCTACTTGCCTCGGGGGGAATGTCCCTGTACTTACTGTAAGTCGCTCTGGATAAGCATGTCTGCTAAATGACTAAATGTAAATGTAAGAATATATGATTGTTCAATGTTTTCACTGTAAAATGTTACCAGGATTTTACAATATTTAACTGCAATATTTCACAATAAATCATTGTATTATAACTTTACAGGCTTTAACTGTAATAATAACGATATCATGTTGTAATGTAGAATTTACTGTGAAATCAATGTATACACAGTAAGTTACTGTGAACAAATCGATACCGGGATTTCACAGCATTTTGTTGGGTTATTTCACAGTAAAATACTCAATTCAAATAATCCTTTGAGATAACCCAATACATTACTGTAAAACTTGAATTGCACTTGAACTGCACTGCATTGTGGGATCAAGAAGAGACAGGTGGATCCACGGTGGATACGGCAGATAGAGTTCAAGGGTACACTCACAGAAATGAATCATGGCATATTTTATAATTAAGTATTTACATCTATTTTATTTTATTATTTTCCCAAAATGTATTAATTAAAATCCTTAGAATGAGCATAAGTCTATTAATTCCTAAATATATTAAACATTATCAATTAAAATATACTATAATGTTTTAAATATGGCTAGCTGTGAAACAAGCAAGATTCAATTAGTTCAAACGTATGAGATTGGTTTACACATAGATATATATATATGGGTTTACGTGCAATTTTCAGGAAGTGAAATCGTTTTGAGGTGGAAATGACGTCATATTTCGCGCTTTCCCAACCGTTTGTCTTTTCGACCATTTCACCTCAGAGCTGCCTGCTTGGATCGTGACCCCCTTGGCTCTATAACGGTAAAGTATCTGCATTCATCTAATTTATCTGCTAGTAATTGCTTTGTGTACTTATGTTTTAGTTGTTCAGTTAATACCGTACTACACTAATTTGAATAATGTAATCCAGTAAATCTGTCATGATTGCAAACATTTTCGTCTAGTTTGATAGCTAGCTCTAAGTCTCACATGGTCGATGTTAGAACCTTCTAGGGTGGCTAATTTGAAGTTGGCATCAGTGGAATAGAAACATAGAATATGTTGCCTCATCTAAAGATTTGTTGCAAGTACTGTTCAAACTATACATAACCCTATAAATGTGTAGTTTTTTTTCTGGCTCCAAATTTAGGATGAACAATTAACGCTAGCTAACTGCTGTGGGTCAGCGCGAATGCTATTTTTAAGTATTAACATTGGAGTTAACTAGTGTTGCCCAGTAAAGCTGTACCAAAGAGACACATTTACATAGCTTCAGTGTTCCTGTGCATACATGGGAGACAATCACTGCAAACGAGCTGCAGTTCCTGTGCAGACAGGAGAACCTAGCAGAACGCCATCTCTGTAGCACTCCATCCAGTCCAGAACCCGGGGCCCTGAAGTCTCGACTTTTACGATACTCAAACGATGCGATGTTAATATACCTCTCTGATCTAACGAGTCTGACTAGCTGTCGTGACCTCTCAGGTGGGCTTTGGCTGTGATGGAAAGCTGGAGAGATGGTTGTTCTGCTAGGTTCTCCTGTCTGCACAGGAATTGCAGCTTCTTTGCAGTGGTCGTTAAAACCCGCTAAGGAGTAGCGTCACGCATATGTGATCATTCGAAAGCGTGCCCCACAGAGTACCGTCACACATGAGTGATTCTGAACATTCCAACGACTATTTTCCATAGACAAAACTAGATGACAAACGCTATAGTATGGCTTCAAAATTTACAATTAGGAGGCTAACAAGTAACACTAGCAGGTAGTAGCATTGTTACAAGTATTATGCTAGGTTGCTAGGTAACGGAAGCTAACTAAAGCTAGCTAACTTCCGTTTTGGAAAAGTAACTCACTCTGGTGGAAGCGTCGGTAATAGAACTCACTCCTTAAAACGTTTTTAAGAAGCCTAATGACGAATTATGGTCAGAATTATGTTGGCCCATGCTACACCCCTTCACCAGATATACAAAGACAGTACTACATTGTTAAAATCTTGATCTTCCCACTACATTGAAAACTCAAATTGTGTGTTTCCATTTAAAGTTAATGGTCTCCACATGTCGTTGTTAAGCCAATTACAGGTTGATGGTAAAAAATGTAAAACAATACTTGGGAAGTCTGAAAGTTATAGGAGTTGAGCAAACATTTTGTTCTTTTGTTCTCAGTATTATTATTGTCAGCATGCAGTGCATCAATAAAGGTATAGTTTCTAAATAATTTAGCTGACAATAATTGGATGCAAATATATGTTTCATTAATTTTCATATTTTTTTCTTTCATTTCAGCCCACTTCGAGATCTCTGCCCATTCCCCTGCCTTCCTCAATTAACGTATTGCTGATCGATGGTTGACAAGGTAATATCATGCATATTCCATGCCCATGCTAGCCAGTTCATTTTCTGGATTTTGTCAGCCTTTTGGTAAACAATGTTCCACTGTAAATTTAACCCGTGTGAGCATGTGTCTGAGACTGTTGTTCAATTTACTCAGCATACAAAGCTGCACAGTAACACTCCCTATTATCAATATCAATGTGGTGTACCTGACTGTCCTCGGATGTACCGGAAAGCCACTGTTCTGAAGACTCATATGTATAGAGACCACAAAGGACCAGAATCTTTGCAGCATTGCAAGCCACTTGATACACCCTTAAAGTGTGTGGCTCTGTCTTGTGCTTTTAAATGTGACACTGTGACCTTGCTTGTAAAGCATTTGAAGTCACACGTAAAAGACGGATTGGAAACTAAATGCCCATTCAGAGGTTGCAACCACAGCTTTACAGTTGCATCCAGTTTTGCATCACATGTTTCCAGGAAACACGCAAGTAGACGTGTAGAGGATCTGGATGAGTTGGTTCTAGATAAGTCTGTTCCCACAGAGCCTTTGAATCAGCCTGAGTCTAGTCAGTCATGTTTTGATATTTCTGATGAACAACATGAATCAGAAATGCCATTTGCTGTGGATGAAACCCTTTTTTTACAAAACCTTACACTTCTCTACTTAAAATTACAAGCTAAGCTATTGTTACCGGCAAGTACCATACAAACGATCATTGAGGACTTTCAAAATGCCCATGAGCTTGGCCTGTCACATTCCTTTAGCATTTTGAGTGAGAAGTTGAAGGTACTTGGAATTCCTGAAGCCACTATAAGCAACATTATTGATGAATTGAATGCAGGGGATCTACTCAAGCTCTATAATAGAGGAGTTCTGAGCACGGACATAAAGAGGAAGGGTGCATTTAAAAAGAGTTTCAACTATGTTGATCCTGTGCCACAGTTCTTAGGAACTGATGAAAACGGCAAAGAGTGCTTTGCACAATACATACCTGTGCTGGAGACATTGACTGCACTATTTAAAAGTCAGTCTGTTCAAGACCAGTATGCCGCCACCCGGTTGGAACCCTCTGCTCCTGATGTCTATCAGGATGTTAGGGATGGAGAGGGATTTCAAAACAATCTTTTACTGAAATCTGAGCCTTCCTCAATTGGTATAATACTATACCAAGATGCATTTGAGGTGGTCAACCCACTTGGTTCAGGGAAAAAAAACCATAAAGTGTTAGCAGTTTACTCAACCCTGACAGACATTTTCCGACACTATAGGTCGACCATCAATCAAATGCAACTTGTCCTCCTCTGTAAGGAGCGTGATTTTAAGTACTTTGGTACAAACAAAGTGTTTGAAACTCTGATCAAGGACCTCAAAGTCTTGGAGGAGAGAGGTTTTGTGATGCATGATGGCAGTGCAGTTAAAGGTACTTTGGTTGCCATTTCGGGAGATAACTTGGGCTCCCACTGTATTGGTGGCTTTTTGGAAAATTTCAGTCGGGCTGATTATTTCTGTCGGTACTGTGAGATAGATAGGGGCAGATTTGTGAACGAACCACATGAGTGTGGTACCATTACAACAGCAGAACTGTACAAAAGTCACTTGGATGATCTAAAAACTAGTGACACCAACTCTGTATGCGGCATTAAGTCTGACTCTCCTTTTAATCAGCTTGCTCATTTCCATGTTTGCCAGCCTGGCCTTCCACCATGCCTTGGCCATGACTTGTTTGAGGGTATCGTCTCTTATGACCTTTCTCTGTTTATTGACACTTTAGTCAAGGAGAAGCATTTTACTTACCTTCAATTAAATCGGTGTAAGAACCAATTCAAATACCAAGGAAATGATGGCAACGACAAACCGGCAGATCTCTCTCCTGGCTGTGAGAGATTAAGTGGGCATGCAGTTAAAAACTGGTGCTTTCTTAGATTGCTACCTCTCTTGGTAGGTGACAGGATAAAGAATCCTTGTGACAATGAGGTATGGCAGCTCATTTTGCAGCTAAGAGAAATAGTGGAACATGTCTGTGCACCAGCCATTACAGCAGGCCAGGTAGCTTATCTAAAAGTCATCATTGAAGAGTACATATACTACAGGAAAAAGCTGTTCCCTGACCATCCCCTAAAGCCAAAGCATCATTATTTGTGCCATTATCCAGAGCTGATCATACATTTTGGGCCACTAATCCGCCTGTGGACGCTAAGATTTGAAAGCAAACACACGTTTTTCAAACAGTGTGCCAGAAGATTACACAACTTCAAAAGTCTTTGCAAAACTCTGGCAGAGAGACACCAACTACTGCAAGCCTACTTGAGTGCAGGAAACCTGTTCCCTCCACCAATACAAGTAGAAAAGGGTACAGAGTTTTATGTGAACGATTACAACGACAGGATCAGAGCATCTGTAGCTAGTTATGAGTTTGAGTCACAATCTGCAGTGGCTTGTAACAGTGTAACAGTGAAGGGCACTGTGTACAAAAAAGGGATGTTTGTTTTGCTTGAGAACAAAGATGAAGAACTTTATGTTGGGAAAATTAACCTGGTCATTGTTCACCAAGATTCTGTGCACTTTGTGACAGAGAAACATACTTTTGTAAAGCTGATAGACATGGGCATCTACTGTGAATTAGGAGCAGCCCAAGAGGATTATGTTTGCATCAAGCACAAGGATTGGCTTGACTACCATCCTCTTCCAGCTTACAAAGTGCATGACCTGTCACTAATTGCCCTTCACCATTCTTTTTCAGTTTAAGCAGCCAGGTGAGAAAAGAAACGGGACTGTAAGAAAGACTGGCGGGTATCAGCCAATAAGAAACCGTCCTAGTAAATGTACTAGTTAAGAATCAGTTAGAAACATAGAGAATGACGGTTGGGTTTATTTCTTACACTCGTAATCTAAAATTTTGTTTAGTAGCTGAAAGAGTGCGTTCATCACGAAAGTAAGTTGTTTGTTGGTTATCTTATTTTCTCACCTACAGGGATAGTGACTAGTGGTAAAATAGAATGCACAACTTAATTATTGTGGATAGAGATAGATAAAATACAGATGGGAATAGTTTGTTCCAGTTAGGGCTGCAATGTTCAATCGATGACTAATCAACTATTAAATTAATCACAAACAGACCATTTGTGCACAATGGAAACTAATTCATGTTTAACACATTCTGATCTTTCAGATAATGAATCATCTAGAGATCAAGGAAGCAGTCTCATCTTTTCTACCAGGCCTTCCTGTTGAAACCCTGACTTCCTTGGTGGAAGGGTTTGAAGAGCTTGGTGTGGAGACCAGGGCAGACCTTGCTTTGCTACAAGAAAAGGATCTGGAGAAATACCTCAGACCAATCCAGTGTCGAAAACTGCTGAGTGGCATTCGGAATGAAGGTAAATCCATATTTTGACAGTGTAATGTGAACATTGGACAAACACGTGACATCAACTTCAAATAAACAAGTTTTAGTATAATTTTTATCTTCATCTGAGCATTAGGGGTGCTGATGAACATTTGGTCTTTAACAGCCGAATGGTACAAATTGCACCATTTAAGTTTACTTGTACAAACTGAAACTTTTTTCAGCAAGAATACTCGATCAAACTTTTTCCTTCTGTATATCTAATAATCTTTTCTTATTCTGTCACTTCTAGGATTTCCAGTGCTTGACATAGACTTTGGTATTGCCTCTCCACTTGGCTCAAGTACTCCATGTCCCTCATCATCAAGTTCTGAAAGCACATGCTCTTCTTTCCGCTCAAATACTCCATGTACCTCACTATGTACCTCACCAAGTACTCCAGTTCCCTCATCATCTTTGTCGTCACCCACAATTCCTGGCCAGCAATGGTATACAAACTTCCGGGTCAGATGGTACCAGACGCCAGCAGCAGTTCAAAAAGCAGTGGCAGATCAAACAAGAGCATCACCAGGGGACAGAAGAGATATGGTGAAGGTAGTGGTGGACCAAATGTTGGAAAATGATCCCAACCCCACCAGAGGGATGTGTCAAAGCATTGCCCGGAGCATTGTAAGGGACTATCCGAATACTTTTGCTGATGTTGGGAAAAAAGGAGACATTATTGGAGATGGCTGTCACTCTCTTCTTCAGCAAATTAAAACGAGAGTAGAATATAAAAATAGAAAAAACACTCTTGCACGGCGACGCAGAGAGAGAAGGCCCCACATTGGAGTGGCAGAGGGGGCCAGAGAAATGGCAAGAGGCCCTGTGGATCAGTACGGATGTGTGAGGTGGTGTCCTGAAGAGCTTCCTGCTGGAGAGACCGAGGCAACCTTGGATGAAATGAAAAGGCAACTGTGCAACATCTACTCAGAGGAAGGGATGGGCGGGGCAGAGAGAGCTGACATTCTGATGGAGAAGACCTACATCATTCAGCGCCGGTACCTGAACAGTGTGCCTGCACCAGCCATTGCAGAAATAAAGGAGGAATGGCCTTTTCTCTTCTCGCAAAGAGGCCTTTACTCCCACTTTGGTCTGCTGACAGATGTCTCCATTCTCAATAAGTTGCAAGAGGCCATGAACGGAAAAGGCAGTACAGCCATTCGTTTCTTCCAGGAACACAGCCGTCGTCCTGGGATCGAGGATGTCCTGAACACTTACGAGCCAGAGACTTCAGACAAGGCTGCATGTGTCCTTATGCTCCTGATGGCATATTTCAAAGAGCCCAAGAATTCCATCATGCTTGAGAATGATGTAAGTTGTTTAAAAGATTTATTTAAAAAAAAGTGATTTCATTTCATTCTCTTATGCACCATGTTGAACATATGCAACTGTTGATGTGTGTTGTTTCTTATTTTACAGCCGTGTGCTACAGCTGCTGATGTGCAGAGGACAGTGACGTTACCAAGCACCCCCTGCTTGATTGTCCAAGGTATTGTTGACATCTGGATTTGATATTGATATTTTGAGCTGTATGTGGTTATTTTAAATAGGCTTAATGTTCTCTGGTGTCAGGTGTGCTAAGAGACAGTCAATTAGACCAATAACAATGGTCAGTGAGTGGGCCACAGTTTTCAAAAGCATTCAATGTTGAACATTTTAAATGAATGAAATTCAAGAGAGCATTCCTCTCTTGTGCAGCATTCCACTTCTTTACAGTAGTGATAGATGGGTATCTCTGTTCCCTTCAGGCGACCTGATGAAGCCTAGCACCTGGATGCTATCCATTGAAGGACAGGTGGTGATGGGACCACATGATCGCTTTATCAATGGGATAGCTGCGGTTTTTGCAAGCTACTACAATTTGAACCTGCAATATCCTGAGGATGGCTCCTGCACTTTGGAGTTTATCCAAAGGTATTGTAACACTTAAAATAACACTGGACTGTATTGCTTTTTTATCTTGCTTGGATAGTATTTATGGTTGTTCATTTGGCATTTTTTCCTGCCTCCAATGCTTTATTACCTAGACTGATTTTGATGAATGAATGATGAGTTTTAGGAAATGTCCACAAGATACTAAATTATGTCAAGTACGATTTGGTTGAAGGGAGGGCACCACTGCATGTGCCTTAGATAAATAATGCAATATTAAATCTGTAAAACTGAAAGTTGTCTTTGCTTATCGTTTACAGGTGCTTCTTGGGCATTAACCCAGAGCAAGGCTCAAAATCCAAGAGGCGTGGAGGCATAAGCCAAAATGTGAGCACACTCCAAAGAAAGCTTGTTGACTTTGAGTGGTCTTTGTAAATATGAAATAGTAGTGTTAAAAATGAAAATGTATGTTAAGGGACAGCCCTATAGTAAATTGTATAATTGAATAGTGAATTTAATTTAAATGTATGGTAAGGGACAGCCCTATAGTAACTTGTATAATTGAAAAGTGAATTTAATGAAAATGTATGTTAAGGGACAGTCCTATAGTAAATTGTATAATTGAATAGTGAATTTAATGAAAATGTATGTTAAGGGGACAGCCCTATAGTAAATTGTATAATTGAATAGTGAATTTAATACTTTTTTCATTATTAAAAAGTTAAAATGAGTATCGTCTTTGTTGTCTTAGTTCTTGCTTTGACTTTTAGTTTAGCAAATCCAAAGCACGTTAGTGTGGTAAAATCACAGTTAACAACTCAAATTTGCAGTATTTTGCAGTGTTAATAAAATTGTAAATGTACAGTAAATTACTGGCTACTAGTTGCATTACTTTTACAGTAAAAGTGTAAATAAACAATATTTTAATGTATAATAAAAAATAAAAAATGTACAGTAAATTACTGGCAGTAAAAAAAAAAAAATACAGACAATTACTGTAATTTATATACAGTAAGACAATGTAATTTCACAGCTACATACTGCTATATCACAGTAATTCAATGACAGGACAACTGTGAAGTTACAATATACTGCTGTAGTTGTCTTGCATTTTACTGTGAAATGTTTACAGTTAATTATTGTGAAACATGTGCAGTACATTACTGTGAAATATTTATAATACATTACTGTAAAATTACTGTGAAAGTAATGCAACTAGTAGCCAGTAATTTACTGTAAAGTTACAGTGAAATATTTTACAGTGTTGGCTTAACATATTCTTGGTTGATAAGATGCTTTTAAGCTGCATCATTAGTGTCTGTCGCTGGTCAATACATTTTTCATCATAAAGCTGGATTGTCCCAATATTTTACTCTTCCCCAGTTACCTAAATAAACACCAATAATTCTGACTCTATTTGTATTTCAGTACACTTGGAAGTTGCACTCTACTATGCATTTCCATTTTATTAATCTACACATACAGTGCATTTAGTAAAGCAGATAATTAACATCCCCAGCAGTGCACAACTTAACAGTATTTCAGTAGTCAGGGCCAAGGAACTGTATTTTACCAGACACAGTGCATGAATATCATCGCAACTACATTTAAACAATTCTATAAGGATAGTGCAGCACACAAACACCCACAGTGCAAAATAATTTAGTAGGTGCAGAATGCATTTGCAAGAATCCCAGACACAACAGTTTCAACTTTCATAGCAGTGTCAGATTTAGACACTAAATCTAAACACCAGATTTAGGCAGCGTCAGATTTAGACACTAAATCTAATGTGTGCTTGCTTGCACACTTCCATATCTGTATGTATTTGGGAGGGGAAGTGGGCATATGTGCATAGCTTGAAATAAAGGTGCTAATGACATGAACAGCATCAAATATCTTGTTTGGCTCTACCGCTCGGTCAGTGAGGGGGAAGTGGCTTACAACAAGCCAGCATCATTTATTTCTAAAACCACACAAACATCTCCAAAACAAATTGTTCATGCTCCCTTTAGTGAGCTGCAATGTACACTCTCTTTAAAATTAAAGATACATTTTATTTTTTTACAGCAGTCAAGATTTGTTTTTTGTTTGATAAATGTTTTATTTTTTAGGTGTGCTAAATTCAAGATTCAGGTATCTGTTAGACGAAAAGCAACATAATGGCAGCCATACATTCTGAATCGTACCTTTTTCTAAGTACCTTGACTTGCTGTATATGATTAAATCCTGGAGTCCTTTTATAATGTCATGATTGCATGCATGTACTAATTCTTACATGTGGCCGTAAATGGGTACATTTTTTTTTTTTTACAAAACCGAGTGTTATGTTATGTATCATAGCACAGTGATGTTAGACAAGCGCCACTGCCACACAGCACAGAAGTGCGGTTTTAGTGGTCTTCATAATAATTATCGTAACGACCAATAGGGCGCAGCAGAGACTCAGTCATGACCTTAATGAGCCAGGTGCAGGTGCAGCTGCATTAATAGGCCAGCGGCGAGAAGGTTTGTAAAGGAAGGTAGCATGTGTATAGGTCATGACTCAATTAACGAAGTCGTGTTTGTTGTAACCCATTGTGACATTTGAGTTACATTAAGTTACTGTGTAGCTATGTGATCTTTGCTTCATTGTTGGTACGGAGATGGCTTCAACTCTTCACAAGTGGCCTATTGCAATGACCCACTGCAAACAATACATTTATGGAATGCTTATTCTCTTACTGGACAGATCAATGTGCTCAGAATGAGTGTCCAGAACAGTGCATGTTGGCTGGCGAGCCTGTCTATTTAAGAGCGATCTCTTTGTTGGAAATAAAGGGAATTCATAATGCATAAAACAATTACCTTCAAGCTGTCACGTTCGGTGTTAAGAATGAGCATACAGGCTACTGGCAACACATCAAACGTGCGTGCTTCACATGTCAGTGCTCTTCAATGACGCCTTATGTTCAAATAAAAACCCACTTTAACTGTCACCGTGTGACTACGCATTGGGAAGGGGGGGGGGAGTTCATGCAAGGAATACAGCACGCTCAGGATCTAATGGGACGTGCGTAAAAGGCACTAACGTCGCCCCTTCCACTCGTGCGCTCGAGATTCCCTGTACACGCTCGTGTGGTATCTTTTGAAGCAGTCCCACGAAGTGAACATCAGGCTCTTAGCAATATATCCAGAGACACGACCTAAAATACTTGTAGTAAGTGTATGGTCCATCGAGCGGCAACGCATAAGCGCACGGACTCACCAACTGAGGAGACGCATCGGGAACCAGTATTATCTCAACAAACATATCGGAGGAGAAGGGATCTTTTTCAAACTTCAATAATTTGTCCAGGTCTATAGCTAATCATCACTGACTATAGCATGAAGAAGACGGCAAATTCAGGTATGTCCGTATTATTATTATTATTAAAAAACATTAACAGTTTTATTTAATTGTTTTTTATTTTAAGTTTTGATATCCTCACTTGATATGTATCGGCGTATTTGGTGCTTTCTGCCTATTATGCTACCCTCCACGACTATTATCAACCTCTCTCCACATGTTTCTCTTACGTTAAATATACCTATAGAACTAAATACAATAATTCATTTGTACTGGCGAGGAAAGGACTCTTAAAATCTGTTTATTCTGTAACTCTAGTTTCCTTTTCTTTTTTTTTTTCGTAACTTAATTGTGCGAATGTGTAGTGTCCTTGGGGAAAAAGCCCCAAGTTTTTGTATCCATTAAGGGCAATCTCATTATGCATTATCGTCTGTCCCTTCTTTCCTCTATGTGAATGTGCTGGCACCCCCAGGCTAGATCTATTAATACACACCACACACACAGTTTGTGTGGGTGTGTGTATGTTCATGCTTGTGCTAAAGTGCGTTTGTGTGTGTGTGTGTATATTTCTGGACATATGCGCTCTCGGATGCGTTTTGCACGCATATACGTGTGTGTGTGTGTGTGTGCGCATATGACCACCCCTGGCATGGCCCAGAACCCATCTGCTCTCCCTGCTCCGGCTCCCTCTCTCTGGGCGAGGGAGCACGGTGGATCACAGGACATTCTGAATTGGACACAAGCTGAGGCCTCTTACTCAGCATTAGTGTTGGGGATACAGGCTTGATAATCATCCAAAAGCCCAATAATTTCTCAATAATCACTTTAGCCTACTCACAGACATACACTGACACGGCCACACCAACCCACAAACACACACCATCAACCCCCCCCCACACACACACACAGTCTCACACACACAGTCTCACACACAGTCTCACAAACACACACCCACATACCTCTTACAAGTTCAGTCACGTCTTATGACCCATTAGGGAGATGGCCTATTGGTCTTTCCCACCTCCCTGTGGCTGCATCTGTCTACAGGGTCGTCCTTATCAGGAGTTGTCACTGTTTGTCTGCCTCTCTCTCTCTACTTCCATCCCTCTCTCTCCTTACCTTTTCATCTCCTTTTGAGTGCAATGTGTCTTAAAATGGAACGAGAAGTGTCACTTGTACCTAAAAGGTGCGTTAGATATGGATGTGCATGCTGCACTAGGGGTGGGAAGACACCTTTGACCTCCTCTCCTGACAGAGATCTAGTTAGGCCCCTAGGTTATTGCAAAAGATCTATGGCTGTCTTGTACTCTATCTCCAGCGATATTCTGTCCTTTAGGAATGTCCACAAAGCAGAGGGACGTCTGTTTTTTTTGTGGCTCCCATGGTCTCTCATAGACTAGAGGGGTGCATGCTGGGTATTTTCGAGTAACAACCCTGCATGAGATGAAGCCCAGAGTGCTTCTCTCTCTCTCTGTCTCTCTTACTATCTTTATGTTCCTCTCTCTTTCCCTCTCCAGCTTACTCTCTCCCCTTCTCTCTTTCTCTCTCCCTCTCCCTGAACTGCATTCCCCCCCCTTCCCATTTATCTCTGTCTTTTCCCCACGCATGAGGAAACCCAGTCAACACTGCACTGCACTCTCCTCTTAATGCTGTGGTCGCTTAAAAACATGTCTTGTCCTCACGCTGAATAGGCTCTTTTGTGGCCAATCACGTCGCTCTCGAGGCAGTTGTGAATTTGTTACCCTTTCTAACTTTGATAGTGACCTCAATTCAATGTTGACGTCGCACTCTGGAGCGGAGAGTGATACTTTTGGAATGCAAGTTTATCAAAGTTCAGTTGAAACTGATATTTCGTACTTTTTCAGAGGTTGAATAAGAGATTGTACGGACTATTTGACTCTCGTCACGACAAGTGATTTTCTTTAGTCTCCTATTCAGTTTCTACTGTGGCTGAAAATGGCGCCCAACCTAAATTGTGTGTTATCAACGACTTGCTCCACTCATCATAGTATCTGTGTATTTTCTGAAAGGGTATTGTCAAGTCTTGTTGGTGAACGTGAGTGTTTAGTAGACACCAGAGGGAACACACTCAGCACAGCCAATATGGAGAAGTGACTGACTTTGGCATCATAGTGCCCATAGCCCCCCCCTGACTGGGTTTGGCCGGGGGGACACTGTCGGACTACAGTTGACCTGCCCCTATAATCCCATAGATGACACATGGGATGTCAAGTTTCATTCCTTTTGGAACTGCAACACAGTTGTCCTAGCATGAACATGTCACTAGGGGTCTCTAGACTTTGGATTCGACGGCCTCTCACAAGGTTATGAACAGTGTGCAGGCTATCATCCATCCTCCTTCCCTCCCACAGAGACAGGTCCCCATAGACAGCCAACAGATGAGGAGAGTCAATACTTCTCTTTATTTCTCTGCAACAATGGTTCCTCACAGCTCGTCCAGATTCTCCGGGTGTGAATCATACAGCGTTTGGCCCGCGTTCAGTAAAACCCTCTGGTGCTAAACCTCCCTCTACAGATACCAAATTAGCGTTTGCTCCAGATGACTATCAGCTTAAGTTTTTACCCTTGTTCCCTGCTCTTAAACTCATCATTCCAGCGAACGGATTTATCGTCCCCTGAAAGCGAGTATCTCTCACCTTTTGGTTTCCGCATATTAAGAGCACGGCACAAAAGCTCCCTGCTTAGTCTTGAAGGATTTGTGAAGAGACTTAAGTCAGGTTCTCTGAATTTGCTCTGAAACTTCCCTGAAAGTATGTGCGACTGCCGTCTCACTGGCCTCATTTTCAGCTTCCCACAAAGAGGAAGTGACTTCTGATTTATTATGTTCAATTTGCCTCTCGTCCCGGTCCCAGATCCTATCGGATTAGGCTTGCCGCCCGTGGCTAAGAATTCAACTTCGTCAGAATAAAAAAAAACGAACAACATACCGCCTGAACGCCGCTTGCTCGAATGACATCATCGTAGTGTGTCAGAGTTCAGATATAAATAGTGTGCCGCGATGCGTTTCGGGGCGGATGACGTCATTGTTGAACTAACACTCCCCCCACCCCCCATCCCCTCCCTTCCCCCCCAACATACAGAAGAGAACGGGCCGTGTCACATGGACTTACTGTGATGTGGAGCCTTCTAGCATTAATGATTCCCTGCCTTCGTTAAAATAACACCTGATGTTCTCGGCAGATACCCACGGAATGCCTTTTTTTACGGGGTCGTTGTTGTCCAGAAAATGAGCTTATGAACATCAACGCACACGTGTTTCATGTTAAGTTTTGTTGAGTCATCTAAATGGCGGAATGTGTTCTAACGTATCATTAGTCTTGTCAATTATTAGTTGCGTGTTATCCCGGTCATGAGCCATGGATAGAACACTTCACTCTCCCTGCTCTTTTGTTGATCTGGGAGAGCTACATCAAGAGATCGCCACAGAGCTCATGTGTCAAGGGCTCTCTCTCTATCTCTCTCTCTCACCCTGTCTCTCTCCCTCTCTCTCACCCTCTCTCTCACCCTCTCTCTCTCTCTGTCTCTCTGTCTCTGTCTCTTTCTCTGTCTGTCTGTGTCTGTCTCTCTCTCTCTCTCTCTCTCTCTCTCTCTCTCTCTCTCTCTCTCTCTCTGTCTCTCTCTGTTTCTCTGTGTGTGTATGTGTAGACTGTCTGGGTCACCGGTGCAGATTTAGACATCAGGAGCCCGGCATGTTGATTACAGGGGCTCAAAGCCACAGAGAACCACAGGAACTCTCTCCCCCCCCCCTCTCTCTCTCTCTCTCTCTCTCTCTCTCCCTCTCTCACCCCCCCCCCCTCTCTGCCCTGTCTCTGGTTCTGCCTCTGAGTTCTGTGTAAACTGTATCTCTTCCACTCCCTCGTTTTCTCCCTTTCTGTGCTTCTCTCTTTTTGTTTTCTTGGTCTATTTCTCGGCCTATCTCTCTCTCTCTCTCTCTCTCTCTCTCTCTCTCTCTATTTCTCTCTCTCTCTCTCTCTCTCTCTCTCTCTCTCTCTCTCTCTCTCTCTCTCTCTCTCTCTCTCTCTCTCTCTCTCTCTCTCTCTCTCTCTCTCTCTCTCTCTCTCTCTCTCTCTCTCTCTCTCTCTCTCTGTCTGTCTGTCTGTCTGTCTGTCTGTCTGTCTCTCTCTCTCTCTCTCTCTCTCTCTCTCTCTCTCTCTCTCTCTCTCTCTCTCTCTCTCTCTCTCTCTCTCTCTCTCTCGTCTTGCACCATCCCATGAGTACGTAGGATCCAAAATGTTTGTTGTGATGTAACTGGGGGATAACATAATAATATTTGTGCTGTTTTGACTGCCCAAATAAATATATATTTTGAAAAGTAAACAAAAAAGTATTTTGCCATCCTTCCATCTCTTATTGTGACTCAGTGCAGTCCAGTGTGCCAGGACGGAGGTGTTTCTGACCACGGACCACTGACCTGGGGCCTGTGTTTAAAATCAGACGGGCCTTCTGGACTGAATATATGAATAAAGAAAAAGAGAGGCACGAAGAGACAATAAGGGAATGAGAGAGAAAGAGCAAGAGAGACAGACAGGCAGATGATAAGAGAGTGAGACAGACAGAGAGACTAAGATGGAGAGAGAGACAGAGAGACTAAGATGGAGAGAGAGACAGAGAGACTAAGATGGAGAGAGAGACAGAGAGACTAAGATGGAGAGAGAGAGACAGAGAGACTAAGATGGAAAGAGAGAGACAGAGAAAATAAGATGGAGAGAGAAAGACAGAGAGACTAAGATGGAGAGAGATAGAGAAAATAAGATGGAGAGAGAGACAGAAAGACTAAGATGGAGAGAGAGAGATGGAGAGACTCAGATGGCGAGAGAGAGAGACAGAGAGACTAAGATGGAGAGAGAGAGACAGAGAGACTAAGATGGAGAGAGAGAGACAGAGAGACTAAGATGGAGAGAGAGAGAGAGACAGAGAGACAGAGAGACTAAGATGGAGAGAGAGAGAGAGAGAGACAGAGAGACTAAGATGGAGAGAGAGAGACAGAGAGACTAAGATGGAGAGAGAGAGAGAGAGACAGAGAGACTAAGATGGAGAGAGAGAGAGAGAGACAGAGAGACTAAGATGGAGAGAGAGAGAGAGAGAGACAGAGAGACTAAGATGGAGAGAGAGAGACAGAGAGACTAAGTCTCCCTCAGCTGCAGTGGAGCCTGGAGACTGTGAGGATATCCCATTGGAGCGCACTGGCTGCCAGCTTCCTGCCCCCGCTCTAATGACTACCTTATGGTAGGGAGACATCCAGCTGAACTACCACAGCCTGGCTTCGGACAGACACAGAGTGCAGCCCCAGCACTTTGACAGCTTCACATACGATGGCGTCTGAAAGAAAGAACGAAAAATCGAATCTATAGTCCACCAAACATATTTTCTTTCCTTCAGATCCTTTGGGGGGGTTTAGTTGTCTGTTGAAGCTGAGGGATTGGGGTTTTTGGATTCGGTTGGAGATGTTAGCCAGGTTACCTCGTTTGTTGTTGCTCTCCGGTCTGCATTGTGGTTTCAGGTGGGGCTGTGTTTGTTTGTGTTTATGGTGTGAGTCTGTTAAATCCGTTTGAGGGAGTGTCCGAGGCCAGAGGGAAGACTGGTGCCAATGCTCATTCAGCTACATGAGGCCGTGAATTTAAAACTTTATTTGGACAAGTGAATTTATGAGCTCAGAGGAGTACTTTTATACACTGTTTAAATTCCCCAATCATTTGAGGTAAAAGAGAATTCCTGGTGCCAGAAAATATCAGGCGAGTAGCATGTTTTGGACGTACTGAATGTGTAGCTATATTTACGTGGGCAATCAAAACAAGTCTCTCATACTTGACTGTCCGTGAACCAAAGCATTCCTGAATTCCAAAGTCTGCACCCTAGGTCAATTACCTTCCTCACCCTTGGCAGGAAATGCCAAGAGAATGAGTGAGAACCAAGCAGAGACTCTGCTCCAACACCCTTAAACCGTATCCTTTCCTCCGCCCTTCCTTGAAGTAATCCCTCACTAGACTTAAAAGACAGGGTTGGAATCAGTTCCAACCCCACCGCTTCCTTTCCACCAGTCTATTGATGTTCATTCATCAATGTCAAAGTTGGATACCAGGACGCATCTCCACAGTTCACTGTGCCCCTCACAGTCCTGGAGCTCCACAATATAGTCCTCCCCCCCATCCCCTCTCCTCTGCGCCCCTGGAGAAAGTCACCCTCAGTGGGGTCGATCCTGCGGACCATGTGGCCGCCATCAGGAGAACCGGAGCTAGGACGACTGGATCAAATCAAGGCTGCGTTTTCCTGCCATTAGGCCAACGTTCCATTCGTGGTGTTTTGTAGGTGGATTTGAGCCCAAAGTAGGTTAGTTTGCAACAACAAAAAAGCGAGACGTCAACCGTCCTTCCTGTAGTTGATATTTGAACTTGGGAAATGTAGTCCAGAGTATTCCCCCCCCTGGTCTGACAGAGGCCACAGAGAGGGCGAGGAGGAGGAGAGACCAATGGAGTACCTCCTGCACCGTCCGTGTTACTGTAAACGGAGGTGGGTTTGACAGAGAAGAGAGAGTGAGTGTGTGCATCCCAGGTCTGTGCATGTGCCTGGGAGAGAGAGACACACGCTTCCGTGTCGATGGGCCAACGCGTTCCACACGAGCATGCCGGCGTGTACCCATGACGATGTACGAGCGTGCGTGCGCGCGACCCAGTCCCCCGAGGCCCCTTCCCCAGATGTGCCGAGGCCAGATCCCTTCTTTCCTTCTCCTCCCTTCGACTGTTATCTCTGCCCCTCCTCCTCCGCCCACCCACCCACCCATGTTCCCTTCACCTTCTCCCCTCTCTCCGTTCCTCTGCTTTTATTGTTCCTCTCTGTTCGTCCTCTCCTCCTTTGTGCGTGGCCGGGTTCTGGGCTTGTCTCTAGAGAGGGCGCGCGTGGTGGCACAGCCTCTGGGCCGTTATGTAACCGAGTGGAGCACGTTTGAGTCACACGTCCGGCCATAGGTCATGTCCGAAAGAGACAGCTTACATTATGCCCCCCCCCCCCCCCCACCTCGAAAGGCTCAACACTCATCACTGAATGTAGACTGCTTTTTTAAGGCTGTGTGTGTTTGTTTGTTTGTGTGTTTGTGTGTGTGTGTGTGTTTGTGTGTGTCTGATTCTTGTGCTTGAGTGCACATGCACACGTGTATGTCTGCCGCTAATGCCCATCTGCCCTTCCGCACAGCAGCATGGATAGGTTGTGTGTGTGTGTTTGTGCACAGCTGAGTGTGTGTGTGTGCTTACAGGATGTACGGTCATGCGAGAGGAATCTGCCTGGGTAACGCAGACAAAAGTGTGTGTGTGTGTGTGTGTGTGTGTGTGTGTGTGTGTGTGTGTGGTGGGAGGACCGGAGTGTACCCAGTAGGGATGATGGAGGGGAGGTGGTGAAAGGTATGAGCGAGGCAGCTCCACTCTGAGCAGAGAGAGGGAGAGAAGGGCGGAGCTGCGATGCTTGTATCCATGCTGCCGCTAACATGCTGTCATGGTGTTTAGAGGAAGAGCTGCCTAAAGCACAGAGAGAAACAGGAACTAGCCTAAACAAGCACGCTCACATTTAGGATCTTATATGGCTGTCATGTTAGTCGTCAAGTGGAATCGGAAGAAGTCAGTTCAAGCGCAGTGATATTATTTTGTGTGTGTGTGTCTGTGTGTGTGAGCAAGTCATTTGGACTCCGGCCAAAGGGGCTTTTTCTGTTCTGGGCAGCTGAGCTGTACTGAGTTGCTGGGTAGACCTCCGGGGTTTTCCCCTGACATTTGGTCCCCACTTCCCAAAAAGTTAATTAAAACTTGATAAGAGCAGTGTCTGCATTTTAAATCAACTTTTTGACATAAAATGATGTTGGTGTGTGTGTGCGTGCGCATGTTTTGGTGTGTGTTGCGTGCGAGTATGTGTTTTGGGTGCGTGTTTGACTTGACCCTGTTACCAACGTCCCAAACGTCTGGAGACTGAGTGCGAGGCTGTTTAAGCCAGGGGTGCAGACCACAGGTCTCTGTTCTTAAAGCATTGTTGTGTAACAAACATCCCGCTTCCATACCACTGAACTCTGCATCAAGCAGGTGCACGGTCATCCACTTCAGTGACTTTTAATACCTTTATTCTTTATTGATACACATGTAGCATACACAATTATTTACACACACTCACACACCCACACACACACACACTCTTGCATCCAAGTGGGAATCTCACTCACTCAGTAGGGGTTATCTGCACCCTCAGATCCCTTTTGAAAATAAACTTCTTATCTGGTATCTGTGTGGCCCTCCTGCACACGCCGTATGTGTGTGTGCGCCCTGCCTCTGCTTCTCTTCAATCCTCCACCAATGACGTCATGCGGGCCCCTGGGCATGTGGGGGAGTGGTGGGACTGTGTGTGTGTGTGTGTGTGTGTGTGTCTCGGTACGTATGCTTCATTTCTTTGAAATGGTGTGCTCAACATGAACACCTTCTGTTGACTAACTTTTCCTCCCATGTCGCAACACAGCCATTTCAAAAGAGGAAGATACCAAGGCAAGAAAAAAACGAAATTGCAAAAGTAAGGTCGAGCTTAATGTTATTCTGTTATTGTGCAGCAATAACAGAACCACCACACAGCTGAAAGTGGCTTTGGTTTGGAAGATGTCGTCGAAAAAAACATCCCAGCTCAAGCACTTACACAAACACACTCATTCACTCACTCCCGGCCCGGCCCTGTCATAACCAATATTAGAGCAGCCTAGATAGTGAGAGGCGTCTGTCATCGGGCCAGCCAAGACAAACACCAGGGCGTATCGCATTGTCCCCATCCCTGTCCTCACCCCCACTCTCACCCTAAACTAAACCAGCCCAGGTCACATCCTATCTAAAGTTCTATACCGCATAGTGTTTAGCCTATATTAGCCTGTTAGCCTGCTAGCATTTGTCAGCTAGCGTTTAGCTCAGGGATGTTAGCTAGCTCTGCAGGATGTGCGGAGGAATGGGAGGTCCTCATGAGACAAGAGAAGAAGTTGGGTGTTGTAACATGGACCCCTATGCTATCTTTCCATACGCACACACTCACTCACTCGCACTCACACACACAAACACTTGTGTGTTTGTTTGGGCATTTCTCGCCCAGACGGCGGCTTGTTAAGTGGCCCTTGACCCTGTCGAAGTGTAAGGTGGGAGGGTCAAAGTCCCCCTACCCTGCAGGACCAGGGGAGGGTGTGGAATGTTCTAGACCTGTTAAGTGACTCCAGTGTTTGTTTTCATTGATTAAAACACACTACATGAGTCTCCTTAAGTCACTGAACTTCTCTCCTGTTCTCTTCAATTTCTCACTTATAGGTCATGGTCATTTAAGGTCTTTGCTCAGACAATGTTGGTGTGTGTGAGTGCGGTTGTGTGTGTTGTGTTGTTCGACCCTCCAGACCTGCCCAGTGGGTTATTTTCCAGAACTTGGAGACTCATGGACGTAGGTTTCATTTCAAAGACACAAAGCAGCCTCAGTGTCTGGAGAGAGAGAGAGAGAGAGAGAGAGAGAGAGACAGGGAGATACAGACAGAGAGAGAGAGAGACAGAGAGAGACAGGGAGATACCGACAGAGAGAGAGAGAGAGAGAGACAGAGAGAGACAGGGAGATACAGACAGAGAGAGAGAGAGAGAGACAGAGAGAGACAGGAAGATACAGACAGAGAGAGAGAGAGACAGAGAGAGACAGGGAGATACAGACAGAGAGAGAGAGAGACAGAGAGAGACAGGGAGATACAGACAGAGAGAGAGAGAGACAGAGAGAGACAGGAAGATACAGACAGAGAGAGAGAGAGAGAGAGAGAGACAGAGAGAGACAGGAAGATACAGACAGAGAGAGAGAGAGAGAAACAGAGGAGAACAGAAAGAGAGAGAGAGAGAAAAAAACAACAGAGAGACCTCCACATGACCAGCACATGGCCGTTAACGCCGCGTCCACTCGTCATCATGACAGACCGAAGACATTACTGCGAGAGCTGGGAGAGGAGAGGAGGAGAGCGTGAGCGAGGAGAGGGGGAGGCCAGTGGGAGGGGGACCCGGTGACTAAGTCAGGGAGAGACGGAGAGAAAGGGGAAGTCTTTGGGAGGGAAACCAAGCCGAGAGAGGGAGAGGAGAGCGAAGAGAGAGGAGAAGTTACATGTGGCTCTTTGAAGCAGTGTCCACATTATGGAGCGAGACAGAATAGCCGGTAAGAGTCCCACTAACTTCAGTTTCTCCTCACTTCCAGGACTTTTTGTTGTGAAAGAATGTTCTCCCCCCACCTCTCTCTCTCTCTCTCTTTCTGTCTCTCTCTCTCTCTCTCTCTTTCTGTCTCTCTCTGCTTGAACTTTGGGACTTTCAAGGTAGCCGTCTCTGTTCTGTCTAGAAGCAGTGATTCTGGGTCTCGTTTGCTGCAGAGGGGCAGTAGACTGAAGATTGGGGCACCCCATTAAGTGGTGTGTCTGTGTGTGTGTCTGTGTGTGTATGTCTGCGAAAACTATCTGCTCACCTGGCTTATTTGTTATGAATTTTGTAGAAAGAAGAACCCTTCCGTTTGTGTAGTTCCTCTCGGTGTAGCAAAGTAGATCATCTTTCTGATTCACTGCAATTGAATCGGTGTTGCTTCAAGTGTCAGATATAAACTTCCCCTTCAACTCCACAAAAGTGATGCTACGGAAAAATTGTGGAAACCGTTGGAATGGATGTTAAAATAGATACAGTGAGTAATAATCTGGATGCTGGATGCTGGTTGACCGCACAATGTAATGAGAATGATTCACTGCAGACTGTAAGGTTTGTGTGCGTGTGCGTGTGTGTGTGTGTGTGTGTGTGAAAGAGGGAGACTGCTAGTGCTCGTGTTGTAGTCACACTATGGACGACAAGCTCGATTAGCCAGGCTGTCGTCCCTGAACTCTGACAGAAGCATCTATTCCGAGTTCCTCTGAAGGATGAGCTCTGCATCAGTCAGAGCTAGCACGACTGACTGTGAAACTTTGTATCTTCTCTTGAGGAACATGTCGCACGTGAGTGTGTGTGTGTGTGCTGGTGTATGTGTGCGAGGAAAGTCGAGAAATGTCAGCCTGTGTAAATGCGTGAAGGCCGTCGGGACGTGTGCGTGTGTAACTAACTTTGCCTCAGGACAACCTTGTTGGTCATCTGCACTGTCACCCTTGTCTAGTGTCGCAACTTCAGTTCCTTCATAGTGTCACGACCATCTCTGATAACTCATCTCTAAGAATAAACGTTTGTTAGATTGACTGTACCTTTGGTGGATATTGTTTCAGTTGGAGTTTTCTCTGTACTCGCTCCCCATTGGAGCTAAAAGCTGGTATTTAT
>NC_140381.1:7585000-7620000 GCF_054491055.1 Hypomesus nipponensis | reverse complement strand
GGCGCGAGTGAAGGGGTGAGGGCTGTTGGTGTGGAACGTGTACTGCAGGTCTCAGAAGCATTTTTTGGTATATTCCCATAAGAGAGGTCCTTTGTTATCTCCCAGCGAACCATACTTCCTTGTGTGAGGTGTTGGATGGTCCCCCCCCCCCCCCCACACACACACACACATACACGTTCAGCCTGTTATGACAGAGAGGGCAGGCAGGGAGTAGGGAAGAGAAGGAGTTGAGCTTTGCTCTTAAAAGGGAGGGGAGGAGTGGGGAGGAAAGGAGAGGGGAGGGGTGGGGAGAGATCGGAGGCTTGCCTTTCACGCTCTGAAGTCTGAAAGCTGCTATGCAGAAGGCAAAAGGGAAGAAGCCAGAAAACGAAGTTGCTCCTTTAAGAAAGTTGTAGGCTTGGATCTGAGTAGCACACAACGTTTTTTCTTTTTTTTCTATCAACTCCCAATTAGGGATTTGTTTATAGTTGAGTGTCTCGGAATCGTTACCTAGATAGGGAAGAGATTCTCTGGTCCTTGATATCAAACTACAAAGATGTCTGACTCTGGAGTAAATGTACATTTGGAGGGAATTATCTCAGATTTTGAAGGTTTGTCTTTAATGATTTTACTGTTCTGTCTCTTGCACTGTCCTTGGTGTCGTTTGATGGGAACTCCTACCATAGTTTCCATCAACAGTCTGTGGCTTAGAATCAAAAACATCTGGACCTGAGGAGATAGACTCAACCAAGATGATGTTTGTCTAAAATCACAACTTGAGTTATTTCTGTTCTTGATTCATCTGCTGCATTGAGCGAGTTTGTTACTGTATACGCACCCGTGCGTTTGAGACGTGTATGTGTGTGTGTTTGAGACACATGAGCCTGTGTGTGTGTGTGTGTGTGCGTCAGCACATATGCTATTGTGTGTGTGTTCCTGAGAGGGCATGTGTTCCCTCCATCTCCCCCTGTCTGTCATTGATTATATCCCAGTTGCGTCAATAGACGAGGCCCAGTATTGACAGTGTTCACCACAGGAAACCCCTCAGCAGAGAGCATTAAGAGGGGGTCAGCGGTGGGGGGGGGGGGGGGGGTACAGAGGACTGGAAGCAGCACCAACGCTAAAGGCTAACATCTGGCCACACCATCAAGCCCCCCATTCACAACTCCAGACTCTTCTTTGTTTGTCTTTACCCTGTGTGGGGACTGGCATTGATTTCCCTTGTCCCCCTCTTCCTTCCTCTCTCTCTCTCTCTCTCTCTCTCTCTCTCTCTCTCTCTCTCTCTCTCTCTCTCTCTCTCTCTCTCTCTCTCTCTCTCTCTCTCTCTCTCTCTCTCTCTCTCTCTCTCTCTCTCTCTCTCTCTCTCTCCTCACTCTCTCCCTCTCCCTCTCCCTCTCTCTCTCTCTCTCTCTCTCTCTCTCTCTCTCTCTCTCTCTCTCTCTCTCTCTCTCTCTCTCTCTCTCTCTCTCTCTCTCTCTCTCTCTCTCTCTCTCTCTCTCTCTCTCTCTCTCTCTCTCTCTCTCTCTCTCTCTCTCTCTCTCTCTCCTCCTCCCTTCCCCCTTCTCCAGCCGTGACGACTCTGACAGCCGCCACACTCCCAGAATCCTTTGGGAGCGTGGCTTGTGCCCGAACAGTCAGGCTCGGGGGTGAGACAGCTGGGACATACACGAGCAGAGAGCCTCAGGTGGGGGGGTGGGGGGGGGGGGGTGGGGGGGGGGTGGGGGGGTGGGGGGGGGGGGGGCATGCCTCCCATCTCTCAAGTCTGGTACCACACTGCTCTATACCAATCTATACCACTACTACTGTACTTTCAATAGAATCGGACTTGGGCCCTACGTTTACAAGAAAATTATGACACAAATTCAGATTAACACCAATTTGATAACTTTGTGACATTAATCGTTTATTTTGTCTCTTACTGAAGGGTTTCACATGAGATTTTCACCAGAGGGCGTTTTCTGAATACAACCTGAACACACCCTGTTCGTATATAGAACTAGCTTATAGGCCTCAGAGCATGGCTGTAGAGAGAAGGTTATGAAGCGTTGGTGCTCCTGTCTGTCTGTGCCAAACCAAACTCAGGGTGATGTCCAAGGTGTTATGACTGATGGTGTGTTCAGAGAAAACGTGCTGCTCCAGCAAAGGAAATGGGACTTCTGGGTAAAAGAAAAATCCACTGGGAGTAGGAGGGGTGCCCTTTCAGTAACGGGCAACGAGTTAAGGTTTGGCCAGGCCACCTGGGCGGTCTGTGAGGTGGTGTGTGTGTGTGTGTGTGTGTGTGTGTGAGAGTCTGTGTTATGAACACTGTTGTTTCACTCTTTGAGACAACTGCACAGTGAGCCCCTGAGAGAGAGCGTGTCAGTTCAAGTCAGCCTGGCGACAGAAGCTGGATAGCGTGTTGTCACAGACATTCAGGGCACACACACACATATATACACACACACACACACACACAAGCAAACAAAAAAAAACTCAAAAACCTGACAGCTCTGCCTGTCCTCATTGTAGACCAGCTTAACCTCCTCTGTGTCATACTGGCCCATCCAGATGCCCTGAAGTTCCCTACAATACCTTCTAGCCCGAGGACTTTCCTGGTAGCTACCGGTTGTGCGTATGTAGGCTTTTGTCCCCTTTGTCAGGTTGTGTGATTGTCTGTATTATGTGAGGCCATTTAGTAGAAATGCTTTGAGATTATTTTTTTTAAATATCTCCTTTCTAAATTCATCGGAGGATCATGGAGTCACAATCATATCTTTCTCTGAAACAACTGCTTACGGGTCTAAGGTGACTGGTATCTCTCGTAACTGTAAGTCAGAGGGCATGAACCTGTAAGTCAGAGGGGATGAACCTTAAAACACACACCAATATTCGCATTCGAGCGAGCTTTCTCTTTCTTTGTGTCTCTTCCCCCATTCCTTCCCACAACCCCATCAGCCCTCCCAGAATTCCTCCGTGCTGGACGTAGGGTGTCAGCCAGACCAAGAGAGAAACCACATGTCCGACCTAGCGCTAGGTCGCTAACGGCGGTCGGTCAGGATAAACGAACTCCTTTTCAGTGGATAAGCCAGAGAGTTATCTGTATCTGACAGCCTAGAATTAGCGGTGGCTAAGCTAGCGACTGACCAAGTGGAATATCACAGAGGAGGACGTGTAACACTATCAGTCTTTGTTTGACCTTGCCTTGTCGGACGAGGTTTGGTTTTATTTATGTAGCTTGAACCACATAATTGTACACCACTTTGATTTCTAAGACACCTGCCAAGCCCCTATTCCCCTAGCAGTTCCATTGAAAGCCAAATAGCAAGATGTTATAGCAGTGTAGGAAGAATATCTAGAATTCATTAGGCTTTGAATTTCCGGCCATAATCACAAGTTTACCAGTAATTTTTGTTCCATATATATATCTACATCTAAATGTTACAGTTACAGAGTTGAGAGTTGTGTTTGGTTACACCATTTTCCACTGTCAAAGACGTCATAGTGGTTCACCAGGTTAGTAGATACTGTGGAGTCCTGAGATACAGTAGTCGTGTGATAGTAATCAGGAAGTGAGTGAGGCTGGAATGTAATGGAGGTTTACTCAGGCACAGTGATTCACCGGTCTGTCTAGTCCATCAAGATAGATAATTAGGCGAACAGTGCCAGTCAATCTCATAAACCAGGTCTTTCCACAAACCTTAAAGACTGAGAAACACACACACTCCCTCACCCCATTAAAACACTAGACTATCCCGACTGACACTGGTGACCGATGAAACTCTAGCAAGAAGACCTCAAAGATCATAGTGCCCAGGAGAGAAGCACCGTCTCCAGACGTGAGAGGCTGTCTGGGCCGTGTCTGGCCCCCAGTTGAAGCCCCTCTCTTTGGGGGAAGCTAATCTATCAGATCACACAAGGACCCAGACATCCAGACCACACGGCCCTTCACGTTCTAACATGAAGGCCACAGAAGCGTCCTCTGATAGCGCCAAGTCCCTTTGAACTGGCGATGCTGATGGACGGTGTGATAGTGGCGGTAATCCAATACCTCTCTATCTATCTCTCTCTCTCTCTCTCTCTCTCTCTCTCTCTTTCTCTCTCTCTCTCTCTCTCTCTCTCTCTCTCTCTCTCTCTCTCTCTCTCTCTCTCTCTCTCTCTCTCTCTCTGTCTCTCTCTCACTGTCTCTCTCTCTCTCTCTCTCTCTCTCTCTCTCTCTCTCTCTCTCACTGTGTCTCTCTCTCTCACTGTGTCTCTCTCTCTCTCACTGTGTCTCTCTCTCTCTCTCACTGTGTCTCTCTCTCTTTACCCTAGCAAGGTCTGTCGGTTTCAGTCAGCCTCCGTGTTAGTTCTTTGTTTTCAGACGCTCTCCTCCGGCTCTCCAGCCGGGCGCCGGCGCGGCTCTCGGTGCATCTCCAGCGTTCTGTGTCTGTCTCGACTGGAGATGCACTCGAGGAGATGACTGTGGACAGTGGCGGTCCGCAGTCTGGCCTCAGCACAGAGGCAGAGCCAATAGAGAGCCGGTTCACTTTCCTCTCATGTCGTCTTCACACCACCAGGCCAACAACACCGACGCCTTAGTATGCATGCAGCGACCGTTGTGGTTTGTGCCAGTCGCTCATTTGTCGATATCAGACTCTTGTGGGCTGCCAGACTCAATGTACAATGCTAAGGGGGAGGGGGGGGGGGGGGGGCGAGTGAGACGCCAGATGGTTGTCGAGGGGGATTCCGTGTAGACGGCGCAAGCGCTTGCTTTTCCAGCTCACGGTCTGGGAATGCCGTTTCACCGGGAGCGAGACGGCATCGTCTCTCACGTCGGAGCGGCGCTGCCCGGGGGTCCCCTGGGGTTCCCGGCCATCGATCGGGCGCGTGTGAAGACTCCCTGGACGGGGATATCCTGGATGCCTCCTTGGAAAACTGTAATTCCTCTCCTCCTGTGTCGTCGAACGACGTGGGAAGGGATGACCCCGTCTGTGGAGTGAGTTCACGGAAAACTCCGGACGCTGTATCATTATGATGAAGATAGAGGACAGTATTTGGCATCAACTCATCTGGCACATGTTTTCTCTTTGAAAATATGTCTTGTTCTTATTAACCGACTTGACAAACCTGTAATGAGACTTGCATGACGATGACTCACGAGTCATTCTGTCTATCAGCAGACAGGGATAATTCCGAACGGATAAACTATTGTTGACCTCACAGAAATAGGAGTCAACTTTTGTCAACCTCAGTCAACTACACACGCTACCCCACACAATGACCCCAGCTCAGTTGCGGCGTATCACCAGATCCGAATCGTCTGGTAGACGTCTGCGTAGGGAGTTCAAGCATCTGCAGATGATCCCTTGACACCCTCATAAAAAAGTCAGCGTCTCGTGAGTGAACACCTACGAACTTTCTCCCAGTGCGTTGTGACCTTACTGCTCTCAGAGTATCCTGCAGGCTTATCCTGGCAGACCTCGACTTGTCCTGGAAGCCAGTTGAAAACAGCAGAAACCTTGGATTGGTCTGCAGCCAACCGTAAAAGTCGAGAGGGAGGAAAGTGCGGGGTTAAGAGAGATGGATCGCGGCGGTTTGGACTCGACGCGCAAATCACAACTTTATGGCCGCGTCGACGTTTCTTTATTGGGTCGAGTCGACGTTTTCGAATCGAAAGCAACGCCTGCGTGTTTTTGGAAAAACATCAAAGGCAACGCACGCCGTGAAATGGATTGTAAAAATAAAAGGTTGGTCGTACCGCAACAGACGAGAACTGCCAGTAGTCTCAAAGTTCTCAGGGGGCAAACGACAACGGGGTGGGAAATGAATAGCAGTTTATAAGAATAAGTGTTACTCCATGTTTTTGGGGGGGCCCCTGTGCCTGTGTTGTATGAGTGTAACACTAACGATATGATACGTGACACACAGTCAAGGGAAGGCAGACCTGCGTGACGGATGTAAAAGACTGAAGGTAACCATAACAAAGTGTTCCTTAAACAGCGGCGATGAGGTCAGGGAGCGTGTCTGGGGTCAAAGGGCGATGTTCAGCACGATTCCGACTACAATACAGGGAGAGAGTCGCGGAGGCTTGGGCCCAGGGTCAAATGGAAATGTCCTCGACACGAACACTGGGCAACTCACACGAGAAGACGCCGACATTTGCTCCAGCATGCCAAATTAGCATTTGGCAAACTCCGAATTTGTCTTGGAGGGGGGGGGGGGGGGGGTGGAGGGGGAGTATCTTGTGTCACTCGTTTAAAGTGAAGTGGCTTACAGCGGTAAATTCGATTAGTGGCCATAACTGATGTGTGGTGGAGAGAGCCTTTGATGTGATTGTCTCCGGCTCTCTGGGTTCCTTTTCTGCTTGGGTACATGGGGAGGGCAGTGGGATTGGGGCCTGGGATACACACACACACACACACAGACACAGAGACATACACAAACTGGCATACACACCCAAGCATACACACACCATGGACCAATGAAAGACCACATGATCAGTTTGGAGTTGAATTGGTGTAAGAGGATCATGTATTTTGTATGTGTGTGTGTGTGTGTGTGTGTGTGTGTGTGTGTGTGCATGCACGCCTGTGTGTGTCTTGTCTGCCTGGCGTGTCATCACAGTACCAGCTTGTAACCTCAGGCGTGACCCCTACGATATATCGTTAGCGAGGGATTCAGATTGAATCTCAACCAGCTGCAGTCGCCCTGAAGACTAGCCTGGAGTTGTTTCATGGTTTCCTCACAAAGCTAGCTAACTTGAGGGAAGCATGGCTTCCAATGTGCTCTCATCTGCTAGAATTCCATTCGCTCAGCCCCTTCTGCTAATTTACCTTTGGCACATTACCATTTTATTTTTAAAGGGACATGGGCTGCAATTTATTTGGCCACTTTTTAAATGGAAGGAATTGCTGTAAAACATTGACATTTTACAGTGTAATGTACCACACATGTTTCAAACAAATTGCACCACATAAACTTACATTAAGTTCTGCCATATACTGTTTCACACAGGGAGAAAGGCTCTGACTTTAAACTGGGTCTGGGTCTGCTCTTCATTTTAGGAGGTTATTGACATAATTGTGGCTTAATTACTTATTTCTGCCATTTCTGTTTGTGATGTCGCCTAAATTGCTTTTCCAGGCTGTCTGCTCTCTAACCTCAACCATCGACAGAGATGCCAGGAACGACAATGCAGCTCATGCCGCCTCTTAGAATGGCCGTATTGTTCGTTTACGGAAACCATCCCTCCTCGTCTTCTGAATTTCCCGAGCGCCGCACACAAAAAAAAGTGGCGGGCACAAATACCAGAGCCGAGGCTGTTTATGATCGACGGATTTTCGCTTGTGTGTGTGTGTGTGTGTGTGCTTGAGTCCCCGTTTCCTCATATCACCCCTAACCTGGATCTCCGTCTTCAGCGCCTCAGCATGATCATGTTCTCTCCTTCCTGTGTGTCTCTCGTCCGCCCCCCCCCTCCCTCCCCCCCTGCAGCTCTGAAGAGGTCGTTCGAGGTGGAGGACGTGGACACCTCGGCCCACTCCTCCCCCAACGTCCGCCGGACGCCCAGCTCCGCCCACCGGCCCGCCATGTCCCCGACCAGCATCTACTACCGCGAGCTGGGCTCCCCCGGCAGCAACCACCACTCCTCCACCACCACCAGCTCCCCCAAGCCGGGCTCCAAGACCCCCGACCCCGTGTCGCGGCGCTCCGAGCTCTCCATCGACATCTCCTCCAAGCAGGTGGACAACGCCACCAGCCCGGGGTCGGTCCGCTTCGGCCTGAAGCGCCCCGAGGTCCTGGGGGGCCCCACGGCCAAGACCCCCGAGACGGTGCACAAGAGGGAGGTGACCTTCGCCAAGGGCCCCACCGAGTCCCCCGGGGCCCGCCGGCCGGACAGCGCCCGGACCCCGGAGCCGCTGCCCCACGGCCGGAAGGTGGAGCCCCCCAGCCCGGGGACGGACGGACCCAGGATCAGCATCACCCGGGCCCACTCGGAGATGAGCGGGAACAATGGGAACCACCACCACCCGGCCGTGCACCACCCGGCCCACCCCAACCCCCACCACCACAACACCATCGTCACCACCATCCGCTGTCCCTCGCCTAATCAGGTCGGACGCACCAAGTCCCCCAACCCAGACAGTAAGTCCACCGTCAAACCTGGCTCGACTCTGTTTGTCGGGGTAAGGTCTGCATGGTGCTTGATTGTGTGTGTGTGTGTGTGTGTGTGTCTGTGTGCGTGTGTTTGTTAATGAGTGCGTGTGAACAACGAGGGAAAAACTAGCGGTTTGGTTCGAAAGCTCCCAGCTCCTGGTGAGAGAGCTAACCACGGAGAAAGTGTGTGCGCATGTGTGTTTCGTCTGAACTGGAGTTCAGCTGGGTCGGGCCCAGACCGTCGGGTCTTGGCCTGAGCACCCAGAGAGGACCAATGAGGCGTGGAGGCAGTCATGGGGGCTGCCCTCGCTGGCCAATAGGAAAACTCTCTTCTCCAGCACTGTCGCCGATCCCATCCTGCCTGTGTGGCTCACTTGACAGGACAGGGGTCATTTTGGGGGTTTTCCTGTCCTCTTAGCGCTTCCTTTTCCCCCCTTTGATCTTCTCCCTCCCTCCCTCCCTCCCTCCCTCCCTCCCTCCCTCCCTCCCTCCCTCCCTCCCTCCCTCCCTCCCTCCCTCCCTCCCTCCCTCCCTTCCTCCCTCCCTCCCTCCCTCCCTCCCTCCCTCCCTCCCCTCCCTCCCGCACCGTCCTGTTCCTTCTCGTCCTCATGCCTTTTCTCCGTCCTTTGTGGCTGACGCAGGGCGAGGATCCCTCGACCGCACCACAGTGCAACTGTCAAATCTGGGTTACTGGGGAATAATTGGGGGAAACATTTTCAAGACGACATGATCCTTGTGCTGCCCCCCCCCCCTCCCCACAGACACACACACTCCCCCCCGGTTGACCCCCGGTCGATCCTCTGCCTCACAGCGAGACTGAGGAATACGATCTCACCCAGCGCAGGGTCCCCCCCCCTCCCCCCCTTCCCCCCCCCAGCATGGCCCTGTAAGAGGAGAGGTCTGTTTGATTAAAGACCAGGTCCCTGCCCGCTTGCCTCTGCTCTGCGTGTATCTACCAGATATCTGCCTCCTGCTATTAGTGAATGTACTTAGCACGGCATAGCCAGCAAACCTCGACATCTCACACACCTTGGTTTTGAATGGAGGGTTCGCAGTGTTATACTCGACACTTAACCCGTTGACTTGACCTTTTGGTCAGGTCAATATGGACTTCTAGGTCTTCGTCTTTGTTGGAGTGGAAGGTGAAGGGCAGGACACAGAGAGAAGCTTGTCCTTAGGCAAACCAGGCCATTTTAGTGGCAGCACATAGCACATTTGGATTCCATTATCACGTATACACACACACACACACACACACTCCTCCGTTACTCCCACAGATGGAGTGCCTCTCAGGCCCCAGAAAGGCCGCCAGACCCAAGCCAGACAGATTCCTGTAAATGGAGGGAGAGAGCGAGAGAGAGAGGTAGAGAGAGAGGTAGAGAGAGAGGTAAAGAGAGAGAGGTAAAGAGAGAGAGGTAAAGAGAAAGGTAGAGAGAGAGGTAGAAAGAGAGAGCGAGAGAGAGAGAGAGAGGTAGAGAGAGCGAGAACTGGACGCCAACTATGATCTAATGCGTCAGACGTAAGACGGCAACCTTTGGCCGACGTTCAGACACCGTCGAGGCGGCGTAGTGGACCTGGAGGTCCCCGGGACGGGGCCACGGAGGGGGGAGACTACAGCTGCTGAGTGCGTCGATTTGTTTATCGGACAAACACACGGCGGGCAGCCCCTCGCCTCGCTTCCTCACTCAAACCCACAGCGCCCAGTAAAACTGGGACTCCCGCAATTCATAAATCAATATTTTCCAACATTGTCATTTGCTGCATTGCCAAGTATTTTATAACTAGCTCTTAATGAAATATAATTATGGGCCTTTTTTCCTGTTGATACAGGCCATTTCATATTATATGTTTCTGGCTTGTGTAGTAACAGTATATAAATGCAGATACTTTATCATTGGGTTTGATTTGGGGCAGACAAACTCCCATACAGCAAAGACCTTGTGTGTGTGTGTGTGTGTGTGTGTGTGTGTGTGTGTGTGTGTGTGTGTGTGTGTGTGAGTGAGTGTGTGTGCTCGTTTTCCACTCTGGTTGCAGTCTCTCTGGCCCTTTCCCCAGGCCAGTGGGGTCTGGGCCAGTCATTTGCCCACAGGGGGAGGCCTTATTAAGGGTCTAAATGACGGGTGACCTGCCTGGAAGGCCTTGGGCCCACCCTTGCTGCCCCGGGGCCCATGCTGCCTGTCTGCCAGCCCTGAGATAGCATCATCGAAGCAGAAACAAGAACAACATAGCACTGTGCGCCGTGCAAACACAGGCCCCCATCAGATTGAGTTAAAAGCATAAGAACTGTAATTCATTTTGATAGGGGACTATGGAGATCTTTGTCCCGTTTTATGCGATTCATTGGGGAGATAATGTGGAAGTCGATGTGCGCGTACAGATGGACAGATTTACTTAGTGGGCCCTCTGGGAGGTTTTCTTTCCACTTGGCTGTCAGTGCCGACAGTGTTTTTGTGGCTCTGTTTGATAAGCTGCTTTCCTGTCCATGCAGTTTTTCCAACAGGAAATGACATCACAAGCACACACACACACACACATACACGTATGTGCGCGCGCACGTTCACTTCCCGGGCTTCCTTCCGTGTGCCTTCAGAACGATTGTTTCCCCTCCACCTGACCTTGCCGTGCTGGACTTCCTCGATTTAGAATCACGTGATCAGGTCAGGAAGGCCGCTATCCAATCGTTGTGCTCCCAAGTACAAACATAGGAAACCGACTGAACTTTGTTATGGTTTATCCAAAATCAAAGAGCAGCTTGTATATAACAACTTATTTTGGCCTCATTTATTATTATTGTTATATATTATTAATATATACACATCATATTATATATTATTATAATTATTAATAGGGCTTGGTCATAAATGGTAAAAACAAAAAATGTGACCAGCTCATTTGTTCCTTCAAACCTCTCAGCTGTCTGTCGACCCACTGCGGCAGGACCTGGGGGTGAGGCAGATCACTGCCTGATTAGAAAGAGGCCCCCCAGTAGTCGTTTTGGGAAAACAGGAACGGACGTGTGTGTGTGTGTATGGATGGGGGGGGGGTGGTACATTTCACCCAGGTCAAAGCGCTAGCACTCGGCCTCTGATGACACGACCCTCCACGCTCGTACCATAGCCTTGAGAGGCGACATTCCCCCCGTGGAGGGCAAACTCTCGCCCGCTCTCCCTCCCCCATATCCAGTTCCCTTCCCCCCCCCGCTCGCCATGTCGCCGGGCTCACGCACGCCACACCACAACGACCCGGCAGACGAACGCAATTAAGGGCACTTTGGTCTTGAGAGGGAGAGTGTTCAGATGATCGCCCCTGTGGGAGGGTATCTCCTCTGAAGGGTCGTGTTGACAGCCCCGGTCTGGTGCTCGTCACGGAGTCAGACGCCATTGAAGGATCGCCCATATCTCTCCATCTGGACCGGGCACCAGACAAGAGGGCCATGGGACTTTGGTCCACGTAAGTGCTCTGCTAATATGATACGTGAAGTTGGTCCCTGGATGTCGGTCAAGCCTGTAGGACTAAGAAGCTGAGAAGGGGCTGGAAAAGCTTGGAAGGAAAATGAAGAAAGAAAAAGAACGGACAAAACCAAAATGGGGAGGGGGGCCCAGAATCTCTTCATGGGACCCAGCCTTTCTAGCGACGCCCCTGGTTGCATACCTCTGCAACTAGGGAAGGTAAACCTCTCAAAAGTGAGGACTGCCGCCTTTTTTTTTTTTCTTCAAACTGCTGTGGTTGACTTCAGTTTCGCTTTTAGCCGGTCGGTTTTCAGCAATTTTGGGACCAGCAGTTTTCAGTTGCTCGGCTGAGGTGCGAGCCTGCACTACTCAGAAAGACCAGCAGGAGGCAGTGTCTGACAGGTGAAGCATGGGGAAAAGTCAGTCTGGCAAGCAGGTGATGTCATGTCATATCAACATTTTTAGAGAGCATGTTGAATTTCTCTCTCTCTCACCCACGGCTTTGTCCGTAAAGGGCCAACAGATCTGTTTATCCTTCACGCTGGCTCAAAAACAGGAAAGGCTTGTCCTCTTTTTGGAGGTCAGTCTTTGATACTAATATGCTTTTACTATTTATACACATGATATTTGTTCCAAACTGCTCTTATGCAGTATACAAATCTGCTTGAAGATTGTGGACAGAGGCAGGATAAGTGTAAAAGCCTTTTGAGTGAGAGGCTCCTCTGGGTGGAGTTGACCGAATGGAGAAAAGGAACAGCCAGCCCTCAGATAACGCTTCCAGAAGCTTCCGTTTACTCTCTGCATCTGGTGGAAGTCGGGGGTTACAAATGTTTCCCACCAACTGCAGAGAAGCACTCGCTACCCCCTCTCCGCCCCCTCAATCTGCCCTGAGACCGCCCCCCCCCCTCTTCTCCCTGCACCCCCACTTCCACTCTCTTCCTGAACGGCTATCTCTCTCACCCCCCTCCCTACTGATACACACCCAACACCACATCCTCTAGCAGGGGGTGAGAGGGCTGATGGACTCACCCTGTCTTCCTCTGTCAGTGCTTGGGAGGTAACAGCCAATCAAACCGGCCTGTCCTTAGCTGTAAAGAACATGGTTGCTGGTTTCCTGACCACAGTCCCACAGATTTAGACCGGTGCAAACGCTTTCAAAGTCCACCGAGTTCATTCCAAGAGGGCTACGCGTGTGTCATGTGACAGGGGAAACCGGAGGGCTACGCGTGTGTCATGTGACAGGGGAAACCGGAGGGCTACGCGTGTGTCATGTGACAGGGGAAACCGGGAGACGCCAGTGAGTGGCGGTCCCGTGTTGCGTTTCAAATCGAATCCAAATGTATTTGTATCGCCCTTTTTAACTGGCAATGTCACAGAGGGCTTCACACACGCCCCCAGTACTGCCTCTCAGTCAACCTCAACCCTCAAGGAAGACAAGGGAAAACTCCCAGAAAAACTCACGAGAGGAGAAAAAAAAAATGGAAGAAACCTTAGGAGGAGCAATTGAGTGAGGGATCCCCTCCTCCAGAGACGGTTGGGGAAAGACAGGTGCAGAACATAGGCTTAACATAGTCATACAACAGGATGTATGTGTCAATGGGTGTGAAAACACCAAAATCCAGTGTTCAACTTGGGTCGTTGGTCATTTCCTGTATCTGTGTCTGGGCCCTCCCCCCTTGTTTCTACCCTTCTGACGGATTTCTTGTTTCTCGGACCAAGATGATCTGTAAAGCACCGCCCGCCCCCCCGCTCTCGGGATCCAGCTGCTTTGTGTTGTCCAGGCTTTATCTGGGCTACTCAGGCCCACCATCTGTGCGAGGGGCAAAACGATGACTGACGATGGTGGGACCCAACGCGGGTCAGCGCTAATGATGTCGGGCCCTGGCTTCATCTGGCTGATAAAGAGCTTGCGTTTGAGTGAGGGCCTAACGACGTGTCGTCGACGTTGTTATCTGGAATTCACCGCGGCGATCGGGGCAGTCCAGTCGTGGACGTCCTTCGGGCTTCGGTTTCAGAGGCTGCCGACAGCTGTTGCTAAGTGATGTCATGCGTGTGTGGTGTGTGTTTTTGTAGTGTACGCCGTGTTTGTACGCTTGTACGTTTGGGTATGCACGAGTACGTGGACACAGGCGTGAGGACGTGCGTCATAATGAGTTTGGGCAGATGGCCGCATGTGCCACCGTTATGCCATCTGCTGTAGAGGGCAGGGGTGTCTGTGTTGGTCTGTGTGTGTGTGTGTTATTGTCTGTGGTCTGAAAGTAGAAGTGGCCTGGAAACAAACAGTGCCTCATTCTACCGGATCCCCCGAGGGAACTGACTAGTGAAACAGTCAAAAACATTAGCCTATTTTAGATTGGGGGGAGAAAATCGTTAAGCGTCGAGTGTTTAAAAGGGACCTCAGTCAGCGTTTCAAGTCGTCATGTACCCAAAGCAGGACCGGCCCACCAATGGGGAAGGGAGAACTCTATGACATACAGAACTCTACAGCTTCCGAAATGAGACACAAAATGGTGTCTGTTTCTCGGGTCAGGGTCACATGCTGCTCACAGCTGATGCTACGCCCCCCCGCTGATTCTCACTTCACGCTGCAGGAGAAGGAAACTCACTCTCCACAGGAAGCCATCACACCTAACATCACTTGATTCTTTGCCTCCAGGGACGTTTAGCAGGTAGCAGCCTCCGGGAAGACAGTTGCAGAACAAACACACGAGGAGGCACGACCAAATACCGCTTAGTCGCATGACCGGTGTTACGATGATTAGCAGCCTCCACCGTGTAAACACAACACTGCATCGAGGCACTGTTACAACGTTTGCCTAAACTAGTTCCGATGTTCCAGAATCCTCTCCCTGTTGGAGATGAGAGGGGGGTGGCGAGGGGGCTCGTTTTTTTTAGATGAACTGGTGGACGGTTTCGTCCTCGGGTGAGTCATTAATTTGGGGCAGGGAGGGGGGGGGGGGGGCTTTGTCCACGGAGCTCGCAGGAACTCTTGGTGAACTTTGACCCAGGCGATGGATGGAGAGAGGGCTCTGCTCGCTGATGCTACACAGGGGAGGGCATGTGTGTCGAGGAGAAGAATGCGAGATGGAACAGCCTCTCACACAGCTGAACATCTGGGGGAAAGGGCACGAGCTTGCGCTCCTCACTGGAGCGTACCGTGTTGGGTTAGTTGTTCCAGGAAACTCACTGTGGGCTACGACGGCGTTCATTTTGAACCCAGTAGCCCTTGTAGAGACTGTGCTGTATCACTGTCCTCTCTTTAACTAACCTCATCTTCAAGGGCACACATCCGTTTTCCTCAAGCCTCCATGAAATCCATACGCAGAGAAACGATTCAGCGACGTATTCGTTGTTGTAGCCTTGCACTGAGAAGCCTTCGTCTGCTCGTGTTCAGTCTCAGTCTCTGTCTCTGCACATAATTAACATCGTTGTCCGGGGGAGGTTTCTGGGAACGACCGCGGCGAGAATCTAATCACAGCCTCCCGTCTTCTCCCTCGCGAGGCGCTGACTCATCCCTCGTTCCCCCAGAAGCCCGCCGGGATTTCCCCCCCGGAAGGCCCGTCACATACCCCCAAATCTGTTCAGCGTTCCGCCTGGACGTTTTCCTTCCAAGGTCGAAACGCCGGGGAGAACCCTACAGAAACTTTACATTAGGACTTTGGAATTCCCAGCTGTCGCACGGAGAGGGGGAGGGAGGGGAGGTTCCCTTTCGATCCACAGCTTGCTGGTCATCTGGTTCTTCTCCTCCATACTGGCCAGCCTGTGCATTTTGTTCCCTGGCTGGTTGATCCCCAGTGCTGGAGACATGGCAAGTCCCTGCAGCGAGACGCACCGCAGCCCCGAGGTGGAGGTCCTTTGTGAGTACGTCGGCCTGCTTTATAGGAGAAGGCTGTTGAAGCTAGCGGCCGTTGCCGTGACGACTCCGCAACTGTTTTGCATTAAAGCCAATCAAAGGGCTGCATATCACAATGCGTGCTCTTCACTGTATGGGGAGAGCTTGGGGAGAGATTGGGGAGTCGTGCATCCCAAGGTGCTGTTATGAATGATTTCCTTTTTTTTTTTTTTTTTACTCCTCAACCTCGTTGTTACGGTAACCTGACGAGTTTTGCAGGGATGCACTGTTTGCCCTTTGCTGAAGTCATCTTTTTTCTTGGCGCTCATTCCACTCGTAGGTTGAGTTTAGGCACTGTGTCCCTGTATGAATGTTGGAAAGTATCTCTGGATACTATTTGATTCGGTGGACTTTAATAGACTTTGCAGAATGTCTGTGGAAGTCTGTGTGTGTCAGGTCTGCGTCTGCGGTCTTTCATTAGAGTTTAGCTCCATATGTTCTCTCTCTCCCTCTCCCTGTCTTTCAATGTCTCACTTTCAAGTACAGTGTACCCGTGTTAAGTAGCGCAGCTGCAAAAGCTTCAGCGGATTATATCCTAGGGGAAAGGACACCCTGGAAAAATATCTCTTCTCAAACAAACTTTCAGACCACAAATTCGGACAGTTTATCTTTGCGGTCATCACTCTAGCAAAGACCCTACTGGCCCATTTGTGATTGCAGAGAAGTGCAGATCGAAAAGCAAACATTGCCTGAGTTATTGTAACCTTGAAGGGACCAGGTCTGAGATGTGTCAGGAGGATAATAATACATCCTGCTACTTTGCTTTAGCTCACCCCCCCCCCCCCCCCCAAGGGAGTAGCTCTGCATAGATACCATCGTCTTTTCATCTCCATTTATCTGTGAAATATGGGAGAGAACCATGATACTGGCCAGGTGAATGGCTGTGGGCAGTAGGCTATCATCCATCCAAGGTTTTCAGATCTGTGCAGTCAAATGAGAGAAGGCGAGGATAGGAAACAAAAAAAATGTTGTTGGTCCTATCTGGTCACACATGGTGTCTTCATTTGCACCACAGGGGAACAGAGCACCCTCGGCGAAACACAAAACAGGAAGTCGCAGACAGACGTTTGTCTTCCCTGCAGATCTCAGATAGGCCCTTCCAGATGTTTCTGTCTCCCTCTTCCTCTGCCTTGTTTTTTTTGTGTTGTTTTTTTTTTTTCTTCATCCCTGCATCTCAGTGAGTCAACCTCTCTGCTGAGTCATCGAGGTGACCGCCTAATTAACTCCATATGCTCCAATCACTGTACGTGCATCTCACAATCAGCCCTGACCTCTGGTCCAATCAGAGAGCTCCCTTGGGGGGCAGAGTATTTGCTGGTTAGTCTCCAGTCGTCCGTTTGGCCCACACAGTGCAAACCAAAATGGCTCCCAGTTCCAGTGGGGAACAACACCAAGCTGTGATGACAAGCCAAACACAAAGCTCTGAAGCAACCAGAGCGACCGTTTACCGAGGAGCTGGGTAACTTCATATGTACGGCTGTGGCTACTGCTGATTCGTAGCTGCATGACAAAAGTCTGTGTACCTATTCTCATCTTGTTATGTTATGATGCTGAATCCAGATAAGGAAGGAAGTCAGTAGGTGATGACATCTCACCCCCGATGGTCGAGCTCTTCACAGAAATGGCCTGCTGAAATCTATGAGCAGCGAAGCTGGACCCAGATCCATTGCTAACACTGTAAACAGAGAGTGGAATACAGAAATATTTATGCAATTATTTTGTCACATTACTCACACGCATACAAGCTGCTGCCTGTGTTTTCTCCTACTTTAGCGACTATTGCTTGAGTAAAAGTTGAATTTAAAATGCAAGCATATCTTTGAAAATACATTCCGTCGTATGTGTCTATGGGCCTAACTGAATATATAACTGTGCCATGTTCGATGTATCCTTCTGAAGACATTATACTCTTTAGTATACATTTCAAGAGAGTCAAGAGATGGTCTGTTGTGTCTTCAGAAGCTGTTTTGGCTTGAGAACAAAAACTGTTCTCATCTCCTAACATGAGACAGCCAGGTGCACAAACTACATGAGACCAACACACACACTCATATACACACAAACCCATACTCGGAGACACGCTTCTAACACACACACACACACAGACACATTATGCAAAAACAAAACACTCTCTCAAACACACACATCCACACACAACTGAAACCCAGCCAAGAATTAGATTCAGCTCCAACTTGAACAGGAAGGAAGCATTTGTGCTGAATATTATGAAAACATCTCATGGGCCTCCTGCGAGCGAGCTAATGAGGAAAGAAGAAGACCTGCAAGCGGGGACCAGATAGGCTTCTCTTTCCATTCACTCGTGGCGAAAAACGTGGCACGCGTTTCAAATCCCACTCGTTGTCATAAATTGCTTTTTTAAAAGTTGTTTCCAATACTTGACGGTGAGTTTCTCTTGTCTGGAAGATTTGCGACAGTGACACATAAATGTCACCGACGGTTAGTTGATTTGCATCCGAGGGCAGTCACTGGAACGAGACAAACACACACAGGAAACGCAAACAGGATTCAATGCGTTCATAACACGTAAATTATAAAGAAAGCTGTGGGCTCATTTGTGGACGAGAGGGGAAGGTATTGGGGGCCATTAACTGGGACATATTCCTTTAGTCATGGGTGTGAATCAGCCATGAACATGATGGACGGAGACGCGCGTGTGTACGTGTGTGATAGGGAGAGGGCCCTTGAGGAGAGATGACCCACTGTCTTCCTGCTCCCCCCCCCCCCCGCTCCCTCGGCGCTCCCACCCCATCCCCCCCTCAGCCTGAGCACATACTCTGCCTCAAGCTGTGTGGGGAGAGTGGTGGGGGGGAGAGAGGGAGGAGGCAGAAGGACACACACACACATTCAACAACAATGAATGGCACACACACACAGGGAACATGGTTGAAGGTAACGCACACTCATATACGCGTGATGATTCACGTGGTCGTTATGAACCACATCATATTAATGTCTGTTTCACACACACACACACACACACGCACACGCACACACGCATGCTGCCTCTACAGCCCTCTCCTGCACACCGGGGATAGAGCCTGCCTGCATCCACAATGCTCTCCATTCACTTTCATCTGAATTAGGGGTGTGGAGCTTGCCTGCTGGCCGCCTGGCGGTCACATGACTGGGCGGGGGGCGGGGCCAGGCGGTAGCAGCACAGCCTTTCCAGCTGGAGCTGAGATCAGGGTGATTGAGAGAGGAGGAAGAGAGAGAGATAGGAAGAGAGAGAGAGAGAGAAGGATTGGGAAGGGCTGGGTGAGTAGTGTTCTTTGCCTTTCGATGCTTTCCATGTTCATTCAAGCTGGAGTTTTGCGTGTGTTTCTGTGTGTGTGTGTTTGTGTGTTTTGCTCTTGTAGCAGAGACGGTGGTGTAAGCTTTCACAGAGGGAGAGAGAGAGAGAGAGAGAGATAGGGGAAAGGGGGATGAGAGAATAGAGGAGAGGGAAAGTAGAGAAGGAGGGGTTTTGTTCTCTGACCGTGTGTGTGTGTGTGTGTCAAAGTTAGTTTGCCATGTGTGTCCTGTTTAGACAACACACTGTTGGAGGTGAGATGAGTTGTGAGCGAGTGTTTTTTCGACAAGAGGTTTTTGGAGAGCAACTTAATATGCAGTGCAGTGTTTTTTTTTTTCTCCCTTGCTCCATTGTGCTGTTTTTCAGTCCGGGAGACTTGGGGGGGCGGGGGACATTGCTCCCCCTCTTAACCCCCCCCCCTTCTCCACTCCTTTTCTCTCTCTTCTCCCCCTTTCTCTGTTTCTTTTGTGTTTTTGGCTCCACGCAGGGCTTGGGTGATCAATCTACTGAAACGGGGGAATGCTGACCAATCAGATTTAGCCCCTAATCAGTCCCCCCTGCCTCATGAAAGTCCCTTGTGCCTGTCTCTGGTTTTCTTTTGAATCCCCTCCCTCCATCTCCTACCCTCCATGTAACATCATGGATAGTTTGTGTCTGGCTTTGATCTATTCCAGTGGATTAGCATGTTGACCTAGCACAGTATTTGAACTTATTTCCTTTTGGCAATCACTTGCATCTTTTACCCCTGGTGGGTTTTCAGGCGAGTTCAAGGTGAGTTCAAACGTCATGCCATATTTTCTGCTTGACGCTTTCTTCCAAGGAGATGTGATGTGCCCCTCCCTAAAGACCCAGAATCCCTCTGGGTGAGGTCCATTGGGCCTCTAGATTGAATAAAGAGAACCCCATCCTTGCTGTGTCTACTCAACTGTTTAAATTACGTACAGAACTGTAAGCACCAGTTTGAAATACTGTGGCAGTCTGTCTTTTTTTTTTTTTTACAACTCCAAGCCCTTGGCCACACAGGTCTCCATTTTGAATTTCTGTGGCTTACGCATTGGACGTCTCAGTCACGTTCCACCAATGGCGTACCACGATTCCAGCCAGTGGAGTGATGCAGCAGAGCCCGGCAGTGTTCTGCTCCAGTTGCCGTCGTCACGGCGTATTATACGTCAGAGATGTCCTCATCTCCATGCCCTTGCCTGAGGGGGGGCACCAGCCACGCCAAGGAAAGATGCACACAGCTTCTCCACGTGCAGCTGTATAGTAGTGGACTGTGGACATGGGTGTAATTATTAGCGGGCTATTCAGTGTTTTCTACTCACCCCTTTTTTTTATAGTCAAGCTTGTGGTGCCCATAACGGTGCTTTTTAATGATCCACCTCAGCTTTACATGACAACAGAGGATACTCAGAGCCAGACAGCCATCGTTTACATTCAAGCTGCTAATGCTAATGTCAGGCTAATTAGCAAGTGAAGCCTCCACAAACCGACGCTTCTTAAAGAGGTCTCAGCCGTCGAGGGAGGGGTTGGTGGGCTTCTGATAAGGGCTAGGCCGTTCACAACAAATACCACGCTGAGTGTTTTACGCTCTCGGGCAGTAAAGCTAGGACCCAACCTGCCCAGGTGAGTAGCCTGAGGAGAGGAAGATTCCTCCAGAAAGGAAAGGTTCATGTATTTGCATCATACGGCTGAGCAACAAATAAATATATTTATGAAGGCAAACAACCTGAGACTGACACAAATGGCATACAGCATTCACTCATATTGGATCCGCGATTCTATTCTTATATTATGGGATGAAAAATCCTGATGTGTTCCCAGCATACGGAGTGTATACGCATGGTTGTAGTCCCCAGGAGTGTTTATCTGTACATTGAGAGCTGAGAGTCAACATAACAGCCCTTGGATCGAGAGGCTGTTTACAGTACTGTCTGTACGTAAAGGGAGGGTGTGTGTGGAGGAACGGCAAACGTGTCATTTCCTGGCAGAGGTGATTGTTGACGGCTTGCCAGCCAATGGGAGCCCTGTTGCGGCTTGTGCGTGCCGTATGCCAGCAACACAGGCTACGGCCGCATCCGTCATGCTGTCTTAACTGTGATGATGAAACACTGGGGAAAAACGATATCTTTACATTACATTGGATCGGTATTTCGAGAGAACTCGATCTAGTCATTGCTTTCCAATGGACGGGAAGTGGAACTGAGGCAGAAAGCAGAAGTGGAAGCAAGTCGGTTGAATGTTTTTTTTTTCTTCTTCTTCCCACGTCTCCAGGCTCTACTCACATTGCAAAGGATTGTTGATCTGGTTGATGTTTTATAGATGGGTTCCTTCAAGCATGCTGGCCCATGTATCTGTACAGGTTCACCTCAGGACAAAGTCAGGGATTGTTTAAATCCTGCTGTTACATAGTAGCACAAACCCCCGCTCATTAGCAGTAGCTATTAAATGAGATCATTTTGTTTCAGCTACAAGCTGGAGTCCTCTTTAAGAGTCATTTGACTTCGCTGGCTGGTTTTTGTGAGCCTGTCTGAACAGCTCAAATAAAAACATTTCCACACATTGAAATGTGTTGCAACCCAAAGAGATCTAATTGGAGGCACATGTTATGTGCAACTAATTGAGAAAAAACCCCACTTAATATCACTACCGTAACGTCTCAGCGCTGAGTCCCAACACTGAAATGGGTCCTAATGACAAACCGCGGTGTTCAGAGGGGCGCCACTCGGTGGAGAAAAAACAGCCAGCGCCTTCCCACTGGTGGTTGGGAGACTGAAGGTTTTTAACAGGCATCATTCACCCAAGGCCTTGTACCCAGTTCCCAATAGTACCGCTCCAGAACCACTTCTGTGGTTTGGTCCTCCGAATCTCCCTTCCTTCTTCCTCTAACCCTGTGGTCGATGGACCGACCACGGTGGAACTCGAACCGACTGGTTCTCACCAAAGGAACACAAAGGCACTCGTCACCACAACAAAAAGTTCCACAGTCGTTATGGGCCTCCTGCTTCTCTCTCATTATCTCCATCTCTCGCTGACATCTCCGACTCCCTCCCTCCCCTTCTCTGTGTTCCTGTATTGCTCTGTTTTTCCTGTTATTTCCCTCGCTCTGTCACTGTTCAGGTAGAGTTAGCATCCACGCATCTTTCCCCTCTCTCTCTTTCTCTTTCTTTCCCTCCCCCCATCTCTCTTTCGTCACCCCCCCTCTACCTCTCTCTTTATAACCACTATCTCTTCACTGTCTCTTCAGCCCACAGGGACAAGTCATTATCTGGGCCCTCCAGAAGTTTCCGTGTGGAAGGCTGTACTTTAACACCGGGCCGCGCCATCTGCTCAGTGCCTGGGAGGGCCAAGGGTCACATTCTGTGGAGTGTGTGTGTGTGTGTGTGTGTGTGTGTGTGTGGGGGGGGGGGGGAGGGGCTTGTGGTTAACCCCACTGAGTGATAGATGAAGTGGGCCAGTAGCATTCTTCACCTTCATCTGGAGCGTGCGCGTTTGTTGGCGCGCGAGTGAGAGTTGTCGGGTCTACCCGTCATCCAACTCACTGCATCGCCAGGACTGGCATCGTCGTTATGATAGAGGCGTGTGTCGGGCCTCTTTAATCAGCCAGGTCGTCCTGCTTTTCAAAGGATGGAGGGATGGAAGATTGAATGATTGAGGGAGAGGAATTTCCTCTTGGAGGTGCCTGACAGCCATGGCTCTAACCCCCCACATCCTGCTCCTCTGGGAACACCCAGAGTGCAGTGCCAGTTGACCAGTGAGATTTTGTGTTGGAAATTCTGCCTTAAGGAACGAGCCATGATAAAACTTCCAGCTTGCATTCGTGCCCATGCAGTGTCTGTTTGACCCCCCCTCCAGACAGCAGGCTTATGGATTGCCGGCATTAGGAGGAGGATTTGCTGTGTCATACAGTGTCCAAGCACAAGCTGGTTCTCTCATGCTTGCCTGTCTCTCTCTCTTTCTCTCTCTCTCTCTCTCTCCCCCACCCACCCTCCTTGCAACTCAACCCTCCATATATCTCTTCAGGACAGCGGCACACATAAAAATTAACGATCGCTTCCTCCTCCTCCGAGACGGCTGTCAAAGCAGCCATCTCCGGGAGGGAGGGAGGGAGGGAGGGAGGGAGGGAGGGAGGGAGGGAGGGAGGGAGGGAGGGAGGGAGGGAGGGAGGGAGGGAGGGAGGGAGGGAGGGAGGGAGGGAGGGAGGGAGGGAGGGAGGGAGGGAGGGAGGGAGGGAGGGAGGGAGGGAGGGAGGGAGGGAGGGAGGGAGGGAGGGAGGGAGGGAGGGAGGGAGGGAGGGAGGGAGGGAGGGAGGGAGGGAGGGAGGGAGGGAGTCCTGACAGTTCCGGGGCTGGGATATCGGGCCTAACCTCATGGGAACTGTGTCTTGAGAGCAGCCTGTGTTTTGAAGACGAGTCATGTCATGGTGTGTGACCAGAGGGCACACGTGAGGCTCTGGCCTCCCTGGACGTGTCCCCACGGCTCCTTCTGTCAGAACAACCGTCTATCGTTGTACCTTTTTGAGTCATGCGGTATAATTTCATCCTTTTTGTTTTGTACTCCTTCATAAGTATCGATACTGATCATACATTTTGCATAGTAAGTATAGTATCTTGTATAACATGACCTGTTGCCCTCCGCCAGAGGCATGTTTGAGTCGGAGAGGTTCCGAATTCTCGTCTTCCGAGAAAGAGTTCTGAAGTTCCAGTGCATATCCTTCTGCATCTCTCCCACTCTACAGCCATAATGAGCCAGCTTCATCAACCACAGGATTCAAACCACAAGGGCCATGAGGCATAATTACATGTTCGGTAGGGAATTAATTATCGTCAGGATCTCTTATTCCTCTTCGTCTTCTGTGGTATTCATCCGAATTCTGGTATTGTCAGACTACAGATTACAGTATTGTAAAACAGATTTTCCAAATATGCGTTTGCATCAAAGCTGCAAACAAAAGCCTGATGTTCAATAATATTATTCAAAAAAGGGAAATGGAGGTTGTGGTTGAAAGATTTGAAAGAAACAATGGTTTCATAATGTGTTTTAAATAAATTTCCCCCAAATTCCAGCGATACACGGTAAATTTGACCAGAACACAGAACGAGTACTATTTTAACAAAGTCAACATTGTCTCACACAGACCCACAAACGTGTGGCTTTCACCCTCTGATTGTTTTATTTGGGTCAGGATACGTCTTGTAGGATGTTATGAACGTCAGAAACACAAGGGCGGGAATTGTATCTGACTGGGTAGTAGGAAGGCTTCTGGTGGGCACATTCTTAGAAGTTAGAGAGAGGACAGGATGGAGGTTGTGCGGTGGTAGCTTACAGGAAGTCTCCCGTCCAACTGACGGTTATTTGCCTCAGACATCATGGGATCGGAGGCATGTTGTACTTTGCCAACTGTGCCTCCCCATGACGACAAGCTGAACAAGCTTTAGCTCGTCGCTAAAACGACTCGCGTGAAGGATCAGAAACACCAGAACCAGTGTCTGTTTGAAAGATGCGTGACTCACGTCTGTCGTCTGTTAGGCCACCACCGACAAACAGGAAACCAAGCGTTGACCGCAAAGCAAGGAAAACCCCATCGATCATACTCCACTTCTCTGGTACACCAACCCACCTGTTTCTATTTGAAACGATGATAGAAGCCACACTCCTGCTCTGATAGCAAACTCTCGTCTCCCAACTCTCTAAGAGCCCATAGTTCTATAAACATAAACCTGCAAGTGATGGGGTTAGTGTTGAGACCCAAACAGGGGCACCCTGCCGGTAATAGCTTCCAGCTTCCAGCCTCCACAACCACTTCCAAGTCAACAAACGGTTGCAACGTGCTCAACAAGAAACGTAGCCCCGTTTTCATTCTAAGAACCTGCTTCGACTCGTTTTAAATGGCTCATCTCTTTCCACCGTTGGCTGTTTTAGCTCTGCGTTCATATTCCAGCTTGCCATTGATTCAATCTGAGTGTTGGGAGCGTACAGTGGAAAACTCGTCACGGGTCGATTCCCAGGGATGTGCGCCTGTGTGGAGACAGTGGGTCTGAGGGAATGTGTTTGATAGGTTAATCCAGTCATCCAATCATGCGAACCGAAGACCTGAATGAACACTGTAACTTCATCTGCTTGGCTAAGCTCCAGATTTCTGCTTATCCAATCCTCCTTTTTTCATGCCAAGACAGGAATATCAGTAGTCAGTGGATATGAACATTGGACATAACAGCGGTATCTGTTTTGGTAACGGTGTTTGAGTGGGTTTGTTTTGGACGACAGACGAAATTAATCATTACCTGTTTTTTTTTGTGCTTGTGTCCTCTAAGGGGTTCAAACGAGGGGCGTTTAAGCACCTGTGTTTCTAGTCTGCTACAAGTCAAATTCTCCCTGTTCATTCGAATGAGCCGCTTCACCCATCAGTGTTTTGGCTCCACTGCGGTGCTATTTGGCCTGACTTTAGAACACAGCCTCACGTCCAATGAAGCTTGGCTAAAGGACAAAACCTAGGAACTATCGGATTAGCTGTGATGTATTGTAGATCAAGCCTGAATTAGCTGCGGCTCACTTTTAATCCAGTGGCTTGCATCCTCAGTGGAAAGGTCATTAGTACTCTCGTAATCGTCGACTGAATCTGTGACTCGTAAAAAGCGACCCCCCAAAAAAGCAGGGCCTTGCAAATTCTGACAGTGACATTTACACTGGCCTCAAATACCAAAGCTGTTTGTTTTGAGCTCTTAGGTGAAGACGAGGAACTGGAAATGTGTATTGAAGTTGGATTGATGGGGGGGGGGGGATAGAAAACGATTAAAACGATCAGAGCGGCACAATGAAAGATTTATGTTCAGTATTATGTGGAGAGAATTCCAACAGCAGACTGTTGGGCTGGGCAACGTCTGTGTGAAGCCAAAGCCATCTGCGCACCCGTGTGTGTGTATGTATGTGTGTGTGTGTGTGTGTGTGTGTGTGGGGGGGGGGGGGGGGAGTGTCTATTCTTAGAGAACAGAGACGTTACCCAGCAGATGGCATGGTGTTGGCATTGTCGCTGTGCCCTGTGGTAGGGATGCTGCAGCCATCCAATACATCTCTAGTATCTGCTGCTACCAACCTGCCGGTTGTGATCCTCCACCGTGTCCAAGTCAGTGACTCAGTGGATCCCTCTTCCTCCGTCTCACACACCCTGACCAGTAACCACAAAAGGAGTAGCCCGTGTCCAGCACACCCTCCTGATACTCAGGTGGCTGAGTGGTTAGGGAGTCGGGGAAAGGGTTCACGTTTCACATTAGATGGACTGTTTAATGCCAGAGTTTTAATGGCGGGCTAACTATTAGCATTAAGGAGCGCCTTGCGGATCTGGGGGGGGGGGACGCGAAAATAAAACCCAATACCCCCGTCTGTGACGTTTATTGATTGATGAATGGAGAATGGGAATTTCTTTCTTTGAATGTTCCCAGGAAGTTTTGGGGCCAAGCTGCTATGTGGTAGGTGTGCCTCAATCCATCATCCTAGGGAGCTGCATGCTGTAGGAAGGTGCGGTCCACCCTCTCCTCGCTTCCTATTCTCATCATGTATCGTCTCATTGTAACGGGAAAGAAAGGACATTCTGTTTGGAGATGGTTTTCTTTAGTTCAGCCAAGTCTGTAGGGAGACTGTTCATTTTAAACTTTTTGAGTGTTTGAGTGAGTGTGTGTGTGTGTGTGTGTGTTACTAGGAGTGGTCTCTCTTGGGACCAGAAATTACGACCCCCCCCCCCTCAATCCACTTAGCAATTTCTGCTAAAAGGTGGTTTTTGCCATTTTGCTGGAGTACTTTTCCCATACATGGTTTTTAAGGGATTCAGGAATTGGGGGTTTGTCTTGTGGGAAAACTGTACGTCTGAATCACAAAAGAAAAAAATTGAAATCACCGCTTTTTACTGCCTTGGAGTGTCAGTGTGTTTATGTGTGTCTGTGTGTCAGAGAGAGAACATGGAAAAAGACTGTGATGAACAGGAAATTCATAAACCAGTGAGAGTTCAGATCAACAGATGCATTCTTGGAACAGCAGAGGAAATGAGACGGAACATATAACGGTGTCAAAAAAGAGAGATAGACTGTTCAGTGTGTAATGCTCTTTTTGAGTTGAAATCATACTAGACTGTAACGCCTGTGTGGTGATTGACTGTTTTCCTCATTTGAAGTTAGTCAAAAGGAGCTTTTGGAGTCGGTCAACTGATAACGGAGTGTCTGTTCATAAATAAACTAGTTCAGGTGAGGGCCCTCTTAGCACACATGGTGTGCTGTCGACTAGCTTAGGCTTGTTGCCTAAGAGGTGTTTGAGACAGACGTGGATGTGTACTCGTTGCAGAAGAGTGTCAAAGAGGCAACAACTTCTGTCTCCTCCTACCACTGGAAGGGCTGGTGTTGTGTGTACTCGACTGAAGTTGTTAGTGTTGTGCGCCTGTCTCGGAGCATAGACACGCAGGGGAACCTCCCTAGCTTCTCTTCTTAGTTGGCTGGTCTCCTTCCTTGGCAGTTAGCCCAGAGCCGAATCCTCACTCTCCTCCCGAACCTGGACTGTTTTACCTCAGACTGTCTGCTTTTCTCTTCCCTACCTGCCCTCCACGTCTGTCTCGGGTGAGTTAAGAGTCGACGTGAAAAGCCCTCAACTTGCGCAAGGGTCCCTCTTTGCGATCTGAAACGTTGCGGGGGCTGTCGACGCCTCGCCCCTTCAGCCTCACAACGTGAGGGTCGGCGGCTGTTGAATTCCAGCCGGGTGGAATTCCAGCCACGCTAACTGTCTAAGTGGCTATTGTGAGACAGCTGTGACTGATTCAGGTTCAGATTTACACGGCTGTAGGCTGCAGATGTTTACACTTTTCTCTGTGTGATTTACTGGCGACGGCCATTACCCTGACATGCTGAGTTGTTTGGGGCCGTTTCCTGCAGTTTGAAGGATTTGGACTCATCCATTTGAGGGGGGGGGATTGAATGCTTTCAATGTCCTGTCGCCCCGGCTACAGATGAGCCGGTTCAAAGACGGAATGCTGAATCCTTTTATGTGGTCGTTTTCAGAAGACAGGTGAAGGTGTAGCTCTGTTCAGAAGTCTCACAACGTTTCACAACGGAAATGAAGCAGATGCGCTTCACACTTTTTTTTCACGGGGCGGAAGTGTGTCTGGTACACATGCGGTGCTAATCTGATGGTACCACAAGGCTCCTTCAGCTTGTTAGAGAAGAGGCTGAAGGTGTCTACTGCTGTCACATGTCTCAGTTTGCAAAATACTGACTGAAAATCTTTCCCCCTCCCTCCCCTCTTTCTACCTCTCTTTCCCCCTCTCTCTTTCCCCTCTCTCTCTGTGACATCAGGGTCAGAGGTCAACACAAGTCACAGCAACATGTCCGAGTCGACCAAGTCGCCCCACCTCCACCAGGCCGGCGCCCACCCGCCGCAGGGCAAAGGGGACAAGCATGCCGCCGATTTCAGCTACGTGGGCATCGACGCCATCCTGGAGCAGATGAGAAGGAAGGCCATGAAGCAGGGCTTTGAGCTCAACATCATGGTTGTGGGTGAGTGAGGCCACCTGAAGACACGCACACACCCACAGGAACTCCACCTGATTTGAGCGGCGATCATGCATGCCAGCATGCACGCTTGCACTCACGCACACGCACATTCTTCCTGCTGTGAGCGTGTGTCTCTCTGTGTGTGTGTGTCCAAGAAAATGGCAGCGACAGGCACACAAAACACCAAAGGTCTGTCTTGGCAGGCATGGAGGTTTTAGTGCTCTTCAGTCTCCTCCCAAGCCCCACGGGGGGGCCTCAGGTCTGGGGCCCCAGAGATGGGTAGACTGGCACGGCCTCCGCCGTAGATAAAAGGCCCCGGTAGCTGGAGGAAGAGAGGGAGAGAGAGAGAGATGGAAGAATAATGATGGCCATTACCCTGACATGCTAAAACAGACTTTTTTAGGGGGCGGGTGAAGAGCACACACTCTTCTGTGTGTGGAGAGAGGGAGAGAGCGTGTGCTGTTTTAAAAGGCACACATGGCCTTATGATGTAGTCCAACATGTGTAGGATGCAACCATCAATATCTCACCTTGTGTGTATACATTTGTGTATAAATGTGTGTGTGTGTGTGTGTGTGTGTGTGTGTGTCAATGGCGCCCCAGACGAGGGAAAGAATGTGAGGATCCTTACGCTCACACTCTGACAGACGCCACAAGGTGATCAAAGCTACTAAACACCACTAAGAGACCTCTGAGGAGGCCCTTCCGGAGGTTTCCTCTTCAGACGACGTCTCTCTGTGTGGCCGCAGCAGGATGGGAAAAAAATCCCGTCTGCTCGCGTTCAAGTGCGCACGGGTATCCGGGTATGAATGTCGCACAGGAGATGGCGACCAGGGATTTGGAGAACGTTCTGGAACGGGTAGCTTTACATGTCAACGACCCAGGCACGCAAAGTCAAATATCTGATACCAATCACTGCAAAACGGTTGGGTAAGACATCCGCTTAATAATCGGTCAAAACATTATTGAATAACGGTAATCCAGAGCATCGTCTGTCGTGATTTCTGATAGTCGCCTGTCACCTCTGAGTGTTCTCCCCGTCTTGGTTCTGCATCCAGACGTTCCTTGTCGTTCTTGGCAAACGCCTGAGCAGAACAGAACGATGTGCGACGTGCTCCCGCGTTCCGAGTTCTCACCCAGCAGACACCTGACCCTGCTCAGTACCACATGACACGACAAGACTGGTTTGCGAAATGACACACTCAAGCATGGACGTGTGTGTGAGAGTGTGCCAAACGTGCAACACAAGCGAATGCCAGGTTTAGAACAGAGAAATACTTTGTTGTGTCGTTGCTTCAGGAGTACAAGCGTTCTTAGGCTTGATTGTGAATGAAGGCCTTTTTTTTGTGCAAAACGAAGAATGCGTGTCATTGCTATCTTGACTCCCTGATCTGTATTTCTAGACAATCAGCCTTCTGGCACTTTCCCCACCACTCTAGGCCAGCATAGCCTTGTGTGAAAGCTTTGTCTGGTGAGAGAGTGTGTGCCAATGTGTGTGTGGTCGGTACATCTGCTACTCCCCACAGTGGGTTTGACCTCTACAGCTGGTTGTTGTTACACACTAGATCTATACACGAGGTCATGGTGTGTGTGTGTGTGTGTGTGATTCCAGAGTTGAAGCTACGCATCCCTCATTTGTCGAAACATCCAGCTACATTTTTGTACGGATGTTTTTTTTGTGTGTGCTTGTTCCTGGCTGCGTGTGTGTGTGTCCTTCTTACTAACTCCAGTCTCTCTCTCCTGAGCAGGGCAGAGCGGTCTGGGTAAATCCACCCTGGTCAACACCCTGTTCAAGTCCAAGGTTAGCCGCAAGTCTGTCCAGCCTGACCCTGAGGAAAGGATCCCCAAGACCATCGAGATCAAGTCCATCAGTCACGGTACACACACACACACACACACATACACACATACATATACTGATATACATCCATTTTTTGTTACGTGATGTGAGTCACAAGTATACCAAATAGACCTGTGTGCCTCACGACATTGAAAAAAACGTCCTTGATGTCATGTGTCTTAGCCCTTGTGTTTTGAGTTTAACCAGTCCAGCATGAAGTTAGAGTATTCATGATATCTTGTCGTCGCCCCCCCCCCCAGACATTGAGGAGAAAGGCGTGAGGATGAAACTGACAGTTATCGATACCCCCGGCTTCGGGGACCAGATCAACAACGAGAACTGGTGAGTCGTAGTTCTTTTCTGAAAGCGAAATGCCTTCCTTCTCGCCGGAGAACTCAATGTCCCATGTTCCCCCTTCACCCTCCTCAGCTGGCAGCCAATCATGAAGTTCATCAACGACCAGTATGAGCAGTACCTGCAGGAGGAGGTTAACATCAACAGGAAGAAGAGGATCCCTGACTCCAGAGTGCACTGCTGCATATACTTCATCCCACCTACAGGACACTGGTGGGCACACACACACATGCACTCTCACACACTCTGTCACACGCACTCTCAAACACACGCACTCTCACACACACGCACTCTCACACACACGCACTCTCACACGCACTCTCACACGCACTCTCTCACACACTCTCTCACACTCTCTCACACTCTCTCTCTCACACACTCTCTCACACACTCTCTCTCTATCTCTCTCTCACACACACTCGCACACAGGATAAGTAACATGAGAACATCCCTTGAGCTTTTGTCATATTATTGTTTGGGGCCGTCTGCACCTCATCCTCCCTCTCTCTCCCTCTGTCTCTATATATCTCTCTCGCTCTCGACCACATGTGGAAGTCATCCTGCCCACAGACACACAGAGGTATCTTTTGGGAGTCGGGTTTCACAAAAGCTCCATTCGCCCCCCGTAATGATGGAATTCACAGACATAGGACTGACAGGAGAAAGATAATGCAGAAGATAAGTACAGGTTACATACTAGTTTATGGCGTGGACTTGTCAACAGACAGCCGAGAATGTATTGTCAAGGTATCAGGCTGCAGGTGAGCCAGAGGATGAACACGCTGCTGACTGCAGCGACTGCAGCGCTTGTATGCAGCCAAAGTCATCAACAGTTGAAAGGAAATAGAGTAAAGACAAGTCGCAGCCTCGAGATTTTCTAGAAAAACCAACATGGTGTGTACTCCCAGGCGTTCCCTGTGCGTGGCTCCTCCGTTTGCAGTGTTCTGGAATCATCCGCTGGCGCTGAACACCCAGACGGAGGCTATGGGGTGACCTTGTTTTCTTAGTTGTCGTGACGCTAGCACAGACCCACGCTCCTAATTCGTCTGTTATGCCGACTGGGTTGGTCCTGCTGCTGTTGTTGTTGCTGCTGTGAATGACAGTCCTCTCTTTTTGTATTTTGCTCTGGTCTGCAGTTAGTTAGTGTCCTTATGTGCTCCCTGGGTGAGTGGAAAATACACACACACACCATCTGACCACATGTCTCAATCACGACTCCATCCTCTCCCCCCAACCAGTATCAGTAACAGTTGTCCACTTGAGTTGTTGTTCCCTGCAGTGTATTGGCTGAGTGGATGATGTGTGCGTGTGTGTGTGTTTGTGTGTGCTCCATCTCACTTTGACAGACCCTCTCATCATCTCCTCAAGTCGCCACAGCTGCAACTAGGGGCAGTGTGTGTGTGTGTGTGTGTGGGTACAGTCTATCTGGCAGCTGCACAGGCACTGCGACCAGCCCCAGACCCTCTGTCACACAAGGCAATCCAAGCCCTCTCTCTCTTCAACCCTTCAGATTAAAGCTCCTCTCCCTGCCAAGACCCTCTCCGTCCATCCCGAGCCCCACGTCCCCCCCCCCCCCCCCCCCCCGTCCAAACAGCCTCGGATGGTATCTCCCAGCACCTGTCCCCTCCGGGGCCCCGTTACTCGGTGCTGGCGATGACAGAGGGGCGAGGAAGTGGTATCTTCCGTCATGCCACCCAGACACAGGAAAGAAGGAAGTTGAAAGCGTTTGCTCACTTTGAGACAAGCTCTCTCACCCCGCAGCGCATACTACACAACATAAGCACACAAACACGTGCTTATGTATACTTCGCCACTGTACGGAGCGGACATTGATCTATCTACTTCCACATGACGTCTGGAAGCGTGAGGAAGACGGCAATGGCAAGCGTTTCATTTTCAGGGAACGTTCCATGCGCCCACGCTCCCAGAAGGAGAGTTTCTATCATGATGCAAAAGAAAAACTCTCAACTGTTGGTGCGTCCTTCTCCTTCTCTTCCCGGCCTCTGTCCTTTCTCTCACGGGCTCCTCGGGTTGAGGTTTGAACCCAGGTTCTGCAACCAATTATCCACACCCAGTGCCAAAGCCCCTTTCCTGCCCGAGTCCGTGTGTCTTCGCCATCTGGCTCCACAATGAAGAAATCACAAGCGGGGGAAATGATTGGACGCGCCGCTGAATATTCAGTAATATCGGTAGCCGCCTGAATAACAGTGGAGATATCGAGTTTTACAGTCAAAGGTTTGACTCTTCGAAAAGCCTGCCGAACTGTAATTTGAATTTTATTAGCGCTCGCTGGTATTTGACATGTCAGCAATTTGCTCCAAGGTTCTTTCAGTTAGTTTTGAGTGGTTTCAGATAATGGAACTCTACATAAAGAAGGAGGGGGGGGGGGTTCCGAGACTTAAGAGAAAGTGGGGAGGAGGAGAGCAGAGCGGTCTGCACAGTGAGCTCCCCCCCTACCATCTGACTTGGTAGCTCCCAGTTTGACCACAGAGCAGTTTTTAGAGAATCGGCCTCGACAGAGCAGCCCTCACTATAGACAGACAACCACCGCATGGGATTATTTAGCGTTTAAGTGCAAGGCTATGTCAGGGTAGTGGGTGTATGGTGTGTGTATGCGCGTATGCGCATGTGTCTGTGGATGCAATTTCACATGCCTGTGTCCTTGCCTATAGGTGTGAACCCATATGTGCATGTGGCTCAACATACATGAACACATGATACGTGTGTAATGCAAACTCGCGTGTGCAGTAGCGTGTACACAGTCACATTGCATAGATGATGTAGGCCAACAACGCACATAGAAAATACACACATGCATGCAAAAATGCACACGACAAATCCTGAGGGGAGGGGAAGATTGAGAGACAGAAAGACAAAGAGAGAGAGAGAGAGAGACAGAGAGACAGAGAGAGGAGGGGGTGATCTGTGCTCCATCTCTCTCTCCTACCTTTCCTTCCATCTATCGCTTTTAATGTGCAGACAGCATGAGCTACATAGCTCTGTGTATGCGGCAGGTTCATTCACCACATCCACCACGCTTTCTCTGATGTGTGTGTGTGTGTGTGTGTGTGTGTGTGTGTCAGGGGGCCCAGGCAGGCTGCTAGGCCACAGCTGCTCCAGGCCTTAGAGCCAGGGTCAGGGTTAGGGTTAGGCCCCAGCGTGGCAGGCTAATTGGAGGGCAGAGGAGGATCTGCTTGAACAACCACAGGCACTGCTTCCAGCCTCTCTCTCTGTCTCTCTCACTCTCTCTCTCTCTCTATCGCTGTCTCTCACTCTCTCTTTCTCACTCTCTCTTTCTCACTCTCTCTTTCTCACTCTCTCTCTCTCTCTCACTCATACAGAGGCGCACACACTCACACACACTCACAGGCACTCACAACCTAAAGTCATCATACCACATCTAAAAGGCAATGAAACAGTATTGCCCCCTGGTGGTGTCAAGCACCGTCCACATGGTCTAGAATGAACTGTCTGACTCCTTCATGGTTCAAATACTAAACTCTCTTCTTTCTCTCCATCTCTCTATCTCTTTGTCTCTCACTCACTCTCTCCATCTCTCTTTCTTTTTTCTCCTTCTCCCTCTCTCTCTCCCCCTCCATCTTTCTATGTATACCTATCTCTCTCCCTCCCCTCTCTCTCCCTCCTCCCCCAGTCTGAGGCCCCTGGATGTGGAGTTCATGAGGAGGCTCAGTAACGTGGTCAACATCGTTCCCGTCATCGCCAAGGCGGACACGCTCACCCTCGAGGAGAGAGACAGCTTCAAACAGACGGTAAGGATTGGTAGGTGTGTGAGTCGAGCTGCGCCCGGAGATGCCGTGTGTGTGTGTTCTCCGAACCGCAATCTTGTTGATTTTACTGCCTCTTGGGCTAAAGAGGCAAAAATAAGCAAGCAAAAGCCTAATTTTGGTTTCACCACCTCACAGCAGGGTAAATACACAGGCCAGGGAGAGGGTAGTGTCTCTCACACACATATACACACATATATATATACACACACACACACACACACAGAGGCTGGTGCTGTGAGAACCTGCCAGGCATCACAAACAGCCCTCCATCTGTATCAACTTCCTCACATGCCCAGTCTTGGAAGTCTGGAGGAACTCTGAACCTTCCCCCAAGTCATGTGCAGAACCAGAAAAGGGTAGTCTTTAAGTCTCCACATCTTTATCGTGGCACAGTATTTCCACTGTGTTCCGGCTTTCTTTAGAGTCGGTTGGCAGCCATATACTGTAGTTCTGCTCCACTGCCTGTGTGCCCTGCCGGTCTTTCATTACGACTGAATCACAGGGTACAGGAGAGACCACCTCCAGACAGGAAGCCACTCCAGGTCTCTCCTCTTTTGAGGTAAAATCGTAGACCTAAACATGCTTTCGATTTGGCCACAGTGCAGTCTCTTATGGTTGGTCTGGTCGACCTCTCCTTTGTAAGAGACTTGATGACCTTTTGAACCAGGTTCTTTTAAAAGCCCTGGCTTGATGCTGGCCGTTTTCAAGGTCGTTTGTTGTCTCTCCATGGCTGCATCATACAATGCTGG
>NC_140381.1:7537500-7580000 GCF_054491055.1 Hypomesus nipponensis | reverse complement strand
ACACACACTCACACACACACACTGTGAGGTCCAGTTTGACCCATCCTTGCTGGCTGATAGACCCAGTGTCATTCAGTTCACATTACACCCCCCCCCCCCCAAGAGGCAAACATTTCCAACTGTTACTCTATCTAGACTGTCGAAAAGCCAGCTTCACACCTTTAGGATATAGACCAGAGATTAGAGGTATAAACGATAACCCCCCCATGATGATGATGATGTGCCATAGTCTAACAGTATAACATAGATATGCCACTGTGTTCTACAGTTGGAACAGGAAATAGATGGTACAAAGAAAGTGTGGCACATTCCATGGTGTGGATTAGTAGAACTAGAATACCAGTCGTCGTTGGCCAGATGTACCTTGCGGCGTGCTGTGCGTCGCTGTGCAGATGAGGGCATGTTGGGGATGAGGGGTTCAAAGGGGTGGGTGGATTTCGACACATCTGCACTGTGTGATGTCACAGTGTGATGTCAAAGTGCGGAGTCGTTTTGGCGGCGCACGTGTCTCTTTTACCGTCGTATTTTCATAAAGTTTTCTACTTTAGATTTTTTTTTTCCTTACGTTCTCCGTGCCAAACCAACCTGTCTATACTTTCATGCAGCCGGGTGGTTGTTTCTGTGTGTCAGGCTCATTCGTTTGTGCTGTGCTTTTGACACGACTCATTTACTATTGTGCTGGTGTTAAGATATGATTGTGCTGGTGTTAAGATATGATTGTGCTGGTGTTTCTGATGAAGGTGGGATGGGTGTAGAACATGGTCGTGGTGCCATCCTACCCTCCTCTTGCTGTCCCCTGTGTACTTCCCAAATAAACGGTCCCTTCTGTTTTCAAGACACGCAAATACACACATTTGATTTATTATATTGTATTTGTGCATCCTGGTAGGAGCCCTCGTACATGGCATGCAATCCAATTTGAAGTGACCGAGATTTGTGAAGAATGCGCACTCTTGCTCCACCTGAAACCTGTTTTTAGTCCCATTGTGTTTTATGTCCATAGTGTCACCCCTGGTTCTGTGTTTTGGGCTCCTTGCGGTGACATGCAGTAGCCAGTGTTCATCTGCCTCAGACCTGCTCTCATAGGGTGCTTAGAGGACAGCCCCTAATATGCCTACCCTCTAAAAGTGTGCAAAAAAGAATTACTGTCCACCACCAGGTATCTCTACGATGTGAATATCTATCTGTAGCAGTAGGCTTACAAGTAGGAGAGTGTAGGTTTATCTAATCTTTTGTTTCTGTCAACTCCATGCACACCTGTGTACCTGACAAGTCGTAACGCCCTGATGAAACAGTTCCAAATAGCCAATCACCCATACAATTATTATATTCAGCGTAACATTCAATTTACATGTTTCCCAGAAGAGTATTCAGTGATCCTTTTGTTACCTAAAAGATATTATTCGTAATAGCCTATGTTTACTGTTGTATAGTTTTCGTGTATTTTGTTATTAGAATACGGTTTATCTTTGATATGCATATCTCAAAGAAATAAAGATTGATATTTTTATTGTTTACAGGTCTGTCTGTCTTGATTTCTAACAATGTATGGTCATGGTCAAGCTTTTAACAGATGATTTTCATTTGACTTTTCATGAGCTACATGCAGGTGATCTCCTTTTAACCAATCAGAGAAGCCCTCAATTTTGGCAATAACCGCACAAACAAGTGTTTGCTATGAATTAGATAATATTGGCGATTTGTTTGGGGCGATGGTTGGTAACTCCTGGAAATGCATTGGGGCTTAGTGCTACCTTGTTTTTCTGAAGTTTGCGTTAACAATAACACGAAACCAGATGTAATTATTAGGACAAGGTAAGCACCTAACGAAGCACAATGCGTTATCGCTGAAGAAGGGATATTCCCAACATTTATTTTTCTGACTGGGTAGCTTCGATTAGCCACGTTCATGTTAACTACACTGAAAGTCCACTCGACTATAACCTTAATCTTCTGGTTTGTGTTCAGTTTATTTATGCATACTTTGGTTATGAAAAGGACACGACATGTTGTTAGCTTTTCACGTCAAAGTAATTCAGTCTGCTTTTGATTTAGGCCAGAGTTAAGATCGTTTCCCAGTTTTGCATCCAACGGTGCAGTCACTCGGTACGACTGACTTGCAATCTCTCCATCTTACCTCCTTTCAGACAGTTTCTCACCTACCTCCTGCCCCTGCAAATTGACCCGTGAGGGCGCGTTATTGTCTGGTGAGGATCAGAAAGGTGAGTCTGGCTCTTTCAGTTCGCGACTGGCCATGGAGACTTGACTGGAATTGAACATCTCCTTGACTCCACAAGGACGACAGCCTTGCAGTCAAAAGGAGCACTAATAAATTACGTCTTAAGATGGAGAGAGGACTCAAGGATAAGCTGTGCAATTCTCACCCTACTCAACCTCGAGGTTAGAGGTCAATTGCTTTAACTTTGTTCACCTGTACTTCACCGTGCATTTATTAAGTAAAAATAGGATGACACAAACAGCCAAGCCCTCAGACAAAATTCCCCACTGAAATTCCTCCCCATTCCTTCACCCCTGCCCCACTCCCTTTGTTACATTTGTGGCCGCTTACAAACGTTCTGAACGCAACCCGGCAAGACCGTTAATTAGCTTGAGCCCATTGAGCTCCGAGGTCCATTATGTTGGCATGCAAATGCTTTTGTTTTGAGCCGTGTGACTGGGTCAGAGTCTTTCCACACCCCTTCCCCTGTGAGACCGCGAGCGTGGCAGGGGTTCGGTCTCAAAATGGCGCCCGCCTTCTTCTCTCACCTTTTTCCCCCGTGCCAGTCGGTCGCTTTGTTCCTCCTTCTCACCCTTTCCTCTGGCTTGCTTTCCCTACCCTTGTCTGCCGCCTGCAGATAAAGAGCAGCTCATTTCTCCATTTCCCTCCCTCCATCCCTCTCTCTCTCTCCAGGCAACATACCAACACCATATCCTTTGAGACGGTGTGTGAGAGAAAAAATTCACCGCTCAGATCCATGGCATAGCTAGCACTCGGTTCCCTTTCTCTCACCTCCCACTACCGCCCCCCCCCCCCTCAACTCCCCGCTCTTCCTCAATTACCTGCCAAAGAGAGCTTTTTGTTTCCTGTATGTAATTAAATTAAATCACTATTCAGTAGAACTTTTCAAGCACACACAGAGAGAGAAATCCCAATTGAGCAGTCACAGTGTTTTGTGTGTATGTGTGTAACTCCTGGGTCACAATTTACTTGTGTTTTCATAACCTTACCGTGAAACCCCCTTCCCACGGCACCGTTCGAAACCTCGTCAGTCAGAACGAGACCCGGGTGATGAAACAAACCCCACGCTGTTTCTAACTCGGTAGTGAGTTGCTACCGTTGCGCAGCAAAGCCCTTGGGACTTGTAGTCCACATGTCAGGGCGATGCCTTCGTGTCAGAGACCGGCGCTGTGTGTTAGTGCTAGTGACGGCTTTGACTCGGCACAGAGGGAGCTGGCATGCTGTGCCACTCTTGTGACGCTCCGGGTGGTCCGCATTAATTAGGCGCTCGCACACACACACACACACACACACAGTCAGACGGACTGGAGCTGCCGAAGAAGACGTCGACGCTCAGGAGTCTTCCTCGTTTTTGTTTTTGACGAGGGTGCATGCGGCCTGCCTCTGGTGTTCTCACGGGGCCGGGACTGACGGCGACAGCCGAGTTCTGTCAAAGCGGTTTGTTTATCGGAATGTTCTGGTAGTGCAAGGGGTCTGATGAAGAGAGAGACGAGCCCGACAGCAAACGATGTCGACATAGTTCACAGGAAAACAAGGAACCGCTCCCCAATCGTCGAGTCCCTCGGCGCTGTTTAGTCACTCCCCGAACCCATGCCAAGTTTTAACAGTGCTCTCAGGGGAACAGTAGACCGCCCCCCTCCCCGCTGCACCATATTGCTTGACAGTGGCATGGTGCCACGGTCCCCCTGGCACGGAGACGCTTACCTCACGCTCAGACGAGACCCCCCCCCTGGAGGGTCACCAGGCGTCACTCGGTCTGCAGGAGATCACTGGTCGGGGAGTTGTGGTGTATGGAGGGGAGACCGAGTGCACACAGGAGCCCTATCAGAATGGAAAGAGTTGTAGGGGGGGAGGGAGGGAGGGAGGGAGGGAGGGAGGGAGGGAGGGAGGGGGCTGTGTGCTGTGTGTGTTGGCTGTGTGGTTACCGGGCAGACTTGGTCCTGCTCCAGCTCTAGTGTTGCCCTGCTAGTCTGCCGCTCTGTCTCACAACTCAGACACCGTCAGTCTCATCCTCAGGATCTCCAGAGGTATGGACTCTCTCTCTCACACACACACACACACACACACACACAGCTGAAGTCAGAAACCCCTCAGTCGTGTTCTCAGACTGCTCCTCCATTCCCGTCTGCGAGTAAAGACGAGCCGAGCCCAAAACAAAAGATCGCCAACCCCGCGCTGCTGCCCCCCCCTCCTCACACCCCTCCTGTCTGCCCCGCCGCGCAACCAATCAACGCAAGGTAATTTGTCGCTAATTAATTGCGGTTTGTTGATGGCTTTCGCATACGATCAAAGCTCTGCATGGTTGTTTTGGTTCGTTTTTTTTTTTTTTGTGGGGGGGGAGATTTTTGTGTGTTGTGTTGGTCGTTTCGCTGATCGCAAATTGGCACTTTTGGAGAATCGCGGCGTCGTCATCCCTCCCCTTCCCACCTCCCCCCGTGTGTGAAGTGGGCGTCCAGACGCCACCCCCCTCTCCCCACGCTGTCCCCCCGCAATGCGGCCCCCCGTCGCCCCCTCGCGCTGCCCCCTCGCGCTGCCCGCCACGCCCCACAGCCCCAGAGCCCCAGAGCCCGCCCGCCAGCCTCCGAAAAAACAAACGCGGCGGCGCTCTAGCTCCACCCTGTCGTTTGTCGACGTACGTTAACGGCGTCTCGTCCATCTGTTTCGTTTGTTTCCTTCTCCCTCCCCTCCCCACCCCTCCCTTCCCCGTTTCCATCCATGTTCCGCACAGCCCCCGCCCCCCAGTTCCCACGTCACCCCCCCCTCCCCCCCCCCTGTTTTCCTTGGCTCCCGGCCAGCCATGGCGTGGCAGAGTGGGGGGAGGGGCCGGCGCCCTGCCCTCCCCGTATGCAAATTGCCCCCCTCGTTTTGGGTTTGATTAAAAGACAGCTGCATGTTTGATTAAACTCATCGACGGCGGCGTAGGAGGACGGAGGAGATGAGGAGGCGTCGGTTCCCTCGGTCGCCAGGCTGGGAGAGGAGGACAAAAGGACTACCCAGGGACTCCTTTGGTGGCTAATGGTCTGGACGGGCTTATTTAGGTTGGCGTCGGAGTGCGGTGGCACTCGTGAGGTGACGTCAGTGTGATCACGGGAAGGAACCGTCGGGTGAAAACACACAAAGATGTTCCAAGCACAAGCACCGGGGGCGAAGCCAGCCGCTCTTGTTAACACCAGCGGGCCGGCCGACCCCCCCCCCCCCAAAAAAAATAAAGGCGACATTATTGAGTCAGACAATCCATCTCCAGTCTCGGAAGCGAGACACGGTGGAGGAAGTGAAGGAGTCTGGTCTCAGATCAGGTATTCACCTGACAGGGGAGGTTGTCCTTCTGGGTCCTGTGCCCCACGTCCTTCACGACCGTCCCCAGTGCTGTCCCAGAGGGCTGGAGGAGGGTGGTGGAGGAGGAGAAGGTTCCCTCTGGGGGGAAGGTAGAGTGATGTATGGGTGGGTGTGCCCACTAGGAGGGCGGGGAGGGGGCGGGGGGGGGGGGCGCCGTTGGCATCCAGCCAAATCAACTAGAATCTGCGGGGGGGGGGGGGGGGGGTGAAGGATGGAGGGGGGGGGGGGCTCTGCATAACCAATCAGAAACAATAGACGGAGACGGGAGAGAGGGAAGAAAAGGCGCAGGAGAAAGAGGGCGTAGAGGGGGTGTCACCCAGACGTGGTGTGTTGATAGAGAGTGTGTGTGTGTGTGTGTGTGTGCCGCAAGGAAGTGGGCAGGTGCAAGGGATGGCTAGACCGGCCCCACAAAGTCAAGGACACACACAGGAGAACAGATTGAACATCATGCCGACAAACTAGGCTGCCCCGTGCTTACATGCAGGGGGGGGGGGTGAGGGTGGGGACACACACACAGTCAGCCTCCGTTAATAACCAGAAGCAATCACAGTCCATTCTTATTCACACTGCAGGGGAGCCCATACGAGGCTGTTCTATACGCGTTACATAGGTGTCAGTGCTGCATGCTATACACTGCTTTTTTTTCTTCTTCCCCATATTGGCACGCCTGGCACCCTACAGCTCGTGCTCTAGCCTGGGGTTACAGGATTAGAGAACGCTCGCCTTCCGTCCCGCTTCAAACGCGAGTATTTCCCGTGTCACGCAGATAGCCAATCACCAGGCTCGACGGCCCCCCAGTCACGTCGCCATGCTCGCGGCTTCCTCTGACGGCTGAATCGACACACTAGCCTGCAGGCGGCTGCCGTGAGGAAGGGGACGTGGGCACCGTATGGGGGGGAAAGCTAGGACGATCCTTGACTGACAGGGGCTCCCCAAAAATTGAAAAACTAATAAAAATCAACAACAACAAAAAAATAATGGGGCCCAAAATTCCTGGCGGCGCCCCTGCCAGCCAGGGCCTGCCTGTCTCAGTGTGAGTTGGGAATGTTCTGGAAGCAAAGGGGTTCTCCGTGGACGTTTTCGGTGTTGGTTGGTGGTTAGAGGGAGCCGTGTGTTAACGGCAAGGCCTCGGGAGAGGGAACCAGAGTGGATGAGCTGTGTGTCTGAGCCCTGCGTGAGGGGGACTGAGCGTGGGGCTGGTGTGCGTCAGTGCTGGCCGCCGCCACACTGCCCCCTGGTGGATCTTTTGGGGACGTCCGTTTGTCTGCAGGGGCCGAAAGCAAATTCCTCTTGGAGTTTGCGACACTAATGCACATCCTGATCCACGACGCCCCTTCGCTCCCTCTTCACCCCCGTCCTCCTCCTCCATCACTCTCATGTTATCAATTCAGGGTTTTCTCTGGGAAAATGTAAGCTAAGCTCACCTTATTTACATTTATATGATCAGATTTTCTTTGCGTATGGATGGTATGCAAATTTGCCCTTTTCCCAGGGTTTGGCACTGAGTGCTCAGATGTGTTGCCGAGGAGAAAAAATAAATAATAATAACGTTGCCCTCCAGGAGGAAACAGACTCAAGTTAGGATTTCTGGACCTCATGAATTCGGTAATGATACATTTTGTTTACTCTAACCCCTGAAAGCCTTATGGTTATATTTGAGCCACAGCCTAACTCAAGATAGACATTTCAAGTGTGAATCAATCTCTCTATGGCTGTGTGTGTGTGTGTGTGTGTGTGTGTGTGTCTGTGTATAGGTGTGTTTTTGTTGCTGCCCTTAGGTGCCCCTAATATCCTTTTTCATTTTCCCTCCAATGGTCTCCAAATTCAGTCGCAAGGGTTTTGTGAAAAGTAGCGACCGCTGCGTTCACCCGCTCACATGGCACCTGTCTAAACCCCCCCCCCGTCTCAACCCCTCCCCCCCCCCCTGTCTCAACCCCCCCCCCTCATCTCAACCCCCCCCCCCTCGTCGGGAGAGGTAGAAGAATGAAAGAAAAACCCGAGAGCTGGCCTGATGAATCCAGTCAGCCTGAGTTGATTTGAAATGCCTCAGCGCCCGCACGTGTGTGTGTGTGTGTATGTATTTGTATGCACCCGTGTGTGTATATGTGTGTGTGCCTCTGTGCACCCGTGTGTGTGTGTGCACCCGGGTGTGTATGACTGGTCTGCTCAAGCACTACTCCCCCGACCCCATTGTGAAACGAACGGCCGGGCATTGATTTCGGGGAGAGTGAGTGTGTGTGTGTGTGTGTGTGTGTGTGTGTCTGGTTGGTGCAGTGGGACTAGCACTCCAGCAAATTGCTTTCTGCCAGCATATTGCCAACGCCACTCTTTATTCCTGAGGACGAGAAGGAACGTCTCGGACACATCCAGACCCAGACCCAGGCCCTAGCTTGGGGCTCATCCAGCCCCAGCCCCAGGCCCCAGCTTTGGGCTCATCCAGCCCCAGACCCAGGCCCCAGCTTTGGGCTCATCCAGCCCCAGACCCAGGCCCCAGCTTGGGGCTCATCCAGACCCAGACCCAGGCCCCAGCTTTGGGCTCATCCAGACCCAGACCCAGGCCCCAGCTTTGGGCTAATCCAGCCCCAGCCCCAGGCCCCTGCTTGGGCCTCCGGGCTCCAGCCCTGCCTGGATCTCTCCCGCCCCTGCCTGATGAAATGCTGATGCCGAATATATAACCGACACTCCAAGCGAAACCTAATAATATAATCAGGTAATAAGAAATTAATTTTCTCCCTGGCTGCACTTTGACTGGGGTGTTGATACAAGGGGGACGGAGTCATGGCGAAGGGATTGCAGCCTCTCTCTCTCTCCGCCTCCCTCGCTCTCTCATTTCTTTCTCTCCACCTATGGCTCCAGAGACACGCTCCAGTGCCTTGCAGCCTCCCAACATACTTTCACACCCCCGTACGTCTGTCACCAACCGTCCCTCCCTCCCTCCCCCAGCCCCCCCTCTTCCTCCGCTAGACACCCCTCCCTCCCTTCCCCTCTCCACCAGCCCCTCCCTCCACCTCCCCCCCCTCTTCCTCCGCTAGACACCCCTCCCTCCCTCCACCTCTCCACTAGCCCCTCCCTCCACCTCTCCCAGCCCCCCCTCTCTTTCTCTGCCACACACCCCCTTCCTATCTCCATCCCTCCATTACCCCCCCCACCCCTCCCTCCGCACCTGCTCCCTCCACTCTCTGTCCTACATACCCGACAGTCCTCCCCCTCTCATCTAGCCCCGCCCCCTCCGCCCCTCATCCGTTCTCCCTCACCCTCTGTCGTCCATCAGACTGGTGTCGCTGCCCGCCGACCTGGAGGTCGTCATGTTCTGTGTTTGACCCGGTCACCACAGAAACAAGGCGGCGTCTTTTGAACTCCGCCCGTGAAACCCGGTGACCTAATAACTGTGATGCGGTTTGCCCCCCCCCCTCTCTCTCTCTCTCTCTCTCTCTCTCTCTCTCTGTCTCTCTGTCTCTGTCCCTCTACCTTGGCAGAGTTCATTAGGAAGCAGGGGTCCATTGGTGTCAGAGCAGTGCTGTTTTATTGGTCCTCCTCTTTCGGCCCCCGGCCTCCAAGAGGGAGCCATCAATAAAGCCCCCCCATGCCCCCCCCCCCCCCCCCCAAACCACACACACACACACAAACCCTGTGCCAGTGTGTTTTACCTCCTCTGCTACCGCCATGGCACACTCATCCGTCTCCCTTGTTTCCCACCCCCCCTCTCGCCCCCCCCTCTCCCCCCCCCCTCTCGCCTCCCCCACCGCTGCCCCACCTGAGCGCATTTGTCATCCGCCCCTCTGCTTTATGAGGCTCGGCCGCCCGCCGCTGATGGAAAACGCGCCGGCAATATGCAAAAACGCAAAAAAAAGGTAAACGCGAGTTGCCTCGGCAACGGCAGCCGAGGTTATTTCCGAGCGCTGATGGAAATCAATGTCATGTGCCAGGCTCCTTTCGTCCTCGGGAAAATTAGAAAAGGGGGTGGGGGGGGGGCAGCGAGACAGAGAGAGAGAGAGAGAGAGTGTGGTAAGAGCGTGGAGGAGGAGGAGGAGGAGGAGAAGGAGGAGGGAGGGCTCTAAGGACAAAGAAAAATGAGGTGGAGGAAATACAAATCTGGTTTCCTCCTCCCTCCCTAAACCTGAAGGGCTCTTGACTTTTTCTTCAAAGGAGTTCAAGGCACCCTGCCCTTTCATTAGGACTCTGCTCTCCCTCCATCTTGGTTTTTATGTGTGTGTGGATCTTCTCTCCTTCTTGTCCATCGTCAGCAGTCGGCAGTGATGTGCTGTCTTCCGTCCATCTTATTTGCTTATGCCCAAAGAGATAAACAGACCCTGCAGGAAGCAGGAAGGTATCACAAGACGATATAAGCGTCTATGGGAAGGGAAAGGGGGAGGGAGGAGGGAACACAATTTGGCTCGTTGTCTGACTAATCTGCCCTGTGATACCAGGCAGGCTTCCCCCACGGCGACAACAACCCCATTGGTCCGAAGGTTCGGACCGGAGCATTGCAGCCTCTGAAGCGAGTGTGACTCGGTGTCTGGATGGCGTGTCACTGGCTGCGTCCTCGGTCCCTGTAGTGCTCCCCTCACATGGAACCAGGCCAAATGTGTCTCGCCCTCCTCTGGAGGAAATCAGTGCATTTCTTTACCTTAGACCTCGGTAACCGTCTGACGTTGTATGTGTGTGTGTGTGTGTGTGAGAGACAACCACCAAACCGGGGTGGAATAGCTGGCCCATGCCGTGGCCTCGTGGCCTCGTCATTTGCATACTTAACACGGCGTTCACAGTCCGGTTGACACATTTACAACCCGCCACTTACCCCATTACTGGATGTCCCCAGTGGCGGCCATGTTTGCTGTGTCTGCACTCTCTCTCACTCTGGGCTTGCTTCCCTCTGTGTGGCGTGCGATTGGGGCGCGTGCGGCACATCCCAAGGAGAGTCCCATTGAGGCATTCCCGCGAATAACGGACGAAAAACACAATTGGTGTTAATCTTTTCCGCCGCTGTTGTTTATTTGAAGTAGCGTGCACACGTGGGGATATTTCCTCCCCCTGTATTAACACATCGCTTGTGCGAAGGCTGGAATGAGTTGGTTCTGCCGTCTGTAGCAGATGGCAGAACGCCTACAGATGCGCACTCTCTCTCTCTCACACACACACACCCACACACACACATACACACCCACACCCATACACACACCCACACACACACACACACATACACACCCACACCCTGCAGGTATTTGGAGGAGCATTAATAAGTATTAATGATTTGCCATTAAAGGTTTAATTTGGGCTGCCTCTTTTGCTCTCGCTGTTTCATTTGAGTCTTAAATAAACTCCCTGCAGCTTTACTACTGCTTCCCCCCCTCGCTCCCCCTTCCCTCCTCCCCTCGCTCCCCCCCCCCCTTCGCTCCTCCCCTCGCTCCCCCCCCCCCCCAGTTTATCCCTGACCCTCTGCTTTGGGAGGCAAACAGAACCATTTGTATGTAGCCAACACCTGCAGGCGCCGAATAAGAACTGTATCACCGAACCCGTACGGGTGCAACTCCCAAGTCAACCGCCCCCCCCCCCCCCCCCACCACCACCCACAGCCCAGGGCCTGGCAGGCTCTGTCTCCAAGACACCGTGGCACCCGGCTCCTCCTGGAACTGTTGGATCTCGCTGGCCGTCCGTACTCCCCATCCGATAGTCCCCGCTTCTTTTTTCGGTCTCGGTGCTGAAGTTCCATCTGTCGCGCTCCACGTCATCGGATGACTGGGGTCTGTTACAGTTGGAGAATCACCACCAACACACACACACACGCAGCTGCGCAGTTGATCGTTCATCGTAACCAGGCTCAGACAAATGAGCTGGAATGCTGATTAGGTTGGCTCAAGTTGGCTCCGCTTCTTCAACAAATCATTTGGATTGTTGCCACGTATGGCGCCTGTGGGCAGGAGGCATCGAACGAATGTCGTTCCTGCTTCTGTCCGTGTTTGTCTCCCTGTATTTGTGCTCCTAGTTTGTGAGGGCTTTGAAGTGCATGCATGCTTTTTTTTTTACTGACGGTGAAGAGCCTTGCTCACCTTTACTTCTCCTTTGAAACCCCTCTGAGGCAGGAACGCCCTTGAACCACGTTCGCTCTCTGTCGCCCCGTGTCAGATTCCTCCCGGAGAACCATCGTAAGCCATCTTTTCAGCGATTCCATCGACCTCGTCTCGGGTCCAAGCGCAAGGAAGGAAAGAAGAAAGGGAGGATTGCATGAAGGGAGAACAGGATGAACGAGCGGAAGAGGGGAGCAAGCGGGCACGCCAAACACTGTGGCTCGCGCACGCGCGGAGTGATGACCGGAAACTTCCGTCTGTTTAACGCTCTCGGACAGGCTGTGCTTCCAGGCCCACGCCGGCGAGCCCACACTCCCCGACGCACCCTGGCCTCCTCACGGGAGAATGGCCGATGAAACAGAAGGGGAGGGTAACTCCAAGACATAAGGGGAGATATTCAAAGAGATGGGGAGGGAATTTGGGGGGGGGCTAAACGTGAGAGAGAGAAAGGGAGAGCTCCAGTGTTGTGGGCCCCCTGACAGAGTGCCGCTCTGTGCTCAGCCAGTTCATCGCTGTCATTCCTTACATCTTTTGACATTTTCAATTATGTCTTTCACACATGGCTGGCCCCCTGCTTTCTCTCTCCATCTCTCTCTCTCTCTCTCTCTCTCTCTCTCTCTCTCTCTCTCTCTCTCTCTCTCTCTCTCACCCACACACTCTCCATCTCTCTGTCTCTCTTTCTGTCTCTGTCTCTCTCTCACTCACTCACTCTCTGTCTCTTTCTCTCTCTCTCCCCTCGCGCCTCTGCCTTCCCTTCACCTCAATTCCATTTCCTTTTTAACTCGGTGCCCCCCCCCACACTCCACCAAGCGCTCCACTCGCCTTGTTTGTGTGCCAGGCCCTTTTGATATGTGGGGGGTCAGATAGCCAGGGGATCCCATTACTCCAGTGCCCCGTGGCTAGGCGGCCGATGGATGAAGTGGAGAAGAAGGAGGGAGGGGGGGAGGGACAGGGAGGGACCCAATTGATGGGGAGAGATATCAGGTAAGGGGGGGGGGGAGGTAGCGAAGGAGGAGAGAAGGGGGGGGGGAGGGTGTTGTCAGATATGTCAAGGACTCCCGCTGAATTTATTTAGCGCTCCTGTTAGGGAGAGAGCGTGGGGGGGCGGGGACAGAATTCTTCTGTAATATTTCTACTGCAGAAGAAAAAGCCTTTTGCAGAGAGGTGTGGTTGAACCGTGTGAGGAAAAGTACCGCGCTCTATCTTGTGTTCTTGTGTTTGTTTGTTCGACTGAATCTCCCAGCAGCATTCAGCATGTTCAGCAGAGTTCAGCAGGATTCAAAGTCTCAGTCCATCCGTTGACGTCATCTGGCCGCAGGTTAACTCTCTCGGGATTGGCTGCCTGATGAACTGATACGATTCATTGATTTGGTGTTGGCCGATTGTTTACGCCCTTTCCTCAGATGTCTTGGAACTGCCCTTGCCGCAGCGAATCGAGGGATTCCCTCCTCTGGCTCGACTTATGTCATCGGGGAAGGTTGTAATGACCTCAGCATAATCGGCGCCATTATGAAACAGGCTCCTGCTCCATCACCCACTCCATCATCCTCACCATGCCCACTCAGGCCTGTGGCTCAGGGCATGACTCCTGTGGTCTCCCCTCACACCTCCATGGCTTCACTCTCCGCCTTCCAGCGGCGGGCCGGAGATTACCCATGAAGCCGAGGACCATTTAGCAACGTGCCAGGCCGAGTGAGGAGAACAAGCGGGTTGCTTATTTGCCAAATTTGGCAACCCAGGCCACGCTCGCCAAACCAAGGGGTCAGTTAAAGGGGGGGTTGAAGGCCGGGGTTCTTGTTTGCTGTCAGGTTCCCGATTGGGGTGGGTTGCCAGGTTTGCTGTTTTCAACCCCCCACCCCACTTTGCGGGTCTGAACCCTGGCCTTTCAGGAGGAGATCTCTCTTTCAAGTCGTGGACGGGGGGGGAGGGGTCGGAGGGGGGTGGACGGGGGGGAGGGGTCGGAGGGGGGTGGACGGGGGGGAGGGGTCGGAGGGGGGTGGACGGGGGGAGGGGTCGGAGGGGGGTGGACGGGGGGGAGGGGTCGGAGGGGGGTGGACGGGGGGAGGGGTCGGAGGGGGGTGGACGGGGGGGAGGGGTCGGAGGGGGGTGGACGGGGGGGAGGGGTCGGAGGGGGGTGGACGGGGGCTTCGCTGGTGCAAGCTGAACAAGAGAGATGGGGGGAGTCATCGTCAAGGGCTGATTAACGAGCTTTTAATTTAATCAGCGATAGCCATCTCGGCGGGCTCTCCGCGTGGCCCTGTAGAAGCGTATTATTTTTAACAAGTCTGTGATCTCTCCTTCCGTTCTTTTCTCTCTCTCTTCCCCCCTGCCCCCCTCCTCTCCTCCTCTTTTCTTCGGGTCCTTATCAGTGTCAGAGGCAGGACTGTGAATGGAAGGGCAGTGATTAATGGAGATTTAAGACCTGTGGAGGATGTCTACTCACTCACTCTCTGTCTCTCTCTCTCTTTCTGTTTCTCTCTCTCTCTTCTTCTTTAAATGTAGTATTGCCCTCCCCATCTCTCTGTCAATGAAATTCTGACTGCTGCGGACGGTGTTTCAGTCTGGGCTGCTGCCGTCGTCAGGAAATTACAACAGAGCCAATTACAGTGATGAGAGTTATAAAGATAGGAGAGGATACTTATCTTACATGGTCAGATTCCTGCGTGTGTGCATGACTGTGTGCTTGGTTGTGTGTGTGCGTGAGAGAGAAAGTCGCCGAATCCGCCAGTCTGTTTTCGCGTGTGCTTCCAACCCCCTCCTCTGGGAAGAAAAAAAAAAACAACCCCAAAAACAACACTGCAGGAATAGGAAGAGAATGTTTTTGTCCAGAAGTTTGGTGAGAGACTAACTCCACTCTCCCCCGCGGTGGTTCAGTATCAAAGGACAGATGAGCCCCCCCCCCCCCCCCCCCCAGGCCTCCCTCAACTCTAAACCCCCCCCCCCAAAGAAATGGCCACCCTGCATGTCCCTGCTCAGCAGTAGAGGTCGTTCATTCTCTGGTAATTAGAAACGATGACACGAAAAAAAGCTTTGCGGCAAGTCCGAGACGTCTGAAGCAGAGCAGAGGAAAAGCTTTTAATTCTACTTCAGATCTCGAAGTGGATACACCCTTTATCTTAACCGTGAATAGCGGTGAGTACTGGGAGGTAGAAAATGACTCACCCACCCCCCTCGCTTATCACTCTCAAAGGATTCGGCCCCCCTAGATTGCCCCAACCCCACCCCCCCTCCAGATTGACACATTGCCTATTTAACATACAGAAGAGAAAGTGCTTTCAGTCAGGGTGACAGTGCACATGCGAGTGTGCGTATGGGCGAGCGAGCGAGGGGTTGTCATTTCAGCTCCAGTTTTTGGTGTGCGGCCGTGCGCGTGGAGGGGGCTTGGGGTGGGTGGGGGGGGGGACATGGGTGCTCCTCTCCTCTCTCAAAGAGAGGTATTGCCTCCCTTATTGCCGTTGAAAAGGCCCATCAGTGCCAGGCTGTGCTGATGTATGTCTCCCCCCCCCCGCCCCTCCTCTACCTCCAGCTCCTTCCATTAGGTTTACAATATCCCCCCATTGTTCACACGCGTGTTATCGTCTGATCCCAGACCTGACGGAGGGACCCGGAGCAGACAATCAAACAGAGAGGAGGGGGGGGGAGGGGGGAGGGGGAGAATGGAGGAGAGTGGGGGGGTTGGGGAGGAGGAGGAGGGGATGGAGGGAGGGAGGGGGAGAATGGGGGGAGGAGGAGGAGGAGGGGATGGAGGGGGTGAGGACGTGAGGGGGGGGGGGAGGGGGGAGGGGGGAGGGAGAGGAGGGGATGGAGGGAGGGAGGAAGGAGGAGAATGGGGGGAGGAGGGAGGAGGAGGAGGGGATGGAGGAAGGGGGGGGAGGGAGGGAGGGGGAGGACGTGAGGAGGGGGGAGGAGGGAGGGAGGGGGAGGACGTGAGGATGATGAGGAGGAGGACGTGAGGATGATGAGGAGGAGGACGTGAGGATGATGAGGAGGAGGACGTGAGGAGGAGGTAGCCCGAGGAGAGATGTCCATCTATAGCAGGGTTTATTGCCTCCGCAAGAAAAAGGCGGAGGATGATGAGTGTGTCAATGTGCAACGGCTCGTCTTCCGAGATATGGGCCAGAGTGGTCGAGGTCCATTTGGACGTGACGTTTATTGCTGCGGGGAGGTGTGTTATGTAGGCAAGGTGGTGCAGGTTGGCTGTGGAGATAAGGTGGAGTGGCCTATCTCAGAGGGCTTTAAGTAGATGGGCTGTGCTGCCATCTGAACCTTTATTACCTTTAATATGGTGAGGTAAGATGGGGTGTTGAGATGTGTATGTCCATCAGTGTGTGTGTGCGTGTGTGTGTGTGTGTGTGTGTGTGTGTGAGCCCCCTTTTGTGTGTGTGGGTGCATAGGTCTGTGTGCATGAGATATTAAACAGTGTGTCTCCATGATCAGAAGGGAAGCTGGATTTTGATGTAACTCACAGCTAGGTGAGTCACATTTGCTCATTCCTGGAAATGGCCGTTGTGGAGGAGGAATAAGAGGCAGAAGTATCCCTGCACTGATTGAAGGGAACAGAACCAGTGTGGGGGGGGGGGGAGGGTATTTGTCTGTCATGGTGATAAAATGAAAAGCCATGGATTACCAGTAATGCGTCAAGGCACAATTGAGTGGACTATTTTAGTACGTATCTGCACAAGTGAACGCGTTAGCTTGGCAACTGTTGTTATTGTCTCGCTGACTTTCAAGTAGTAGTCTAAATTCTCTTCTGAAATGTAATGGCATGTTGCACTGTACGGGCCTTCATTTCCCCTGAGGAACAGCTTCATCGGTGCACAATGTCTCCCTCTGAGACACACCTTCTGCAGGAGGATGGAGAGAGCAGGGGGGGGTGGGGGTGGGAGGGTGGAACAGGAATGACTAGACTAGTTTCAACTGTGGGGAGGACTAGGGAGAAGTTTTAATATCTCTAAATCAATGGCTGGATATTGAAAGTGTCACCTAATTGAAAATGATTTAGGACACTCGGCTGCCTGGCAATCATGTATAAATTCACTCCGCGGCCGACGCCCATAACCCAAGTCTCTCTATTTCTGCTTTATGAGTCATTTGCATGGCGGGGGCCTTGGAGAGGATAAACCATGCAAATGATATGAAGCTCTGCACAAGGTGATGGATCCCCCTCCCTCCCTCGGCTCCATCTCTCTCCCTCTCTCCATCCCCGCCCCTCCTTACCCCCAGGAGAAATTGCATTCTGCCGCTGCTGCCTTTGTCCAGAAAAGTCATTTCTCTTGTTGTCTCCCGGCAGCTTTTATTCTTTCTTCTTCTACGTTTTTTTTTCTTTACGGCTTGCTACACAGGTTGACATGCACCTGGCCCATACCCATGGCGCGGGAAAACCGCCGTTTTCTGTCTGAGAGGCTGTGGCGTCGTGTGTGCGGAGTTCTCGTCTGTGTTGTGAAATGAAAGGGTAGACGATTGCCTGGCTTTGCACCAGGCCTCCGTTCAAACGGAATCCCTCGGAGATGGAAAAGGTTTGCTCCTTTCCTGTTCCACTGATTCCATTTGTGCGCCTGGTGCGAGTATAATCGAGCGTTTTCTATCTCTTTATATATACATGTATCTAAAACGGTTCCTTTTCTGTATTTCAAAGAAGTTCAAAGAACATTCAGTGTCCTTATATTGTACTTATGTTCAGGGGCGCCGCCAGGAATTTTGGGCCCCATGATTATTTTTTTTTATTTTTTTAATTATTTCTATTGGTTTAAAAATGTTTGTGTGGCCCCTGTCAGTCAGTGGCCCCTTAGAATTGTCCTTACTTTTTCCCCCTATACGGCGCCCCTGCTTATGTTAGTACCACCGCACATCGGCTAGCACGGATGTCCCCTGTTGGTTTGTTAGGCTGCGTTAGTCTGGTTCGGTCTGAGGCCTCAAGGATTCTCCACTGAGCTCAACTCTCCTAGGTGTTTACGTCAGAGTCATTAGTCTCCTATTACTGTGTTAAACAAGCTCTGGAAAGGAGCTGAGAGCCAATACCAAGTCTCCAAGGCTTTAGTTTTTTGGGCCTTGGAGAAAAGAAAAGGCGACTGAAAGGTTCTCTCGTCAAGGGAAAGAAGTAAATGAGAGAGAAGCAGGATTCAAAGTAAAAAAAACAACCCCCCTCAAAAAACACTTCTCCACCGAGACCCTTCAACAGCATTTCCTCTCCTCCTCTCTTCCCCCATTCCTCTGCTTCCTTCTTGTCCTTCTCCCCCCCCACCCCTCTCCACCCTTTCCGTTGGATAAAAAAAAGAAAAGCGAGAGGATGAGTGTCCTACAGATCCCCAGTACACGGTCGCCCTTTATGACGGAAATAAAGAATTTACGACTCAAATCTTTTACCTCCGTCTCCTGAGAGAGATGGGGGGGGGGGGTGAGACATGAGAAAAACGGAGACAGATGGAGAGCAACAAGAGAGCCGTATAAATATTTCACCTGTATTTCTTCTGGAAATTGGACACCATTTACGCATGGCGTAAAATCAAATATATACCTAGTGTGGTGTGAAATGCACGAGGCCGGACGTCGGCCGTTTGGGTCGGCTGTGGCGGTTGAAGTGTGAATCAGAGGCCCGTAATATCCGCCGCTGTTTGGCTTTGCCAGTGGTGAAATAGGGCATGTCCCACTGGGGGGGGGGGGTCATCTGTGTGAAAACACTCCTGCCCTCGTTTTGCTGCCTGCTTTGCGGTTCCGGTTCATTCACCAGATACGACAGTCCTCGTGTTTGCGTGTGTACGTCAGTGATAGTGTGTGTAAGATGGTAAGTATGATGATTCTGTGCTCGTGCTTGGATGTGTGTGTGTGTGTGTGTGTGAGAGAGAGAGAGAGAGAGAGAGAGAGAGAGAGTCTCTACAGTGACGGAGCGACTGCTGCAGTCTCAAGTGTTGCCCAGGGAGATTGCGTGTGCAGTCACAGCCTTGTTTGTCTTCCAGTGCAGCTCAAACAATGGCTCCCCGCAGGCTCATTCTCAAGCTAATTGAGAGACTACACCGACATCTGATGGAGCCACTCTCCACACAGTCTCTCTCACACACACTCACACACACTCACACACACTCACACACACTCACACACACTCACACACACTCACACAAGTGCCCCCAGAGAATTACCGAAGGACACGCTGTGTAAAGTACACAAACGCGCAGGAAAACAAACCCGCGTCCCTTCCCGTGTTAACCCAAGTAAACTAGATAGTCAACGTCTCGTTCTAGCGTCGTCGCGGTGTTCCGGCACGCGCCCGAGCGCAGGCAAGGTGCTGGAGGGGGCCTGCTGACGCCAGGAAGTGTGAACAGGGAGAGGAGAGGACAGTCCACACCTCCACAGCTCCTCCACGCTCCAGCTCCATTAGTCTGGCCCTGTCCCGCCATCAGGAGGATCACCAGCAGAAACAAGTGGATTAGGACTTCTAACAGGGACAGGCAATTCCCCTTGATGGATGACAGCACTCGTGGTGTAGCGGCGCCCGGGAGTGGATGTGGCGTGTGTGGGTGTCTGTCTGAGTGTTTCTCTGTGAGTAGACTAAACAGTGTGGAAGAGCAGTGCTCGGAGTCGTGTGCATCCGTGTAATAACCTTCATTTTTTCTCTTTTTAAATACTAGTCAACCACACCGCAATTCAAGACACGTTTTTCTTCCCGGCATAAAAGACAAGGGCTCGGATGTCAATATCAATATTTGCTGTCGTGCTACCGTGCCATTGAGTTTTGCGGTACGTTGAAGAAAAAGGAAAAGTAAAAAAAATAGATTTGTGGGGGTGCACACCTTTCGACTCACTTTACAGCACAATGGGGCCCAAAGCGAGGACGGTGACTGCTTGTGTAGTCAATGGGGCCCTTTACAAGCCATTTAAGGGGATAAAAAGCGTGTCCTTTTCACGGCGACACCGGTGTCAGTGTGTTTCAAAGGCGCTCCAGGGCCATTTAGGCCCGGTGGCAGTGCTGCTGCTTTGATTAAAGCACTCCCCCCGTTCCGAGTGGGAGACGGCGACGCTCGGCTAAGTGAATATGGAAATGACCTCCTCCCCGACGGTTCTCATTTGCTTTTGCTTCACCGCCAGCCTGCAGAGCAGTGGGTGTGTGTGTGTGAGAGAGGGAGGGAGAGGGAGAGGGAGAGGGAGAGGGAGAGGGAGAGGGAGAGGGAGAGGGAGAGGGAGAGGGAGAGGGAGAGGGGGAGGGGGAGGGGGAGAGAGAGGCTTTTCAGTACTGTATATGTGTGATGGTGTGCAGGGATCTATGTATGCAGATGGAGAGGGAGAGCGAAGGGGGGAGGGGGGGGGGAGATATGGGACGACGAGCCCTGGGGAGGGTCTGCGCTCTGCTCAAGTGGCCGGTTTGGATGAATGACTCGGCCTCTCCAGGCTGTGCTGCCTCACACTGGCCCGTGAGGAGCGCTCGCGGCTCCACCTTATCTCCCTGCTCATCAGCAGACCGGCCCCCCACACTGGCTCTGCACACTGGGGTGCGGAGCCTCCACGCAAATACAGGACACAGCACTGACAGAAATACGGAGCCCAACCTTTCTAAATGTACCCGCAGTCACAAAAAGGGCTCACACGTACGGTAATGATATGGGAAAGGAGACGTTCCGAGAGATCCTCACGCATTTAGCCCAAAAACAAATTGTGTGTAATTTGTGTATAATTATGTGTGGGAACAGTCAAACGTACATGGGAAAAGACATTTCACATGTACGTATGAATGGACACAAACAGAAATATGCACAAGTTAACTGTAAAACACTCCACTAGACACACAGACACACATACACACATACACACAAAGACACACACACAGACACAGACAAAACATTCTCCACACAGCTTTGTACTGAAGGTGAGCTCATTTGCATGCGTGCTTTGTTACGTGTCATTGGCCCACAAATGAATGTGTTCCCAGTAAAGAGATGATGCAATTAACCCCTTCAACACAGTTGTCGCGCCGTAATTGACCTAATTGTTTGGCTTGTCTGCTTGTTTTGCGTATTAACTATTGAATATGCGGGGTGTCATTAATCAAAGGATTATGTTGCTTGGGGTGTGTTGGAGATGTCATATTTAGGAGAGATTAGTGTTAGCACTGTTATCGTCACATAGGAGTTTATATGCCCCTGGTTCCTTGTATTCCAGTCACAAGTCCATCACGTATTCATGGTTGTAGTTATTGGGAATAGTGAAATTGGTTACAACGTCAGTTTTCTTTTTACCGTTCACAGTCTTTAGAAGACTTTAAGTACATTCAGCTCATAAACTTTACTGTCAGTGAGACACTGGAGGACTGTTCCCAAACCCTAACTGTCTGTGTGCGTGTGTACGTGTGTGGCACAACAAACCAATTCCAATCTATTACCGACAGCCTCCATTGGCCCATCACCTCCCCCACCCACCAACACAGCCCCCAACTCTTAATGTACCAGAGTGCTGGTCACAGCCGGTCCAACACACCGTACAGTGCTGGTCACAGCCGGTCCAACACACCGTACAGTGCCGGTCACAGCCGGTCCAACACACCGTACAGGGCCGGTCACAGCCGGTCCAACACATCGTACAGTGCCGGTCACAGCCCGTCCAACACATCGTACAGGGCCGGTCACAGCCGGTCCAACACACCGTACAGAGCCGGTTTGACGCGAAGAGGAACGGGGTGATGGCAGCTGTCCAATTTGCCCCTGATTCACAGCGCGCGCACAGTGTTTAAAGCCTTATTGCCAGGAGGTTATTTCTAAAAAGGTGTTGAGCTGCCACCTTTATTGGATTTTAGAGACAAAGCCGTGTCTAGAAATGGCCAGACGATACCGTATACTTAATTTAAACGCCTCCCCACCTCCAAGTTGTCTGATGTGAGCTTTGTTGTGCATTGTCTGCCACGCGGGCTGGCATAGAGTACTACAGTAGGCACTGCATTAATAACAATAACAATAAAAAAGGAATCAAATCTGTAAAAACAATATGTACTTAATGTTGGCCCGGGATCCACCGCTAAAAGCCCACCTCATCAAACTGCAAATTAGTCACAGGCGTAACTTTATTACGGCCAGGCGCCCATAAATAATTCAACTGCACTGTCTCTGGAGCAGCGTGATTTAATTCTGCCCAATGGAGAGAGTGTGTGTTTGTGTGTGTGTGTGTGTGTGTGTGGGTCTGAATGGCCCCTCTGTCTGTGTGGTTTATCCCATGTGTGTCTTTCTGCATATTTGCTTGTGTGTATGTGCCTGTGTGTGTGTCTGTCTTTGTGTTTCAGTGTGTGAGTGTGTGTGTGTGTGTGTGTGTGTGTGTGTGCACTGGTGAAATGTGAGCCTCTCTTTCCCCGCGCCTCCTCGCTCTCTCATTGGCAGGCGGCCCGTGCTGGCGCTCACACCTCCTCGGAACATTCCTCCCCGTCAGGTAGCGCCATGGCAACACGCTCACCCACCACATCAATCAGGCTGAGCCTGTGCCCTCGGAGCAGCCACGACGGAGGGAGGGAGGGAGGGAGGGACGGAGGGAGGGAGGGAGGGAGGGAGGGAGAGGGGGGAGGATGAAAAGGATAGAGGGAGGGGAGGTTAGAGCCTGTACCCCCACACCTGGGCCCATGTGCTTCTTGCGGTGTTCCAAACACAAGAACAAGAACCACAGAATGCCACGGGACATCTGGAGAATGTCGCCCGCCTATGTCGAAGCCTCCGACGTCAGCTGCCCGCACCTGAGCCATGCGTCTTCATTAACATCGCGCGCGGTCGATTTGCATCGCGCGCGGGAAAAACATTTCCCCTGCCGGGTTTTTGAGGGACGCGCGAGTGGGACGGAACGTCTGGAGCGGGGAGAGGATTTGCATACGTTGTTGTGTATGCCGCGTCAACCTTCTTAGTGTCATTTAAGGTTTTTAGGGCTTTGGAGACTCTCCCCAGCGACGATGCCCGGTCTGTCCCGGAGCCAGCCAGTCAAACTATGGGGTAGTGGAGCGGTCCAGTGCCCCTCCACTACACTGACATCTGTACCTTGTTTACAGAGACAGACCTATCCTCTGTGGTGGGAGGGGGGGGGGGGGTAGGGGTGAAAGGGGGGTTGCGGGCGGTATACCGTGTCTTGCCAGTAATTGAGAAATGGAATGAGAAAAAGGAGGCGGGGGGGAATAAGAAAATAGACATGGTGGAAGGGGGTTGTGTGTGTGTGTGTGTGAGGAGGTAGGGGGTGCGATGTGTAATGGCTTTTCCCTACCTCCCTCTGTCTCCATCGTGTCGGGGCCGAGCCCGGCGTCGCGGCGGAGGTGGCGGATGCCTAGAGGAGGCGCGCGGGGCTGAGCGATGTGACGCCGAGGCAATATCAGGCAGCAATATGGTCAGCCTGAGAGGAGGCTTAGAGAGAGCAGGACCGGGGGGGAGGAGGGAGGGGGACGGGGGGACGGGGGGTAAGAGGAGAAGTGTGTGTGTGTGTGTGGGGGGGGGGGGGCTGTAATGGAGCACGGGGGGTATTCGGTAGCCGCCACAAACCGCAATCAGTTCCGCCAGGCTGACATTCCATTGGCACCTTGCCTCGCCTCGGACGCCTCCCCGTACACTCCCCTCTCACCCCCCCCCCCCCCCCCCCCCCCTCCACCCCTCGCTACGCTAGATGCAGTGGCAGAGGGCGATAAGGCCAATATTACTCGGGGATAAAGCTGGAATTAGTTATCTGCCGCTGTGAAAAACGGGAGCGCGAGCCGTGATGGAGAGCCGGGCGCTGGAAGGAAGTGAGGCGCCCGCGTGTTAGCAGGAAGTGGGAGCGGGGACGGATGATATTAGATAGCTGTGAGAAATGGCCGAGAGTAATGTCGTTCCTCTCGGGCACACGGCCCAGACCACTCTGCACTTTGCTTTCCGCGGCTCTTTTGATTTCATCCTTTCATCCCTCCACCACTTCCCCACCGCCACCCCCACCCCCCTCATCTGTCCAGAAAGGAGAGGGTGATTTGTAAAACAAGGGAGCTTATGGGATCTCAAGCGGAGAGGCGGCTTGTTTTATGGCTCGGTGAGGTCCCCATGGGAGGGATCCGTGGGAAGGCCATCACCTTTTATATTGGTCCGACTCGTTCCCAAATTCGGCCTCGGCAATGAAACGATCCGGTTCATTTTCCCTGCCGTCCAACCCCATCTGGGTCCTCCACAATGGGTCACGTGTTTCCCTCTTATCCTCCTTCGTTTGGAGGTTTGCTGGGTGAGGCGCTGGACTACCACGGTCCAAGCAGGCACACTGTAAACAGAGGCCAAACGAGGAAGATGCTGAAATATTGATGGGACTTAGAAAGGAAACCTTAGGGGACACCACCCCCCCCAGCTCTCTAGCCTGAAGGCTGACTGGCTGGACTGGGGCGAGGTGCTTCATCATTCTGGGGGGGTAATTGACCGGTGTGTGAGGAAGGCCTGGGGCCCCTCAGAGCAGCTCCAATGGACCCAGAGCAACTCCCAGATCCAGACCTCCCATGATGCCTCGCTCTCTGGAGTTAGAGACTTATGGGAAATATAAGGCCCGGTTGGTCAGGATTAATTGAACATCATTTATCCTTCTAATGCCACTAACCTCCCCCTTCTCTGGTGCTTATAAAGGAGCTGGGGAGAAGGGGGGGGGGGGGGGGGTTGGTTATCGCCATGGTGATTTGTCTGCTGTGTGCAGCCTTGTGTAACCAGGTCCTCCATGTGGACCCAGGCCATACTACATGTCTCTAGCATTGCAGATACATTTTACATTCCTGCCTGGGTTTGCATTTATCTCTGCATTTGTGTTTTTGTAAAACATTTTTTTCCTGAATACAGTGTGTTTTTTTCTTTGCATTGCTCCTTGTGCTACCACCTACAAATTGTTATTCCATCCATTTTCCAGGTACGGCATTCAAATTCCCCTGAATCCCTTTAATCTGCGCCCCTCAAAACCTATGCCAGCTTTGTGCAGCTCTCTCCCTCTCCCTCTCCCTCTCCCCCTCTCTCTCTCTCTCTCTCTCTCTCTCTCTCTCTCTCTCTCTCTCTCTCTCTCTCTCTCCCCCCCCTTTCTCTCTCTCTCATGCCCTGTGTGACAGAGTCAGTGTCGCTCTCATTTAAATATTTAGCACCACCCCTCCCAGCGGACCAGGCTGGGGTATAATGACCATGTTGTGAAACGAGCGTTGTGCCCCGTGCCAACCAGCCATGCGGGCACGGGGCACGGAGGGCTGCCAGTTGGCAGGGAGCGGGGTCTGCCTGGCGCGGAGATACCAGCAATCAGTAAGGTCAACGGGGGAGGAGGAGGAGGTGGGGAGGAGGAGGAGGTGGGGAGGAGGAGGAGGAGGAGGGGGCGGGGGGGTGGGGAGGGGACCTGTGTTCTGTGTCACTCCGTTACACACTCACATTTAAATCTGTTAATTAGCGCTCCGCTACATAGAGGGAGATTGACGAGCTTGTTGCCATGAGACGGCTCGGCAGCTCATTTAGAGGGGATCAGGGAGAGCGCTGTGTGTGTGTGTGTGTGTGTGTGTGTGTGTGTGTGTGTGTGTGTGTGTGTGTGTGTGTGTGTGTGTGTGTGTGTGTGTGTGTGTGTGTGTGTGTGAGAGAGTGGGTGTGTGTCTGAGAGTGTTTGAGCCTGCTCACCAGTGAATGAGTATGTATCTACAGAATGCTGGCATGTCTACGCTCGTGTTTCTATACATATATATAGATATAATATATATATATATATATATATATATATATATATGAGAGAGAGATATAATATATATACATATGTATATATATGTATATATGTATATATATATGTATGTATATATATATATATATATATATATATATATATATATATATATATATATATATATATATATATATATATATATATATATATATATATATATATATATATATATATATATATATACACACACATATATATACACACATATATATACATATGTATAGAAACACGAGCGTAGACATGCCAGCATTCTGTAGATACATACTTGGGGGGTTGAAGTTGTGCTGGCCACTGCGTGAAACAAGGCTGTGAGGGAAACCTGTCATGTTGCGTAATTACCTCATAAAGCAATCAACTGTCGCTGATTGCTTTGTTTATGGGAAAGAATAGGGTGGATTAACTCCTGTCTGGCTCGGGCGCTCTCCTGTCTCTATGGTCCATGCCTCTATATCTGGGAGTCAGGTGGCTGAGCGGTTAGGAAATTGGGCTGTTAATTGGAAGGTTGCCGGTTCGATTCCCGGGCATGCAAAATGTTGTTGTGTCCTTGGGAAGGCACTTCACCCTACCTTCCTCGGGGTAATGTCCCTGTACTTACTGTACTTACTGTAAGTCGCTCTGGATAAGAGCATCTGCTAAATGACTAAATGTAAATATCTGTCCCGATGTGTGATAGCCTCATGGACCTGATAAGTAGACAACCGCAGGGGTTCTGTGGTTCGGCTGCACACAAACCCTGGTTCAAATATTACGTGACAACATGACGTGGTTAATATGGTTTCGGAATTGTCCTAAAGGCATGCAACGCATGGGGCTTTACAGTAGAGTTTGTACAAATACTGGTGATAAAAGAAGCCATTTGCACAGCGTAGGGTCGTTATGAAATGCCACGAGCCCGCTGTGAGCCTAACCCACCTCCAGGTCGACGCCCAGTGTTTACTCTGCATCGAACGACCCCAGGCGTCAATATTTAATTCCGACCCCGACATCATCACGTGGAAAACCCATGCCCATCTCGCCACCTCGCGTTCCCACCGGGTGCACAAACAACGACTTACAAGCAGCGCCGTCTCCATGGCGAACCTGGGAGGAGGAGGAGGGGGAGGGTGGGTGGGTGGGTGACTCACAGCCCACTTTCTTAGCAGCTCTGTTAGGAGCGGAAGCAGCCGTGTGTGTGTGTGTGTTTGTGGGGGGGTGTTTCAACCCTGGGACTGAGTAGTCCTGTGCCCCTCTGACAGCTTCTCCGTGCAGATCCGGTCTCTCTCAAGACCAAGAGAGCCTCAGCTCATTGGCCAAGAGTCGGCCATTAGTCATTAAACACAATAGCCTGTTATATTTCAATGGCTCCCATAGAAAGGTCGTTCTAGAAAAGGGCCCCCCGTAGCATAATAGCTCTCAAGAGTGGTAGCTCTCCGAGCTGTCGTCATGTTTTGGAGTGGGGACGTGTTTGAACAATGTTGCGGCGCTGTCTCGCGTGGGAGTGGTTTCGCTTTGCTGGTTTCAAAAACAACAACAACAACAACAAAAGGATCAATGAAAAAATGGACAAACGACGTGGAGAGGCTGTCGGTGGAATCGGTATTGATGTTCCCTCTCCTCCCGCCCCGCTCTATCTATCTCTCCTTCTTTCTCTCTCTCTCACTCTCTCCTCCTCTCATTTGCTCACTCGTTCGCCCATACTAAACACGCACAGTGTTAAACCTGTACTGCATGACCTTCAGCTGGCTCTCTCTCCGCCTCAGCTTTTCTGTTGTCTTCTAAAAATAGCCCTCCAATCACCAGAGGAGTGCTGCAGCTGCCCCTCTGGGCACCGGGCCTGGCAAGAGGGTGCCAGAGATGGGCCTAATCAACTCATAGAGAGAGAGAGAGAGAAAGCAGGGAGAGAGGGATGGATCAAGGGTATGCAGAGAGCGCTAGGTGAAGATTCTAGAATGACAGAGAGGGAAGGGGTGGAGGATGGATGGAGGGGGTGGATGATGGAGGGGGGGGGGGTGTGTGGGGGGGCAGAGCGAAAGGAGAGATAACAAGCGCGGAGGGGTCACAGAGATGGAGTGAGAGAGAAAATGAGATAGTAGGGTGGGAGTGTGTGTGTGGGGGGGGGGGTGGGGGGGTCTCCATGGGGTGGGAAGGCAACGGAGGAGGAGCGAAGGAAGAACGGAGTGAGGAAGCACTAATTAGACGGTGGGGTGGAGGGCTGGACTAAAGGCCTATCCCAGGCTGTGGAGAGAGCGAGAGGGGGGGGGGAGGGGGGAGAGCGAGGAAGGAATGGAGATAGATGGTGCCGGTCGGCTGCGGCGCTGCGATATGAAAGGGAAATATGTAATCTTCAAGAGGGGAGCGCGAGAGGAGGGGAGCGAGAGAGGGGAGGGAGGGACGGAACAAGAGGGGAGGGGGGGGTGGACGGCAATCTAGCCAACTCAATTAGCTGCTGTCCATAAAACAAACTCCTCTTAATCTGGCCTGTCAGACTCACACACAGACGGAGGGGAGCCGCTTCCTGTGGGAAGGAGGAGATGGTAGTCATGCCGAGGAGAACGCCACCCCCCCACCCCCCACCCTCTCTCTATCGCTCTCTTACTGTCTCTCTCTTTCTTTCGTCCTTGGCTTTCTTCATTTCTCTCTCTTTCTCTCTCTCTCTCTCTCTCTCTCTCTCTCTCTCTCTCTCTCTGTGTCTCTCTCTCTCTCTCTCTCTGTGTCTCTCTCTCGCTCGCTCGCTCGCTCTCCCTCTCTCTCTCTCTTATCTCTCTCTTATTTCTTTTGATTTCTCTCTCCCCCCTCTTTTCTCTCTATTTCTCTCTCTCTCTACGTGTCACCCCACTCATCGCCATGCCAACCGTGCAGGGTGCCCTGGCGTCCCTTGCCGTGGCCCCTGAGGGGGGGGGGGGGGTCCCGGAGCCCTGCTGAGCGGAAGGACTCGACGGGGCCGGGTGATTACCGCGGTAACGAGCAGCAGCTTCGTCCCCCTTCTGTCGCCCCTGTGCACCTACAGCATGGTGGTGTGTGCACCCTAGGGATAGGTGTGAGAGAGGGAGAGGAAGGAGCGGGTGTGTCTTTGCATATGTATGTGTTATGTGTGCGTGCGCGCGTGTGTGTGTGTGCGGGCCCGAGAGGTGTGTCAGAGAGGGGGGGATGCTATGCCCGATATGTATGATGTAAGCTGAGAGTGCGGTGACGCAACACTCCTCAGGCCCCAGGCCCCCCATCTGACAGCCTCTCCCCCTCTAAGCCCCTCCATCCTGGGGCTCACTGTGACCCTCACTGGCCCTGGTCATGATCCACACACAGGAACAGCCAGGCTTAGTCGCTCTGAACTGATGGATGTTGGACGAGAGCAGTAATACCCGTACATTTACATGTAGTCATTTAGCAGACGCTCTTATCCAGAGCGACTTACAGTAAGCACGGGGACATTCCCCCCGAGGCGAGTAGGGTGAAGTGCCTTGCCCAAGGACACAACGTCATTTGGCACCATTGTGAATTGTGGCTGGAGGGGGAAGTAGGACTGGAGGTCCCCATAAGAAGGCCCGTCTCACCTGCCTCCAGAGATGGACGAGGCTGAGGGCAGCGAGGCTGGAGTCCTGCACGGGGGCTCCTCATCCCCGGAGGGTTAGGGTTATATACGCTGTGGAGACGGTCCCCGGAGGGTTAGGGCTATATACGCTGTGGAGACGGTCCCCGGATGGTTAGGGCTATATACGCTGTGGAGACGGCGTGTTCAGATGGCGTGACGCGTTCCTCTGCCCTCTCTGAGGTTTTCTCATTCTTCTCTCTTTCTCACCCTCTCTCAACCTCTCTTTTCATCTCTCTCTCTCTCTCTCTCTCTCTCTTTTTCTCCCTCCCTCTCTTTCCCTCTCCCTCTCTTTCTCTCTCCATTTCTGTCTCTCTCCTTTCCTCTCCCTCTCTCTGGCTCTTTTCCTCCCTGTCTCTCTCCCTGTCTCTCTCCCTGTCTCTCTCCCTGTCTCTCTCCCTGTCTCTCTACCTGTCTCTCTCCCTGTCTCTCTCCCTGTCTCTCTACCTGTCTCTCTCCCTGTCTCTCTCCCTGTCTCTCTCCCTGTATCTCTCTCTCTCTCCCTGTCTCTCTCCCTGTCTCTCTCCCTGTCTCTCTCCCCCCCCTCATTTCTCATTCTCCTCACAGGAGCCCAGGGTCGAGCCACTGCGCCATTATTGTTGTCAAGACAACAGCACATACTGCAGTAGTGTGTGTGTGTGTATGTCTGTGTGTGTGTGTGTCTGTCTCTGTGCGTGTATGTGTCTGCGTGTGTGTGTGTGTGCGCATTCCAACTCATCATTGCAGTTTTTCGGTGCACAAAAATGAAATCATCGTCCGATTGAAATCGGCATTTAAATTGTTTGTTCCGGTAGCGAAGATCGCGGACACAGTAACCGGTTAGAAGGCTGTTATCCATGTTTCCATGTCTCACCGCAGAACTGAACCAGCAGCTAATTGTGCATGCTTTCATCACTGTGCCACTCACCCACAAAACGACCCCTGCCCTCTCGGTATCCCTACCGTGCTTCAACACGGAATCTGTTTTGGTCCTCCTCCCCCCCCCCCACGCCCCCCCTCCCCCCCCCCCGGCTCTGTGAAGTGTGCTGCGGTCTTTTCACGGTGTGGGACAGGCAGAGGCGGGGGGGGGGGGGGGGTTGTGGGGGGGCCGTTCCCATTCATCAGCCCCTCGTGTGTGTTTGCATTTTCAATTAATTGGCGGCGTCATGCGCTCTGATTCTAAAAGGCAGCCCCCCCCTAGCTTTGGGCCTGACCCTTAATTGCAATCATTACCTGATGCAACTTACCGCCTTTGAGTGTTTCAATTGTACACTGGGTTTAATTATGGAAAGTCAGTTAAAAGCATTACTCAACAGCCTAACGGAGCAGACACCAAGGACTTGGAAACGGTGGTGGATACGGAACCGGTAATTGCACACAATTGTGTGTTTGTGTGTGTGTCTGTTGAGGGCTTTAAATAGCATCATTTACGGGTATGTAAAGATGAAAACTTGAATGTTGCGAAACCTGGTGTACACATTGTCACACGACGACTGACACCAATTCAATCTGGATGCAGCATCCTCACGCCTCTCTCTCTCTGTCTCTCTCTCTCTGTCTCTCTCTGTCTCTCTCTCTGTCTCTCTCTATGTCTCTCTGTCTCTCTCTCTCTCTCTCTGTCTCTCTCTCTCTGTCTCTCTCTCTCTCACCACATATGGATTCACACTTATTTGTTTTCAAAGGTGCACACACACACACACCCAGGCGGGCACACGCACACACAAAACACACACCCTCGACTCGACACCAAACTGTATTTTGGAGACACACGCATGCACTCTAAACACACATATCGATTCACACTTATTTATTCAGACGCGCACACACACAATTGGAGCTCTTGCGTTTGAGCTGTTTGGAACAAAGCGAGGCAGTGCTGGAGGGGGATGAGAGAAGCAATTATTCCAGGCAGGGCTCAGTACCTGGGGTTAGAGCCTCTACTCTGGAGTAAACAAGTCACTGTGTGTGTGTGCTCAAGCCGCAGACCCTGGGAGAGAGTGTGCACACACACACACACACACAGTGCATCCTGCTGCACACAGACACAGAGGGAACAAACACATGGACACGCACACACATGGACACACATTGACACACACACACACACACACACAGTGCATCCTGCTGCAGACACAGTGGGTGCCCACCGTCACTCACACACACACACACGCTTATAAACACACAAATATATATATATATATATATATATATATATATATATATATATATATATATATATATATGCGCACACACACACATTGCGTCCTGCTGCACACGCTGAGGAATACGCATACAAACGGTGAACACACACACACCTACGTACACACACAGGCCTAAACACACACAACCTACTTACACGCTGTGTCCTGCTGAAGGCACAGCGGGAACAAACACACACACATACAGCGTACAGTAACGGAGCCTTGTGTGTATCCTACACGCTCTGCCACAGAGCCAATAGCACACAGGACAGAGCCCCCACCTACTCTCTCACCCCCCCCCCCTCTCGTTTCATCCCTCCCTCCATCCCACTCTTTAAAAAGAGCCCTGATAAGAAATCGCCCCGTCTGCACCATGAAAAGAAGCTGGGGCTATTTGACTTGAGAGAGAGAGAGAGAGAGAGAGAGGGAGAGAGAGGGGAGAGAGAGAGAGAGAGAGAGAGAGAGAGAGAGGGAGAGAGGGAGGGAGAGAGGGAGAGAGGGAGGGAGAGGGAGAGGGAGAGGGAGAGGGAGAGGGAGAGGGAGAGGGGGAGGGGGAGGGGGAGGGGGAGGGGAGAGGATGAGAGAGACAGGGAGAAGGGAAGCGATTGTGTACTTGTCAGCGTACTACCAGACTCGCTGATATAAATCTTAATATCCTATTTAAGGCTTTTTATTCATCACCAGGGCCTGATTTATTAACAGGGCTTCTCCTTCAATTTATCAAAATAAATAAGCACTCAGGGGCCGCGGCCACAGAGACAATTAGAGCAAACAGCAGAGGAGAGAGAGAGAGAGAGGGAGGGAGGGAGGGAGGGAGGGAGGGAGGGAGGGAGGGAGGGAGGGAGGGAGGGAGGGAGGGAGGGAGGGAGGGAGGGAGGGAGGGAGGGAGGGAGGGGGGGGGGGGGGGGAGGGAGGGGGAGAGGGGACTGGGTGAGAGTAGAAGAGAGGGACACGCTCCCCCCATCTTCTCTCCTCTTCTTTCCTCACTTCTCCTTTACCCTCTCCATCTCCATCCCTCTCCATCCCCTGACAGGTGTGTGTGTGTGTTGAAGCGGTCCAAGGCCCCATGGCAGGGCTTTGTGAACAGAAGCCAGGACAACAAGAAAGGTCGCAGAGGTGCACCAAGGTGATCTGTGCAAATTTGTCAAGGAAATCTCCCTCCAGTTTAGTGGGGAAATGAGGGCCCCCGAATCGACTCAGTCAGAGGCAGGCAGCACGTGGGTGGCTGTGTGTGAAAGTGTGTGTGTGTGCGCGCTTGATTCTGTGTCGAGAGCCGTTGAGTGTACACGTGTATACCTGCCAAAAGTCTGGTTCCGGTTGCTTCCTGTGTCAGTGTGTTGGTATGGCAACGTGTGTAGGTGTGCCAGAAGTCTGTGTGTGTGTGTGTGTGCGCGTGTGTGTTTTCTCGTACGTCCCTCAGGTAGGTGAGGTGGGGGCCCTTGCGAGGACGGCGGGTGTGTTTACACTTTAATCCACGGAGGAGGCTTTGGGGAGGAATCCTTGGCCCCAGGGTAGCGCACGCTCCTTAGATCCATGAAAGCACAGATGATACACCTTTCAAAGCCAATCGGACGTACTGCACAGCCAGCCTGGGCCCAGGGGAGCCCAAGTCCACGTGTTGGGGGGCTGCGTAGTCCAGGAACACAGTCCCAAAGGAGAGAGGGAGAGAGGAGGCCAAGGGATTGGCCCCAGAGCGGGGAAGAAAGGGAGAGGAGGAATAGAGGAAGGGGGGGGGGGGGGAGTGAGGGAGCGCATTGGTGAACGTGGGGGGGAGAGAGAGAACATGAGAGAGGGGAAAACGAGGGGTGGATGAAAGAGGGATTGAGCCAAAAGGGGAAAGAGAGAGGGGTGGAGGAAGATGGAGAGAAAGCAGGATTGCGGAGGAAGGGAGGGGGCACTGAGATGAGATCAGGCTTATCAATTGCCGACGGAGCTGCAGAGGAAATGAGCTAGGAGAGACGAGGCCAGTGAAGAGGAAAGGCAGAAGTAATCACACCGGACCAGATGCTCTGGGCTAACGGATAGCTACACACACACACACACACACACACAAATAGACACCCTTTCACACTCACTTCCTCTCACACATTGGCACGCTCTTATACTCACACACACACACACACACACACACACAAAAACTGATGTTGTTTGTCTCCACTGGCCAGTGGGACGTTCTTGGCCAGGGCTTGGGGGGGGGGGGGGGGGGGGGGGGGAGATGTGTGATTCTCTGCTCTCTGCAGATCCTCCCAGCTGTTCAGCTCCTATCTCTGTGGACACGCGGTCGGAGGCGGGGAGAAGCTCAGACGAGCTGGAGGTCCTCAGTGTCTGGTCAGGGGAGGTGATCGCGTCCTCTTCCCTTCCTGCCACGTGACAGAAACGGCTGTGTCTAGCGGAGGTCAAACGAGACGTCCGCCGTGCATGGCGAGCGTTTTTTCTCTCCGCAAAGGACCGTTGGGTTTTAAAAGAACGGTCAGATCCGTCGCGCTTGATTTATCTGTCGTAAATAATTCGCGACAAATGGAAAACGGGGGGTATATATATATATATCGCTCCTGTATTCACGATCGCTCCTGATTTCCCCTGGGCCTGGACTTCTTCGATCCCAGCAACCAATCAATCAGGAGGTGGTGATCAACGTCCAATGGGATGGGGCCAGACGGGGTCCCTGAACCTTGTGCCCTGACCCTTGACCCCTGAGGCTGGCCCTGGGGGAGTCTAGCGTACAGACGCGGGGTCAGTCGATGGCAGGGATAGCGTCTGGTACTCCAGGGCTCCCTGGGGAGGCTTCCAAAACCTCATCAGAACGCCGTGAATGGCCAGACGGCCTGTCAATCAATCACACTTAACCCGTAAAGCCAACTATGAGCTTACATGTGTTTTTTGGGTTGGTAACAACAAAAAGAGAAAAGGAAGATTTGGCCCGTAAAGGTCTTGGTTAGGAGACTCTGTGTCAGTGTGTGCAGGGTGGGGGGGAGTTTTAGTCTGCCTCCATATCTCCTCTCCAGTCCACCTGTCTAATGAACCAATACGATGAGGTTCTCCATGTTTTCCGCTAACAAGACCGTTTGTGACCATCGCCCTCCTTCGACTAGAACCCCCTCACCCCCCCCCTGTTCCTATCCCCCTTTATCTCTCCACCCTCCATGACTCCACCTCTCCCTTCATCAGTGACCGGTTGATGAAAGAACCGATATGCTAAACTGGGCAGAGGCCTCAACTTCTTCCCTCCCCTCCGTCCCTTTCTCTTTCACTCTTTTCTTCTTCTTCTTCTTCTTCCACCGAGCCCGTTTGAAGCCCCCACGCCTCCCGCCTTCCCACCCTCCCTCCCTCGCTCTCTCTCTCTTCCCTCCCTCCTCCCATCCACCTTTCGTCTCGTCCCCCCCCACCCCCCCCCGTGGCGGGTCTTCTTTGTAGCGAGAGCCCTGTCGCAGCCCGCTGTTTAGCCTGGCCTCGGAGCTTCTCCGCTCCCCTTCAAACACAGCCCCGGCCCTCCTCTGGGTCTCCTCCGTCTGCCCGGCCCGCTTTGAAGAGCACGCAGAGACCGGGTCCAGGCTTGGTCGGCCATTTTGAAGCTGCTTCATGGATGTTTGTGTGAAAGGGAAGGAGGTTTCGGAAGGCCCCTGCTTTTGAGGCATCCACACACACACACACGTTGACACACATCCACACACACACACGTTGACACACATCCACACACACACACGTTGACACACATCCACACACACACATGGGACACATATTCACACTCGCTCTTACGCAGGGTAAGTTTGTTTCTCACGGGAATGTGCCATCATATTAACCCTGGGTAAATATCTATCTGTGACTGTTTAATATTGAGTTATGGCCTTGATTAATTCTCGGGGGTGCGTTCAATACCGGAGGCCCGTTTCGGAGCGGTGGGGTCCACCTTGCTGGGTAGCAGCTCATTAAAAAATGAAACCAAACTGGAACCAGCCTCCTTTAATGCTTTCTTTTTGTTGTTGCCGGATTTGATCTTTGCTACTTCCCGGGTTGTTCATTTTTTTCTTCTTCTACGCATTCTTCGTCCCACCAGAGAAAAGCTTTGAATGTTTTGGTTGCTAGGTCAAACAGAAGGCATGAAAGCGAGCCGTGTCATTTTTCAAATGATATGTAGATGGGAGCCCCTACCCTGGACTGCAGCTGATGTAGATGAGATGCCCCTTGCTGTTCCACCTTGCCATGTTTCACAAAGAAATACCTCAGACACCCCATGTGCTGTTGCTAGGGCAAAAGAAAGCGTGATTGTAGAATAGGATAAAAGAAATAAACGTCCTCAGACAAATCATATCATATTTTTGCACACTTTGATGTTAGAAAAAGACCCCTGTATGATTCTTGTCTCATTCAACATTGACTTATTTATTTGAAACTACAAACCCCATAACCCATTGCAGGTTTCCTCCTGGAAACTCTGTGTTCTCTTCTTCAACACGGCTCCCTGCCTTGTCCTCCCAGCCTGTACATGTTTAACAGCACTGTCAAGGCTGCTGACACAGTGAGAAAGGGGCCACTGATCAGCCTCTGTTAGCGCCGGGGTCCCATCCACACCCTGTGTTATCCTGTAGCATTACGCTAATGCCACAGGAAACACTGCTAATGAGACTGAGTGCAGATTAGCATCTTCCAGCTGCTGGCAGGGAGGACTCACATACTGTGAGTCACACACACACACACACATACACACACACACACACACACACACAGACACACGCACACACACAGAGACTCACACAGACACACAGAGACAGAGACACACACACACACACAGAGACAGAGACACACACACAGTCAGACACACACACACGGTCAGGCACACACACACACACACAGAGTTTGGCACACACACTTACAGACTCAGGTACACACACACACACACACACACAGACTCACTCAGGCGCACCCACAAATACAAAGGGACATGCATGTGTACTTCAGCACTGTACCTCAGAGCAGAACACACATGGTTTAGACACACACACACATTCACATAGACACACAAACATGAACCCACGCAGTTTAGCACTGGAGGACAACACGTCCTTCAAACACACACACACAAACACACGTAGACACGTTGGAGGTCTCTCCGTTTTGTACCGTCAATTTCTAATCGGCAGTTTAGTTTCATCGACCCACAGTTGATTCCCACCAAAGACATTGTGTCCCCTTATTAGAAGAATCCCATTTTAACGGCTGACAGTCTGGCACAGCCTTATCTGCCTCCCCTGTCATCTGCACCGACGGCTGGGAATGGGATGATTGGCACATGGAAGAAGGGCCTAATCTGTGTGTGTGTGTGTGTGTGTGTTTCAGTGTTGTGCTTTAATGCTTCATAAGAAATGTGTGTAGCTCAGAAGGCCAGGCTGCTCTCTGATGTCATAGGGAGAGTGGTGTTGGGTTTGATACAAACAGACAGGGGAACAGGAAGTGTGTGTGTGTGTGTGTGCGCGTGTGCGTGTGTGTCTTTGCATGTGTCTGTGCTCTTCACATCGTTGAGTGTGATTCGATATGTTTTTATGGAAGTCAGTCAGTCAATTTGATTTATAAAGCACATTTCAAAATGACAGCTGTTAGCCAAAGTGCTGTACAAGAGTGAGTCATCGAAACACAATCAAAGACAGTGCACAAACATTTACATTAATGCATTTTAACATTTACATTTAGGTAATGTACAGTTCACATACAGTGTGTGTGTGTGTGTGTCACACACGTGGGGGTGCGGCTGCTTCCAGCAGGGCGGAGGAGAGGGTCAAGAGATGAGGGCTGGCTTGGTGTCTTTGAAGTCAGCCCCTCTTTCATGACTGCTCTGCAGGTGGCGCGCAGCTGATAGTCACTTAAGCTATCGCCGACATCCGACCAATCGGGGAGGAGTGATTACGAAACGTCTCTCTCCGAGGGATGTTTCCAGGGTTCAGACTTCAGACGAAGGAAATCTCATTTTCTCACAAAGGCAGTGGGGATGAATATGCAGACATGTCTTTAAGTGGTGGAGAACTCATTCATTATTTTCTGCGTTTGTCCTTGTTTATTGTCCTCCGACCCCCATCACCAATTTTCCAACACTCATTTCGCTCATCATTTCCAAGTCTCATCGGTGCAATGACAAAGCTCATTCCACCTGAGTGATCCTGCAAGAGCTAAGCCTGGCTATTGGCTGTTTTTTTATTTCCCAGTTAAAAAAACAGTCGCTGGACAGTCGCTGGCCTTGTTTCCATGGTACAGATGATATGGAAACAATTCCGTTTTTGTCTCCAGCTCTGTAACATGGCTCTTCTCACAGCACGACCACCTGCCCAGTGTGTGTGTGTGTGTGTGTGTTTTGATCATAACCAGGGCTGTCCTTTTGTCTCCAGTGATGTAGTAATGATCAAGACCAAACCATGGGCCGGTTGTCACTGGGGAGGCAAATGGCCCAGCATGAGAGACCACTTTGAAACTGACAACAGACACACATGGGTGTTGTGATTAGAGAGATCAACCAAAGGGCAATGTGTGTGTGTGTGTGTGTACCTCCATCTTAGAAGCCGTCGTTGTTTCGTGTGAACTTTATGTTTTTCCAGTTAGCATCTCCCTCTGGGCTACAGAACAGTTTTGTAACGGCCAACCACTCATCCCATCCACGTGTTGCAAACAAACCCAATCTAGCAGAGCCACGTTGTAGACGCAGCCCCCTCTCATGTTCTCTGGGGCTTGATTTCCCTCATCGAGGCCCTGATTGTGGAGCACCACCACCCGACACACACACACACACAAACACACATCCTCCTTTCTACAAAGGAGGGTTTCCAATTGCTCAAAAAATGCCATCCCATCCTTTCCCCCCATAATTCTTCATACTACACCTGCTGTTGCAGGAAAATGCTCTCACACGTAAGCATAGGGGGGATAATGTGGCATTCAGGCCGTTGACAAATTTCCAGTATCTCTCCCTAAGAAACAGAAGAAGCTCCTTGTTAGCTGGCTCTTACCATGGGCACAATATCAAATCTCTCTCTCTCCACCTCGGGTGGAACTCCACTACCTCGGCTTGTCCACTTCACTAAGAGATGCTATTAGCAGGTACAGGGAAGGACGCGGAGATAAAGTCAGTGGGGTCCTTATCCTCGGCATTTAGCTGTCCATTATGAAGCCTGAGTGGGGTTTTGCCACAGCGAACTATATTCGCGGTGTATAATTACACTGAAGATCTCCTCTTCACCTTCACGTATACGCACTCTCCAAGCGTAAACGCCGCACGTGCGGGCACGTGTCCTTGTACGCCGTGCATCACAAGGGTGCCGGGACAATGGCGCTGATTGTGAGTGCTTACATCGGCCGGGGAAGGAAAGAGGTGCAGAAGAGCCCCATATTGGGATAAGTGGGCGCTCGTCCTCCGTCTCCCATCCCTCCTTTGATATCTCTCCTCCGTCTCAAGAGCTCTGTTTACCTTCCTCGCCATTCCGGTGAGTGAGAGGAAAGGAGGGGAACATGGGGACCTGGGAACAGGGGTAGTTAGCACTCGAGTGCTAACCGCACAGCGGTTCGCTGAGTGTGTGTTCAGTGTCTGTGTGCGGGTGTCTCTCCGTCCACAGCAGCCGTTCGTTCCACTTTTTTCCCGGTGAAGAAAACTAGAAATGACTGAGGGAAAAGTTCCGTAATTACGGTCGACAAATGACTACAATTCCCAACAACGCTGTCCAAGACCAGCACACAGGACTTTCTTCGCGACCAACTGCTGCTTTCCAAAGGTTCACCGCGTACTGGATCCACTCAAAAGTACTGTCACAACAGTCGTTTTTGTCCTCTTTACAGTGTTGCACCATGCTTTCCTTTAATGTCATAATTACCAGTCTGAGAAACGCTTCATGTTTTTGTGTGTGTGTGCTGAATGTCAGAATTCCGGTGAGCTTCCCTCAGGCTGATTCTGGACTTTTTAAATTAGTTTCTATGTTTAATTGTCACCTAGACTGTCACAGACTCTCTCTATATATATTTAAGCAGAACAGAAAGGGAACGTGTTGTTTAATTTGCTGTGAGTCAGCAAAGTCTAAACCACCATGATGGACTCAAGGGACCAGAGCAATTAAAAGTGATGTGCGTGGAAGTACAGCGTAGGCAAACGCTACCTCGTGTGTCGGTGTGTTTGTTTACATGCGTGTGGTATTCCAGTGTTGACCGGCTGTCCTGGCAACAGTCGCCGGGCCGTGGGTGTAGGCTCGTGGTTAGGGGGACCATCGGCGGGGTGGCAGGAAGGCAGAGAGTGGTCTGGGGAAGGGGAGAGAGGGGGGGGGGGGTTGTAAATACACTGTGAAATTGAACCACCACATGAGGTTACGATGATCACCTAGGTTTAGGCTTGTGTAAACACACACACTCATATGCACACACACACACACACATATGCACACACACACACACACTCATATGCACACACACACACACGCAGGCTCATTGCTCCCTTGCCCCCCTTTTTTCACACAGGTTTTCAAGCCATCACGGCGGCAATAAAAAGGTACCGAGCTCACAGAGGGGCCTCCCTAATGCGCTTTCCCCACAGCGGGGTGCATCGTACCCTGCATGCCTTCGCTACCCGCTCCCCCTGCCTCAACTCTCCCTGCAGGCCCCGGTGATACATCCAGGCTAATTGGATTAACTGCGACAGTAATGCACTACCAGGCTAGCTCGCCGCTAATAAATTGTGCGGCAGAATTAGCCAAACTACATTTCTCTGTGGTAGAGATTGAAAGAGATTATGAATGGAATTAAGTAAGTGTCAAAGACCCCCTGCATGTAAAGAAAAGGTTCCCCACCTTGGAGGTTTGTGTGGTAGGCCTCAGCCTTTGAACGCCACCGCCAATTAGTGCCCAACGCTAGCAACGGCCAGGCTAAGAGTTATTGCCATTGGCGATGACAGTGATAACGACGCTTGTAATGATTACAATGATAATCATAATTTAATAAATCAGTTTGGGAGTTAGCGTTATGATCACCCGGCATGTGTTTGTTATTAGTAGTGGAGGTGATTTATTTACAATTTCTGTTAATGATGATTTAATGCGATATAATGTCATTATCAAGTGGAGTGAATTAATTTGATTGTCATTTATGTAAAGTTGTTTTGTTGTGGTTGACAATTTGGGTAATCGATCTTGGTGTCGACCTTATTTTCCCATATTTCTCCCTCTCTTTCTTTCTTTTTCATCCATATGCCTTTGCTCCATCCATTCAAACTCCTAACATGAATACAGAAACACTAACACACACACACATTAGCTACGGCTGCTATGCCAACAATCATCGACCTCTCACTCGTTTCTCATTCGGTGGTTCCATTGACGTCGGCGTTCGTGGCTCCACAGACACAGTCTCCCAGCCCTGCAGAACACGCTGTTCCACCTCCCCTCCCGGCTCGCTCGCCAGATTTTCTCTGTGCCGCCCGACCTTTTCCCGCAGCGTTTCTTACTTCCGTCTCCTTGACCTTTTCTGGTCGCCGTAGCTGCTTTGTCCTCCTGGTTTTGGCCTGAGGTAATATCTCACATTGTGGCTGGGTGATTGGTTGGTTTAGTGCCTGCTAGACTCGCTGTGCCTAAACACACGCTCGTACATGGGAAGCATGCAAACACATGCCCACAGGTTTGTTCTTGGGCATAGCTACTTTTTATTTAAAGTCTGACTCACCGCTAAGCAAAGAGTATACACAGTCTCATACAGTAGTGCACACACACACAAACTCAACATTTATTTCATTTTGCAAGAGTTAATTGAGGTCAATTGGAGCATACTGAAAGCCCATCGCACCTTCCACACACACACACACACACACCCACAGACACACGTACACACACACACCTACACACACACACACCCACACACACGCACGTCATTAGTCAGCATGAGTTGATGAGTTGGTGGGTTGGAGAATGAGACGGAGAAACATCACAACACGTTACCATGACGCCGTCGTGTCTCTTCCACGCACAGCGCCGGAGAACACAGAGGCACAGTGCCCCCTCCCAGCTCAGCAGACCACAGCATCATCCACGAGACAGGGAGGGCTTCCATGAGAACCATCCGACAGTCGAATATATCTTTTTTCCCACGGCGTGTTCGCCAGCGCGTCTCCCGGCGCTGGCATGACTCGCACCCTTGCCGTGACTGGCTGCCTCTCTTCGTTAGCAGAGGCACTGGAGGGTGGACCAGGGGAAGGGGCCCCTGGGTGCGCTTCAGCTGCAGGGCCCTTGGTGTTGGCTGCGTCCCTGGGGACTGAAGCACTGCATGTCTCCCATGTGGGAGTGCAGGTGTGCGAGCTCACCCAATCACAGGGCTCAGGGTGAGCAGAGTAGCTGTTGGTTGGCAGCATCTCTCGTGCCAAGTTTGGAGTCAAGTCGTCTCCGAGGCACTGGCGTTGATTTACTGCAGGGATGCGAATAATTTCGGAGGAAAATACGGTGGGAGCACGGAATAGACCACGTCTCCCACGGACCCCGGGGGTTTATGCAGCAAGCCTAATTAGTTTGGATTGGTCCCGTGAGCCAATTATGCTGAAGTCACGATCAACCCTCCCCCCACAACACACACGCACACTTCGCACATACCCCTCATACAAACTGTCACATGCGCGCACGTCTTCCGACACCAATAACCACAAGACCCCCCCCCCCTCCCCCCGTTCATCGTACACAGGAAGTAGCGGGGCTGATGAAACAGCCATCTGTCAGCAGCGCTGCCCGTGCATCCCGAATGAAGACGAGTAGCCACCTTCAAATACGACCGTGTCTGCCTCCAGGCAACCGCCACCTCAGACAAACTCCAACTGTCCTCTCACCTCTTTCTTCTCCTCCTCGCATGCTCTTCGAAGATATCAGCGGAAGTGGGTCGACAGTGAGCACGGGCTGACGCCGAGCGGTGTTTTGCCCACGTGACACTTTGCTGTTGACTGGATCGCATGTGAGGTGTCCCAACGGGAGCGTGTGCTTCACATCTCCTCTCGTTCGGAGCCTACGGGAAAACCGGGAAACACCTGAAGCCCTAATCCTCAACGACAACCCATTCCTTTTAAATGGCCGGATGTGAATGCTGGGTCTTGTCATTTGTCCTTCAGAGGGTAGCATTAGGACGGGTTTCATCGGTAAGACAAGTGTTCTTTATTTGCCGGTGGCTTTGAAACCAAAAGAAGCTGCGAAAAACAGATCGATAGCACCTGCAGCCTACTTCTTCGATCTGAAATAAGCAAGCAAATCAAACACAATGTTACCATGACAAAGGGGTTACAAGCAGTAAGCTGGGGGGGGGGGGGGGGGGTTGTGTGCGGGGTAGGGAAGCAGGCTCACGTATGACCACTCAGACACAAAGGAGCAATGCATCTTGGGCCCCCCATGTCCCAGTGGTATGGAAATGAAGGCTCTTTATTGGTTTGTAATGTC